>NW_018743284.1:200709-725096 GCF_001683475.1 Chenopodium quinoa | reverse complement strand
ATATATATATATATATATATATATATATATATATATATATATATATAATATATATAAGCAATTACATACGGTTTATGGATCTGGTTCGGTAATGTAGAATTGATTTAAAGTAAATCAATGCAGCAAGTAATAATAATGCAACAAGTCCCCTTGATAATGAAGGGATGCCTATACGTGACAGTGACAAGATAAGTGATGCTAACCCATTTGCATACGGCCATACGGGTCGGGCCACGTTAAACCGAATGCGGCAATGGATCCTGGGTTGGTTTATGACATGAACCAATATGATTACCTAAACTTCCTCATGATAGTACAACTCTTAAAGAATTTAGCCAACAACATTCTTACAAATGCCCGTGCTCCTTCAACATCTTGGATTTCAATTATCCTTCCATATCTATCGTGAATTTCACCGGCAATGCGATAGTTACTTGAAATTTGAAGAATGTTGGACAACCTGGAACCGCATTGAGCCGCCACCAGGTGTCTTAATTGTGGTGGAGCCTAAGACTTTGGTAGTCTCTCAAAAAGATCAAATCATTATGTTTAAACTTATTATCTGATATCAATCATCTCTCCACTGACTACATTTTTAGAAGTTTGGTGTGGTCTGATGCTAAACATGTTGTTAGAAGTCCTATTACGGTCAAGGCCAAAATAGGTAGATAGTTGTCTATAGTATTTGGAAAAATTCATGGGAATAATTCCACCTTTGGGCCGTTCGTTTTTAATAATCGCACTTTTGAAATATTTTTAATAATCCGACCTTTACCCCCCATTCTTTTTTGAAGACACGTTTGATAGATGACATTTCATATATTTGCAATAGTATGCAATAGATGATAAGATTACTAAATATAGTGATAGAGTATAAAAACATATTCCTGAGCCTTAATTTCATCTTAATCTTTTGTTGAATTGCTCTTCTAACATGGTATCGAAGCCAGGTTCAAATCTCACCCACCCCCCACTTTCAAGTAGAATATTTCGCACAGGGTATCCGGAGAGCTCATGTACGGTGCATCCACACTTCAAGCCCAATGGACTCTCATGTGAGGGATCGTGATAGAGTATATTTTTGGGCCTCAACCATCAGCTTAATTTTTTAATTACGTAAAATAATAAACATTAATTACATTGATCGACGCGTATTTTTAACATGTATTCCAAAATTAATACCTTTTTAATTAAAAAAAAAAAGTATATTATATTGTTATATAATGCTCTAGAAGCTCTCGTTAGCAATATCCATCGTAACAATATATTTTATTAATTCTAGTAATTATGTATTGAAATTTGTGACTAATAGGTATGTGGCTTGAAATTCAGAGCTTTTCCGATGATGAAAGCTATGGCTCAATTCCCAAAAAGTTGAAAGAAGCTTGCGATAATAAACAAGATATGACATTTAAGTGCAATAGGTCAATACATCATCAACTTTACTTTTTACAGTCTTGTACTGTATGCATGCATTACTCTGTTGTACTCTCTCTATTTTTTTTTTTTAATTTTTTTTTTTCATGTTAAATTCTGAAAGCTTATAGGAGCTAGATATTTTTAACAAGGTATGGAGAAATTGATTAATTTAGAAAAAAATTGCACCTTCAGTGAAAAGTTGAGCCCTAGAGATGACAAGCATGGGCATGGCACCCACACCCTATCTACGGCGAAAGGGAATATTGTCCCATTCGCAAGCTGGGGAGGACTCGCGCGAATGGACAGCTAAAGGAATGGCACCAAAGCGCGGTTGGTGGCCTACAAGACTTTGGGGAATGTTCAATGTCCTACATCTAAAACCACAGGAAGCGATGATATAGATATGATGGCTGCTATTGATGACGACGTTGACATTATAAATTATTCTCAAGGATATTCTAGTTCTAGTGGTTATTTTGATGATGCTGCAGGAATAGCTACCTTCCATGCCATGAAGAATGGCATCCTCACTATTGCTGGTGCAGGAAATAGTGGGCCAAATCCCGGATTGTTGGAAACAATTATCCATGGGTCTTATCTGTTGGTGCGTCTACTACTGATCGTGTTTTTTCTGCCCATGTCTTACTCGGCAAACATCAAAAGCTCAAGGTTCGTATATACGTATATCATTTAATTTATTTATATGTTTACAAACGAACAGTCAAGCATAGTTGTTAAAATTCCGATTCGGATCTTACGATCCTACAATTCTACGATCCAAAATTGCGTGATCGATCCGGATTTTTGGTAGGATCTTAAGTTTGTAGGATCTTATGATCTTACTCTGATATTAATTATGAGTGGTAGGATCTCAACACGATCGTACGATTTTATTATGATCCTACGATCCAATCCAACATTTCACTATAATATGAGACTTTAATTTATTTTGACATATTTTTTATTACTTTTAGATTATATGCACCTAAATTTAATGTATTCAATAATTATCGCTAATAAATTAGCAAATCCGTGACATTAATATGATTTTATCAATTGACAACTTGCAATTGTCATAGTTAAGGTCTAATTCTTGACAAATTTGCACATAATTTATCAATTTAAAACTTGTGTTATTAATCTTCTAACTACCATACAAACAAAGCTAAATGAAGATCGACATTTCTTAAGCAAAAAAATGTCTTTTAGCATTGAAACCCCTTTTCAAAAACTGTTTTTAAGTCAATTTATAACATAATATATAATATTATTTGTTATTAAGTAGGATCTTACGATCATACGATACAATTCTATTGATTCGATCCCCCCCCTCATTAATTAATTAGCATATGTACGGTGTATTAATTAACTAAGACAATTTAATTTAAATTCTTCTTTTTGCTCAACACATCCATTATATTCCTTCTAGTTCTACCTACTATACTCTTGGAATTTCCTTAGACAGCATCATTCAAATGGCTTCAGACTCTGATCTCTACCAGAATCTGATCTCGACCGACGTCCATTTCAAGATGTTTACCTTTCTTCAACACACATACCGCACCTTTTTCTAAGCCGACTAATCCCTCGACTATTGATCAGTCTAAGTGTGAGTCCGAGTCCGAGTCTGAGTCTGATTTTATCGCTCGTAAGTTTGATGATAAATATGAAAGGACAAAGTTGGTTAATATCATGAAAGCTGGTTTTCAGCTCTTATTTTCCGAAGTTGATGACAAAAGTCAACATACCTCTCTTGGAATAAAGGTAAATTTTTGCTATTGTAATTGATCACCATTTGACATTTACACTATTCATATACGAGATTTGACTTAAGTTCTTTAAAATGCGAAACAACTAATAATAGGTTATATTGGAGATTGATCATGAACAAATTCAAGAGGACCTTGAAGACTCAGCCAAGGCAACACCTTGCGATGCATCTCCGACATATAAATTGGAAGCCGAAGGTTCGATCTAAAAATTCTAAATGCTACTACCTCTATCTCTTTATTAGTCGGATAATCACATCGGAGTTTTTGTTATTTTTAAGAGTAAAGTCGTGATCCGTCTAATTAATTTTAGCATTAAAAAATAATTCAAAATCATTAAATCACAACCGTTTAATTTATAAAATTGTGATGGTCGTTTTTCTTGTAGAATTTTCAGTGATCCCGTATAATTATTTACACAATATGTCATGAGGCAAACTTAAAAGAAAAAGGGGCAAATGAAAGGTGTACGTAGAAGGATTTCAACTACACTCGTATTATATATTTGCTGTTGCTTGCAGATGCAATTGGATTAATTTTGGACTATGCAGGATTTTGGATACATAGTTGCTCCTCTGTAAGTTGAGCTTTATGTAATTTGATTTTGGTTGAAGATTTTGTCCATTTTAATTTATTACGTTTAATTTTCCGTTATGTTTGGGTTTAAACATTAAATCTCGCACTTATTTTACGTTTAATTTCTCATTAGGCAGTGTTATGCACAGCTTGTTGGTGGCTTGACGTACATACATCTGCAATAATCATATAAGATTAATTAGCAGATGATATTAAAGGACTAGCTCAAGTCAGCGTAATATAAAAGTTACGGGCTCAAATCTTATCTACCGTTCCTTTCAAATAGAATATTGAAACATGCATGGGGTATAGGGGGACCGAAATAAACTTAATTGTATAATTAATACTCCGTATAAGAATATTTTTGATACTACAAATTACTCATCATATATATATATATGCTCGATTGATTAGCTACTAAAAGTAGTGCAACTTTTTTTATTTTTTTTATTCTTAATTTTATTACCCAATTTCAAAGTTTAAAATATGATTGGTCTAACTTCTACGAAAATATAAATATGATATACTCCCGAGTCCCATTAATTGCCTCAATAGTTGACAAAAGATATATGTGTAAAATCACCAAACGCTACCTTCTTTCGAGAAACGAAGAGAGTGGTAATAATGAAGAATAATTAAGAATTTTTATTTATCATAAACATTTTCTCAATAAATATACATTTGGGTATAAATTCTTTTGACATATTAAAAGGACGACATGAAATCACATGCTTTAAACAATATTGGGAAATATAGGATATGCGTGCGCATGGCGTGGCGTGGCTTGTTAAGTCACAGTGACAATTTTCATGTACTTCCTCCGTTTTTTTTAACTTGACTCGCTTTGACTTTTACACTATTCAACACCTCTTCTTTGACCGTCTTTTGTGAATTATATGTAAGGAAAAACATACTCATGTGGGATATTGTTAGTTTCGTCTCAATAAGTACTATCATAATATATAACTTTTATAATTTTTACTTATGGAGAATTGATGTTATTGATAGTTAAAGTTCTGCATTGGCAAGCGTGATAAATGAAACAAGTCAAGTAAAAAAGAACAAAAGAAGTATGTGTTATCTTGGGCTGGGTTTACTTGTAATTTTCGTAATATTGCATTGTATAGACGTACAGTATACCTCATTTCATGTCCTTCAAATTTCTTTATCTATAATGTCCAATGCAAATCATTGGCCTTATATATAAAAAGTATTTTTTTTTTATCAATTGTTCATAAACTAGTTTATTCATATAATTACACGGTTACACCAACCACATATAGAATGTTGAGGAGAAAATGTGGTTAAAAAATTGCAAATTTAGTTGAAAATGTCTTTATAATATAATTTGTCAATATAATCACCCACTTGTAATAATTTGGAATAGCAAAGAATTTCTCCACCCATTCATTGCAAATTTCTGTGCTATGTAATTAAGGTAGAATTAATTAGCTATCTATAAGTTAATCATACTCCTTACTATCTAAACAAAATTTTAAAGAGAAATTTATTTTAAAAGGGGTACAAATATTAATCATCCTGATTTGTTTTAGATCGATTGAAAAAGAAAGGGAAAGAAGAGAAAGAAGGATTTTGTTCAACAATGCAAATTCCAATGCTTTTACAACATTGTCTCTTATTATCATCACTTCTTTTTTCATTACAACAATTACCTACCTATGCTGCCCCTAAGGTAAGTCATCAATTTGCCTTGATCGATCATCTTCATCTTCTTCGATTTCTAAGCAATCGATTGAATTCAAACTGTGATATGCGTAAAAGAAAAGTGTGACGATTAAAGAAAAATGTAAATTTAATTTTGATCATTGTTATATTTTTTTTTTGCATGTAGCATTATATAGTCTACTTGGGCTCTCACCACGCAGAACCTCGTTTATTAGCCAGTCCCGAGACTATTACAAAGTCCCATCATGACTTGATTTCTTCTGTATTAAGGAGGTATAATACAAATGTGTCATATTTATTAATTGTATCTTGCCTTAGATATTTTATTTACTTGAAAAGGGGTAATTAATTAATTGTTGAACTTCAATTAATTATCCTTTTGTTTGATTATGTTTGCATACATGGAACAGTGATTCTGAATCATCTTCAGAAAGGATAATATATTCTTATAATAGATATATAATGGCTTTGCTGCAACATTACACGAAGAAAGAGGCCAATGAACTCTCAAGTAAGGCATAGATGAATTTTTTTTTTTAATAGCAAAAATATTTCATTAATTAAAAGTCATATGACATCTACAATAGAGAATCTAAATATATACAACATCCGTACGTTTTTTTTTTATTATTTTATTTATTTATTTATTTATCATCCAACTTCTGCTTTAAATCTAATAGTTCTCTCTTTTTTACTCACGCCTTACCCCCTCGTTTCTATTGGTATATTAAAGCCCCGTTTGGGTTGATGTAAAATATATTCATGGAAAATGATTTTCTCATTTTATTTTTTTTTGGTTTGTGAAGGGTGGAAAACAATTTTTGCAATGGTGGAAAATTGCATCCTTAATGATGGAAAATATTTTCCTTTACAAAACAAGGAAAATCACATTTTCCTCCCTTTTCCTTACCTCCTTTCTATTTCCCTCTCATCCATCTTCACATTCCTACTCCTATTTTTTATTTTTCCTGAACTTTTCTTGTATGCAATCAAATAAAGAAAAACTAATTTACAATTTTTTTTCCTTGAAAATGTGTTTTCCATGAATATTAATTTATCATTGAAAATGTTTTACATCAAATCAAACAGAACCTAAATAGTAAAATTAGAAAAAATGAAGAAATTATTTAATTTAATTAGCTCATTCTAAAAATATTTTTCATCTAATTTATTAATGCATGGTTTAACTTTCATGTAGAGCATCCAAGTGTTGTATCAATATTTGAAAGTCGAATTCTTGAATCGACAACGACTCGATCAGCGGATTTCTTAGGATTACATTATCCACCTTCCAACCTTGAAGATTCAATATGGCATAAGGCAAACTTAGGAGATGATATCATTTTAGCAAACATAGATTCCGGTAAGTTTTGCGTTGATCCAATATTATTTTTTGTTTCGTTTTGAGAGCATACGAAAAAAAAGTTTCTAAAGACCATATTTGATTAGTATTACATGATTCGTTTTATAATCATCGATTTTAGAAGTACAACACAGTACAACTTTGTAAAATATACAAGTCAAAAAAAAAAAAAAAAAAAAAACTGATAGCAATATTGTACATAATTAAATTCAAGTATAAAGTAAATACCATAACTATTTGAAAAATTTGCCATTAACAAAACAATCTTTAGGCCGTTTTTTTTTTTTTTTAAAATACAACATTTTAATTATTTTGTAATAATATAAACTTTTGGGTATTAATTTTAAACAAACATAACCGGATGCAACCCGGATAAACAAGTTACCACTGCCACGTGTCACAATATGATAGGCTTAAATAAGTTTCTATTTTTTTTTCTCTCCTTCCCCAAACACCACCACTGCTCCACCCTCTCTCGCCATCCCCACCACCACTGTACCACTTCGTACCATCATCACCACCAAAACCGACCCTCCCCTTCCCGACCACAGCTACCAACCCCACCACCAGCCGAAATTCCCACATAACCTACCAACCAGCCTCGATTTTCACCCCCACAACCCCCATTCCACCTCTCCCCGACTACCGCAGCCAACCAAGACCACCTCCCACAAACCATACCATTCCACCAACGAGCCGCTACCACCAGCAGCCACCTCACAAACCGCGCTGCCACCAGCCACCAAAAACTCCTACACAGCACACCTCACGAACCCAGCAGCCGCTGCTACTATCTCTCCTTGCACCCGCATCACCAATTCCCCAATTGCGCACCAAATCACAAACAACGCCACCAATTGCCACCAATCCGCCATCCTCATTCAGCAATTCGCCACCAATTTTCAACATTGTTGCCCTCCACCATTTAATTTTGTTGAGATTTGTGATTGATGGTGATGACGGGCATGATGTGTGAAGAAGAGAGTAGGGTCGGGGGTGGTGCCGGTGGTCGGAGATTAAGGATGGGCGAGTAGGTAGGCTCGGGGTGGGGGAGGTGGGCTTGTCACCGGCGGCTAGCGGGGCAGGGGCTGGACATGGAGGGGCCTTTTTTTTTTTTTTTTTGCTTTTTGTAAATCAATTTTAATAATTCAAATTTTAATGTTTAGACAAATTACATAAGACCACTCTCAATGGTGAGCAAAAAAATGCTCACCTACTCTCTCTCTACCCACTTTCTCTCTCAACAAATCACTTTTGTTCATGGGCAAAATTTTTTTCACATTTTCTCTCCAATGGTGAGCAAAAAAAAATGCCACCCACCACTCTCTCTCTCTTACTTTTTCAATACCCCAACATTACTTTCTCTCTCCTACACAACACTTCTTTATTTATTTATTTCATTTATATTTTAACAATGTTACTCCAAATAAATAAAAATTAGTTTAAATTTGTGTAACTTATATTTTTTATTTTTTGTCTTTTTTATCGTTAAAATTTGTCGTAAAATTAAGTACGTTATATAAAAAAAATAGTAAAAAAAAGCTCAAAATTTGTTAAATGTTTTTAATTTATTTTAAAAGCGGTACAATACTAGAAACCAATTACATTTGCAACGTCATGCGTAATTAAACTTAGGAAATAAAATAAACACAACAACTAAAAAATAACTCGACTGCGTACGGAAAAGTAGCTACGCCATAGTACTTGGCTTTATTTCTATTAAGTCGTGCTAATTTCTCCCCTAATTACGTGGCCCGTATCGCTGCCAAATATGTTCGACTAAATCACGTTTCAGAGATAGATGAATTTCTTTGTCACGGAGGGAAGCTTTTTCGCTGTAGAAATGCGTTGAAGTCAAAGGTTGTAGGTCGGCCTACATTGAATTCAAACGGTGGCGTTGTAGATGTTGATGCTGGTGTTGATTCTTGTTGATCTTCTTCGTAGAAGGCTCTTAGAACTTCGGCTCGAGTGTAGTTATGGCGCTCATCTTCAACAATCATGTTGTGCATAATGATACATGCTTTCATTATGTCTCGCAGTATGTCCTCATCGTACTCCAGTGACGGTTTTCGTATTATTGCAAATCGAGCTTGCAAAACACCGAATGCTCTTTCAACGTCCTTTCGAGCAGCAAGCCTGGTGGTCAGCGAACAATTTATCTTTTTGAAGTTGAGGGGTTGTGATAACCCTGAACAAAATTTGCCCACTTCGGATAAATACCGTCGGCTAAGTAATATGCCATGTTGTATTCATGGCCGTTAACGGTAAAATTTACCGGAGGAGCTCGACCATGCAGAACCTCATCGAACACTGGGGAACGGTATAAGACATTAAGGTCATTACAAGATCCAGGAATCCCAAAGAAGGAATGCCATATCCATAAATCCTGATCTGCAACGGCTTCCAGTATTAGCGTTGCTTTCTTGTTCCTACCGGCGTACTGCGCTTTCCATGCCGTTGGACAGTTCTTCCATTCCCAATGCATGCAATCAATGCTGCCTATCATGCCTGGAAAACCACGCAGTTCATTTTGATGCAGTATTCTGGCCAATTCATCAGTTGTAGGGTTTCGCATGTACTCGGTTCCGAACTGCTCAATGACACCGGTACAAAAACGTTGAAGGGCAACTCGAGCGGTTGACTCACTGATCCGAACGTATTCATCCACGGCGTCCGCAGCCATGCCGTAGCCTAACATTCTTATCGCCGCTGTACATTTTTGCAGAGGTGATAAACCTAACCTTCCAGCTGCATCCCTACGCCGCTGGAAGTAAACATCACCTTCAACGACCTTGTTCATTATATGTACAAACAAAGGTCGTTGCATACGAAATCTTCTTCTAAATTGGGTGGTGTTGTACACAGGATTATCGGAAAAGTAATCATTAAACAACCTGGCATGTCCAATTTCCCTATCTCTTCTATTCGTACCCCCTCTAGGTTTTTTTTGAAGAGTGTTGGGATTGTGTTTGGGGCATGAGGACAGATGGGGGTTGGTATGTGAAGAGTTCATCAACAAGTTGGTCATATTCTTCAGTATTTGAAGAAGATGAGCTTGAACTTGAGCTTGATGATGGTCTAGAATACATCTCGTATTAATATTGTTACTTGATGAAAGGGTGTGGTTGTGGATATGTACCATGCCTACTATATATAGCAAAAATATCAAATGAATATGTGGTTACAAATCTGAATGACCACACCAAGTACAGGAATCAAATTTTCAACCACGGAATAGGTATACTATGCTAGTTGACAGTGACAAGTCTTGAGTGCAATAATGTCGGTATCAATGACACAAAGGTAAAGCATTCTGATAAAGTGAATATAGGAAAACGTGGCTATACAATGGCAAAGATTTATTGTAATTATGTCGGCATCAATGACACAAAGTTAAAGCATTCTGATAAAGTGAAATCAGAAAACTGTGACTACACAATGACAAAGATTTAAAGCAATTATGTCGGTATGAATGGAAACTTAAATCAACTTGTTAAACAACTTGTCATTCAATATTGGAAAATCAGAACACAAGTGTACATCTTACATTGAGATTAACCACACCACTAATACAACTTAAAAATAAAAGACTAAATTGCGCTTAATAAATAAAAGACTACAACCAAACATGCTTAAAGCCTTGTAATTTACCCAGTAAAAAATTCTTGTACGACTCTTCTTCAGGAGTGAGTGGCGTAGGCGAATTCTTCAGAGCTTGCACCATATCAAACCAGGTTTTCATCTTATGAATGTCAAGTTCCTCCCTTTTCCTCTGTTCCTTGTCTTTTTCAATTTTGATCCTCTCTTCCTTCAGAATGGCCTCCCTCTCGCGAATTGTAGCAAATTCCTTCATTCGTTCGCTAAGCTCAGACGAACCACTTTCTGTTGCTACTGCTTTCCCTTTACGCTTCGCCTTTGCCTTCTTGACACCCTCGGGTCGTTGTAAACCGCCAGATGAAAAACCATCCGTAGGGGTTTCATCCTCTACATCATCTCTGGACCTCTTCCCACTTCCAGCACTACCTTCTTCCTCAGCATCACAAGCGGCTTTTTCTTTCCTTCAAGGACATTGACCATCTCAGCTTTGGTCTCCATTTTGGATCCTTGTTAAGCATTTCAATTGCGTGAGGAAAAGTGAAATTGCGACCTTGGACGACATGAAAAAGCTTCGCCGCACTTTTCATACAATCAGCTTCTTTGTAACCACTCCCTCCCTCCGGAAGTCTACCTGCTTCATCATAGCAAGATATCCATTGCAGTGTGTCCACTGCCAACCTTCTCCAGTGCGACGTCAGACTCTTAATAGGCCTTGGCGGAATTATATGCGGCTTCTGCGTATGCAAAGTTTGATATGCTGCATGTACATTGCGCCATAGGCTAGTTGCTTTTTGGCTTGTACTTTTAATAGCATCCTCGCTAATCTGCAAGTACAACCCAATCAGAGCTTCATCTTCCACAACAGACCAAATACGGGTAGCTCGTGCAGGAACCTGGTTGGGTTCCAACAAGCGAACTGGTGGAGGAGGATACTGCGGCGTCTCTGGTACGCTTTCCTCTTCGCTCTCATCGAAGAGTGTGTTACTACCAAGATCAGTTTCGGGTGTACGATCTTCATTAGCAGGGTTTTGTAGGGGAACCTCAGTGGGTGTCTGATGCAGTGGAGGTGGTTGCGAAGACATATTGCCCATTCATTGCAAGAACAATTGAAACTCGGGATTAGTTAGGAAATCATCACTAAAACCCGAAAACTGTTGACGGAAATTTGGGTTGTTTGGATCCATTAAAAAATTCTGCATCAAAAAACAAAAGATAAATATCGTTACAAACATTTACTCAAAAAACAAATTAAAATGACAACAAATCCAAAAAAATATCAACAACTTTCTTCAATTGCATAATGCAATTACATTACATGCCATACAATATAATTTTTTTTTCTCACAATATAACATATATACTAATTTTAACACATAACTACATGTACATATTCAAAAAAATAATTAACCAATAATTGCAACACTTTAAGAACTATAAATTTAGAAATTTATTGAGAAAATATATACAACTTTGTTTAATAACATAATGCAATATAATTTCGTGGCCTATAATATTGATTTTTTTCCAAAAAAACCAAACATATACTAATTTTATTATGTAACTACATTTATATATAGCAAAAAAAATTAACCAATAATTGCAACACTTTAAATAACTACAAATTTAGTAATTTATGGAGAAAATATACACAACTTTGTTTAATTACATAATGCAATTTAATTTCGTGGCCTATAATATTTTTGTTTTCCATAAAATCACATATATACTAATTTTATTACGTAACTACATTTATATATAGCAAAAAAAATTAACCAATAATTGCAACACTTTAATAACTACAAATTTAGAAATTTATGGAAAAAATATACACAACTTTGTTTAATTACATATTGCAATATAATTACATGGCCTACAATTATATTTTTTTTTTACAAAATCACATATATACTAATTATATTATATAACTGATTTTAATAATTAAAAAAAAATTATTTACCTGAATATGGCTGAATTGCAACAACAATATTCTTCTACAAATTAAAAATACTTTTAAGAAAATTAAAATGTGGAGGATTTAAAGTGTTTACGAAATTATATCAAAATATATCAAAATGCATGTCTATTTATAGAGAATTTAATTTTATGACCGTTGGTAATTTTTTTTTTTTTTTTTACAAAATATATTTTTCTGAAAATAGATTATAAATAAATAACCGTTGTAAACGGCTAGTATTTTCTGATTGGCTACTCCGCTGTAGCTGCCACGCGTCGCCTCGTCATTCGCCAACACCCTGCACGCGTCAGACGCACTAAGCTTTTTTTTTTTTAAAAATCCGGAAACTCAAAACGACGCTTTTTGAGGCGCGCCTTTGAGGCAGCTTCATCAAAACGCGTCGTTTTGATGGTGGGGTGGGCGAAATTTTTTTAGTGGGTCTGCCAGGTTTGGGCCCCACTTGAGTTACTGTTCATCACAAAAAATGCTCAAGTTTTGAGCTTTTTTAAAAATGCTCATGGGCTTTTTTTCCATTTCGACAAATTCTCACCATTGTAACCATTGATCATTTTTTTTTCCTCACAAAAAATGCTCATGAGCAAAAAAATTTCTCACCATTGCTAGTGCTCTAATGATAACATTTCAAATGTAACCTGTTTTTTAGGTTATAAGTTTTTTGTCTGGTTTAAAATTAACTTCCCCAAAGGATATATTATTATAAAATAATTCAAAGGTTGTATTATTATAAAATAACCAGCCATAGGTTGTATTATTAATGGCTATTTTTCCTAACGATTTTTACAATAATTAAATGAATGCATAAGGGCGTTAGATAAAATTATTAAAAAGTACAAATATTAACGTACATGAATAAACATTAATTACAGCGATTGACGTGTGATTTTGACACATATTTTCTAAAATTAATACCATTTTAATGAGGAAGTATATTAGAATGTTAGATGATCTAATGCCTCGAGAGCTGCATGACACTTTATTTTTATGTACTATGTATTGAAATTTGAGATAGGTGTGTGGCCGGAGATTCAAAGCTTTTCTGATGATGAAAACTATGGCCCGATTCCCAAAAAGTTCAAAGGAGCCTGCGAAAATAAATATGATCCGACATTCAAGTGCAATAGGTCATTATATCATCAACTTTACTTCTTACAATACTGTACTGTATGTATTCATTACTTTTTAATCTTGTTTTTTTAAAGGTCTCATTTTGAATTTTTTTTATTTAAAAAAATTCATGTAAATCCAGGAAGCTTATAGGAGCCAGATATTTTTACAAGGCCATGGAGAAGAATAGTAATTTACAAGAAAATTGTACTTTCAATCAAAAGTTGAGCCCTAGAGATGACACAGACGGGCATGGCACCCACACCCTATCAACGGCGGGAGGGAGTATCGTCCCATTCGCAAGCTGGGGAGGACTCGCGAATGGGACAGCTATAGGAATGGCACCAAAAGCGCGATTGGTGGCCTACAAGACGAATTGGAACGTTCAATGCCCTACATTTAAAACCATAGGAAGCAATGAAATAGATGTAATGGCTGCTTTCGAAGCTGCTATTGATGATGGCGTTGACGTTATAAATTATTCTCAAGCATCAAACAATAGTGCTTATCTAGATGATGGTACGGGAATTGCTACCTTCCATGCCATGAAGAATGGCATCCTCACTATTGCTGGTGCGGGAAATAGTGGGCCGAATGCCGGGACTGCTGCAAATAATTATCCATGGGTGCTATCTGTTGGTGCGTCTACTATTGATCGTGTTTTTTCTGCTCACGTTCTGCTCGGCAACAATCAAAAGATCAAGGTATGTATGTATATGCACATATATTTATATGCTATATATTGATTGATGAGATGGTTAAACTTGTCCGTTAGAAAACATGATATAAAAAAAAGAAAAAAAAAAAAAAAAGTGTCAACCGAATAAAAACAACAGAGAAATTATTTCTTAAAAAGAAATTCTAAGCCTCTTATTACCTAACTTGCTTTGACAATCATGGAATCATAGTTTCAAGTGGGTAATATAATTATTCTAAACTCCTTTTCCCAAAATTCAATATGGAGTAATAAATTAAAATTAAACTATTTACTGCAGGGTACACGGTTTTATGATTTTGTATCAAAAGTTGATGTTCCTAGTGAATTGTACCCACTAATCACTGGTGCAGATGCTCGCATATCTGGTGCTAATGTTAGCGATGCGTAAGTTTGATTAATCTTCTTCTTCTTAATTTTTATTTTTTTATTTATTTTTTTAATATACTTTTAAATAATTAAGTTAAAAACCACCTCAACAAAAAATTTATGTTGTTGGTTGAGTCCCTAACATACCCATCGCTTAACATTTTATTTTTAAAGGAGGTGGTGGCTGAGATTCGAGCTCGTAACCTTCTTGTTACATTATCTTTGATACTCTGTTAAAGGATAATCTCAACCAAAAACTTAATCCGATGGTTGAGGCCTAGTAATAGATTTTATACTGTATTACATTGTATAATTATTGAATTGTTAAGCTAGATTACAACTTATTAAAATTGCTAATACAAATCATATGTTATTTCTTTTTATGATCGATATGATATGCATGTGACGTTGGATGTAGATCATTATGTCAAGGAGGAAGTATCGATGTTACGAAGGTGACGGGAAAGATTTTGGTATGTCGCAACGCTGGAAGAATTGTTGCAAAAGATGAAACATTGGCTAGTGTTGTAGCTAGAGATGCTGGGGCTGTTGGGATGATCTTTGTATATGAAGAGAAGATAGGAGATGGATTTACCCTTAGCCAATTTCATGCAGTCAACACTATAGTTCTTAGCTATAAAGACGGCGAAACTCTTTTTTCTTATATTAACTCTACAAGGTAAGATCAATTTATAACACCTACCTCATTTCTAGAGGTGATCATTGGGCGGGCCGGGTCGGGCCAAAGCTAAAAAGTTATGCCCATTTTCAGGGCGGGCCAAACTTCGGGCCGAAATTTTTGTGCCCAAACCCGTCCAAAATGGTCGAGTCGGGCGGGCTTTTCGGGCCATTTCGGGGCGGGCCAAAAAAATCAGCTAAGTATGCATAAAAACGCATTTCCAAACCTGCCCAAAATAAAAAAAAAAATCGGGTCGGACATGGCCCAGCCCGATTTCGGGCCGAAAATTTATGCTCGAAACCCGCCCAAAATTGGGCCGGGTCAACTTTGATCACCTCTATTCATTTCCTGTTTTTTGTGCATAGATATGGTGTTACAACTTTAGCTATATATGTTTATTTCACTTCAAATTTATGGATTAAATCGAGCCATGAGGTAGGTTTTTTCTTTTTATTTAACTAAGTTTGCTCTTGGATATGTATGAAATTGATGCTAGTACGGTGGAAGATCATGATATATACTTCCACTGTTTTCTTTTACTTGCAACACAATTATGGTCACACACTTTTAGGAGGTGACTAATGAAGGTAAACAAACAATTTTAATCATAATAATCATTTTAATAGCGAGAATAGAGAAGGTTAGGTACTGTATATGTGTAAAAATTATATTTATTTAATTTGTTTGTTTACATTGTATAATTTTGGCCTCAAAATGCATGCAACAAGGCTGTATTGCAAGTAAATAAAAGTCAAAAATTAGAATTAAGAAGGTGAGACGATTATATTTAGTTTTGTAAATAATATATGAATATCTAAGAAATAAAGATTGTAATTTGTAACAGGACTCCAACCGCGTCAATCAGTGGCGTAACAAATACATTGGGAGTAAAGCCATCTCCGATCATGGGTTCTTTCTCATCGAGGGGTCCAAACCAGAATAACCCTGGTATTTTAAAGGTATACGTACTCATTATTTTTATTTGATCTAATTATTACTTCTTTCATTCCTATTTGTTTGTCTCGTCGAAATGTATTATATTAAGGATTGAACCAAAATATAGGAAGTAGGTAATTAAGAGTATCTTTGTCTTTTATACTTATTAATGTATGCATGCGGGGTTAACGGTGGAAACAGAGAAATCTTTAAGGGCCATCTTAGAAAGGAATATGGGGCAAACAAATAGGGACAGAGGGATTCTATAATAAATTCATTCATAAAATGGATTCCTTAGCATGCACAATATAGTTATTTAAAGTAATTTTACCTTGTGCGTATCCATCTACTACAGCCTGATGTTACAGCTCCTGGGGTAGATATTCTCGCTGCATGCCCTCCAGAAATCTTTCAAAGTTCTTATTGCATGAAAACCGGAACATCAATGGCAACTCCTCATGTTGCTGGTATTGCGGCTCTTATTAAGAAGGTACATCCGGATTGGAGTACTGCAGCTATTAAATCCGCAATCATGACAACAGGTATATATGTTCTTTACACGTGCAACATGATATGATATATTAGGTGTCAATTCAGAAGTATGGATCCAGTTTAATAATGTCAGGTCTAGTTTAAAGTTGAGTCATACTATTCATAATATTTGATTAGGTCGAGTCAGGTGAGTTTTTAAAACCTTATTATTATATCGTTTGTGTAAGCAACCTAACATTTGCTTGTGTACTCTATATATAATAATGCAGCAAGTCCCCTAGACAATGATGGGATGCCTATACGTGATAGTAATAAGACAAGTGATGCTACACCATTTGCATACGGATCGGGCCATGTTAAACCCAATATGGCAATGGATCCAGGGTTGGTATATGACATGAACCAATATGATTACCTAAACTTCATATGTGCATATCCTCCTGAGAGTACAACTCTTAAAGAATTTAGCCAACAACATTCTTACAAATGCCCGCGCTCCTTCAACATCTTGGATTTCAATTATCCTTCCATATCTATCGTGAATTTTACCGGCAATGCGATAGTTACTCGGAAGTTGAAGAATGTTGGACCACCAGGAACCTACGTTCCACGGATTGAGCCGCCGCCGGGTGTCTCAATTATGGTGGAGCCTAAGACTTTGGTGTTCTCTCAAAAAGATCAAATCATTGTGTTTAAACTTATCCTTACAGCGGATATCAATCATCTCTCCACCGATTACATTTTTGGAAGCTTGGTATGGTCCGATGCTAAACATGTTGTTAGAAGTCCTATTATTGTCAAGGCCAAAAATAAGTAGATAGTTAGACTATTGTAAATTCAAGCTACGTTTGGTGATGTTACGAGGTTATTAAGAAAAATAAATAAGATAGTGAAAAGTAATTATTACATATCACATATATGAAATATTAATTCAACGTTGGAAATAAGAATAATTATTTGCGTTGGAAATAGGTAAATAGTTATGTATTTAGAAATAATTTCATTGGATTTAGTTAATTATTTTAGTAATGTATGAGAATAGTTGTATTGGAAGTAGGCATATATGAAGAGAAATGTGTAAAATAATTTACATTGATCTATTGAAATGTAACTTTTGGAAACGCTTAAATAAAGGGATTATCATTTTTTCATTTTTACACTTTTAAGTTTTAACAAAGATACTACTCCTTTTGTTCCTTTTTTCTTTACTTTTTTCATTTTGGCTATTCATCTCTATTTTTTTACTAGGTTAAACCCCCGTTAGATGATAACTTAAGTAGCAGTTGCAAGAATTAATTGTATGCTTTTTGTTAATTTAAAATTTGATTTTTTTTTTCGTGGCAGCTAGAGAACTACCTGTTATTTCTTCTGCAAACATTCTTACGGAGTAAGACATAACTCTTCAGAAAGAGCCCAAGTTTTTCATTCTAATGAAAAATACATATTATTTATTAAGTGGAAAGGTCGTACTAGTACTTGTAACAGAGATCTACTCTTTGTAAATATATTAGTAACAAAATGTCCTGTCTTCGTACATCCACAACTCTACTTCCCAACATCATCAAAAACATCAACACACTAGCACCTACAAAACTCATAAGATTATTAGGTACGAGTAACACACAAGAAAGTCAGAAAGTACACTTTAAACTTGTAACACCTAATAAGATTAAGTTTGGTTATGGGTTGGGTAGGGTAGGGTGACGTAGGACCGGCCTAAATTGGGTTTTGTGCTGGGTTGAAGAAGATGGACTTGTCACGGTTGAGTTTGTGGGTTAAGTGATGGGCCAAGTTTTTTTGGTGAGTTAAATATCTAATTAGATATTTCAAAATAGTTTTATTATCTAATACCACCTCCATTAATTTTAAGTTAGCATTATTTGTTAAATATAAAATATTGTTTTATTACAACTAAAAAATTAACAGATATAGTTTTTTTTTTTTTTTTTTTTTTTAAAGGAAAAAGGGTGTAGTTTGTGGCCTTGTGGGTGGTGATTATTATTTATTAATTTATTTTTAAAATTTTAAGGGTGGTTATGTAATATGAAAAAAAGGTGGTAAAATCAATTTTAAGTGATTTAAATTTACAATTTTTCCTATTAAAAATTAAAGATATTATCAATTAAAGTTTTGTATTGACATACGTAATTAAGAGAAGCGTTTCACTTATTTAAATAAAGAGGGAGTCTTAGGTAGTGCCATTACTGTGGCATCCATTTAATAATGTCCAAAATGACGGCTCTTCTGTAATTATTGAGTGGAGAGTTTGTTACAAAAAATATTTAAAAATAAGGAAAGAAACAAAATAAAACAACCAACCAAAGAAGAAGATTAGCCTATTCTATAACATATTTTATTCAGATTGCTCAATTATCAAAAAAGAGGAGAGAGAAAAAATGGGAAAAGATGAATACTTTCCTCTGTTTGAGACGAAGCAAGCAAAGGGAAGATTGGTTTACAGGGTATTTGCAACATCTATATTTGTTGCAATTTGTGTAATTTTGATATATAGAGGTGCTTACTTACCCAACAAAAATGGGGAGGGAAGATTGGGTTGGGTTCTTTTGTTTATGGCTGAAATTTGGTTTACTTTTTATTGGATTCTTTCTCAACTTCTTCGATGGAATTGCATCTATCGTTATTCTTTCAAAGATAGACTCTCCAAAAGGTAACTCTTTTTTAATTTTTTTTTTTTTTTTCATCCATCATTAACACGTTTTTCACGTTTTTCGTTAGAAGGGTCTCGTAATGTTTTTTACATTAACCAAAATTATGCAGTGTTTTGTACTAGACTTATGGTTTAGGCCAAATCGGTCAACCCGAATTAGGCTACTAAAGTACCAATACTAGGCTCGAAGTGTGGCCTTAGCCGATTCAATTGGCTAGCCATTTTTTTGTTTGGATGTACCCTACTCGAATCAATTTTTATGTTCATTTATGTTGTCTTGCATCTCTTGCTTAATTAACTTTAAGGATTATTTTGTTCTTTTAAGTCAAATGTATTGTATCTGGTAATTTTAATTTATCAAAATTTATATTCGTTGTAAATTAAATTTAAAATGGGTCGAATTTGGCCAAAACAGTGTAATAATTATATTGACTTGTTGAGTATCCCTTTAGAATAGTGGTAGTGACTAATTTGCATCGCTGCTAATATTCTTGTGTGACTGAATTGTACAATGTATGAGTGACTTGCCTAAGGTAGTGAGCTAATGATTTGCTAATATTCCTGGATCCACCACTATAAATTACCCCTTACTCAGTTACCCCAACATACTAAACGACCCTTTAAAGTATTATTTCGAGTAATGACTAATATGCATCCTTGCTAATATTCTTGCTTAATTGAATTGTTACAAGGTATGAGAATGACTTGCCTAAGGTGGACATATTCGTATGCACAGCGGACCCATTAATCGAGCCACCACTAATGGTGATCAACACTGTTTTATCGGTCTTGGCCTACGATTACCCACCGGAAAAGCTCAGCATCTACTTATCCGATGATGGTGGCTCGGTTTTCACATTTTATGCTCTTTTTGAGGCCTCCCATTTTTCTAAGAATTGGCTACCTTATTGCAAAAAGTACAAGGTTGAACCAAGGTCACCTGCTGCTTATTTTAGATCAATGCCTAAACCTTTTGATGCTACTCATTCTAGCCATTTGGCATCTATCAAGGTACCCCTGCTATGCATATTCAAAGTATAACACGAGATATGTTGATTCATCTGATTTCGTCTAAAATTATTTTATCTATTTAATAATCCTCTAAACACTTTAAGAAAGAGATTAAGCCATGTTAATGGACATATTATTCAAAATAATTTATCTAAGTAGTTTAAAATTATTTTTAATAAAGTTACTCGTTTACCTCTTTTCAAAAAAAAAAAAAAAAGTTACTCGTTTATCTACTCTAATCAACCCCTAATTAAAAAAGCCTGTCAAGAAAATCTGTTGCATTTAAAAGAAAACAGAGGAAGTATAGTTATTATTTAATATTCGTATTTGATCATCATAGAACAACAAATTAAAGCTAAAAGTTAAGTTTACTTACTTGCAAATATGAAGTATCATTTTAATTTGTTATTTCATTTTCTATTCAAACCAAAGAAATTGTATGAAGAGATGCGAAACAGAGTTGAGACGGCAACAAACCTTTGTCAAATTCCAGAAGAAGTACGCGATCAACACAAAGGATTTTCTATATGGGATGATGGCTATACTTCTAAACATGATCATGATACCATTCTTAAGGTTAATTACCTTCTCAACTACTTAATTACTATCCATTATTTTTCAGGTTGTGTACAATTTTGGCCTAGTTTGTTCTTTGAATTAAATGCTATGTGAATGAGTTTGTACTTGTTCATATTTGGATGATGTTAATTTTTGGTTATGTGTACGTTTGTAGATATTGGTTGATGGAAGAAATAAAGAGGCAGTAGATGTCGAAGGTTATCGATTGCCCACACTTGTTTACTTAGCTCGTGAAAAGAGGCCTCAATATCTACACAACTTCAAAGCTGGAGCTATGAATTCATTGGTAAATCGATCACCTTGATAAAACAAAAATAAATCGACAAAATATCCAGTTAGCATTGTCATAATTATATAAAATATTATAAAGTCATACTTATTAAAAAGTTGTTGATTTATTTACAGTTTTGCCATTTGATAAACATGTCGTTGGCCCTGTTTGGCAATTTACTTTTAGTTGTTTGTATTACTGTAGTTGTTTTGACTAGTTGGTTGTGATTAGTTGTTCGTGTAAAAGTGTTTGGTAAAAAGCAATTAGTTGTTAGGACCTTGAGACTTATTACTCGTTCTTAAGACCTTATTATTATGATGTTTTTATGCAGCTAAGGGTATCATCAGAAATAAGCAATGGAGCGGTAATCCTCAACGTTGATTGTGACATGTATTCGAATAACTCACAGTCTATTCGCGATGCACTCTGTTTCTTCATGGATGAGAAGAAAAGCCAGGACATTGGGTTTGTACAATTTCCACAAAACTTTGAAAATACTACTAAGAATGATATATATGGTTCAACCCTTCAAGTTATCAGTCAAGTAAGTAAATCATAATTTTCCAACGTTCCAAGTTTTGATTAGAAATTACATGTACAAGTGTTTTACATAATGTGCGTTTTCTTCAATTTATTTTCCAAACGTAGGTCGAATTTCATGGTTTGGATGGCTTAGGAGGGCCATTATATGTCGGAACTGGCTGCTTCCATCAAAGAGAAATATTATGTGGAAGGAAGTACTCTAAGGATTACAAGATCGATTGGAAGACCTCGAAAATGGATGGAACAATCTTCGAGTTGGAAGAAAGAGCAAAATCACTTGCTAGCTGTGTATATGAGCTGAACTCTCAATGGGGAAAAGAGGTAAATGTTAAAAATTAAAAATGGCCTTATATCATTATTATTCAAGAGCATTATTTTGCTAAATATGATGCTTTGTTAATTGTCATGCATTCACTAATAATCGTTCTAGTAATTGCTAATTAACTAGTATTTGGGCCCAAGGTATGCCTCGTGTCACTGCATAGAACTTGCAGTTATGTATTTAATTCATGACTCATTTTATGTAATATCCCTCGTGATTGCTTTAAAATAGTTTAATATACAACTCATACCAACAAGATGCATCTTTCTTTTAGAGATCTCAGTTAAGCGTGCAAGTTGACTGGGAGTAGTCTTAGGATGGGTAACTTCACGGGAAGTTTTCCCGGGGTGCGCATAATGATGTGAATCGAGTCCCCTTTCTTATAACTATCATTATTGTTTTATGTAGGTACTCTTTTGATTTTACCTTACTCTTAAAATAGGGGTTTTACAAGTGAGTTTTAATAATATTTTTAAAACCCACTTGTAAAACCCCTAGTTTAAGAGTAAGGTAAAATCAAGAGAGTGCCTAAATAAAGCAATAAAGATAGTTATAAGAAAAGGGACTCGATTTACATCACATGAATGAGGACAAAATGCGCCGGAATGACTTGTGTTAGTCTGTGAGGACAGTTGTTGGCCATGGATACATATTTCGTGGCAATAGGCTCCACCCTAATTTGTTTGGGGTCGGGGTGTTACATTTATCTTAATTCTATTTCATTTTTCACATAGTCACTCACTTCTTTTATTGATATTTTGTTCGCAAAAAGAACATGAAACATGACATACTCTAGTAGTAAGGCATGTATTGTTTAAATTTGAGGATGTGTGTTTGAATCTTGCTTATACATCCAATATCTATAATATTTAAAAGTAAATCCATGATGTGGAATGAAAATAAATAAACGGTGGAGGTGTGCCACGTGACAGATGAACTTCTTTTGAAAAGCTTTTTTTTTTAATAACTATATAAAATTAAATATTGTGGAAATTAATTTCAGCGGGGATTGAAATATGGGTGTCCAGTTGAAGATGTAATAACCGGGTTGGCAATCCAATGTCGAGGATGGAAATCAATATACTTGAATCCGAAAAGAAGTGTTTTTTTAGGTTTAGCAGCCACAACTTTAGAAGATACACTAGTGCAACATAAAAGATGGAGTGAAGGTGATCTTCAAATCATGCTAACACATTGTCCTTTATGGTACGGCCATAAAAGGATCCACCTAGGCCTTCAATTGGGCTATTGTCACTACTGTTTTTGGGCAGTCAACTCCCTTGCAACCTTGTGTTATTGTACCGTCCCTTCTCTATACATGCTCGGAGGCATTTCCGTGTTTCCTAAGGTACGGAGTAATTTTTATCACTTTCGAGTTGAAGTTTTATTATGACATAAAAAATTCTTACATGTGAATATTTTGTTATGCTAGTTATCAAGTTCATGGTTTCTTCCATTTGCCTATGTTATCATTGCCACGTACACGTACAATTTAATAGAATTCGTACACACCGGAGGTACGGTTTTAGGGTGGTGGAATGAACTAAGGATTTGGCTCTATAAGCGAACATCATCATACTTGTTTGCCCTCGTTGACACGATTTTGAAACTCATTGGGTTTTCGGAAATGAAATTTGTGATCACCAACAAGGTGACCGATGAAGATGTGTATCAAAGATATGAGAAAGAGATTATGGAATTTGGAGCCCCTTCTCCCATGTTCACTTTGCTAACTTCTCTTGCATTGATAAATTTATTTACTTTTGTTGTCTTAATAAAAAATTTGTTAGAACGAAAAGAGATGAGATTGATGATTGAGGGATTAAGCTTGCAAATTTTGCTATGTAGTGTGTTGGTTTTAATCAATTTTCCGTTGTTTAAAGCTGTTTTTATTAGGAAAGACAAAGGCAAGATGCCAAATTCTGTGACTATGAAAGCAATAGTTGTATCTTTTATTATTGTACTTTATTTTTGTCATTAGGACCTTTAATTTATAGATTGATTTGATAAAACTGGTTGTAATTTAAGAGAAGAATAAAAGGAGAAATAGTACATTTGACTCGTCTTTTGGGTGATATATGACTTAGCCTTTATTTATTGTTGTTAGTAGTATTGAATTTTTCCTTCCTTCCCTAAATGATTATATTTTTATATGTGACTATCCAAAATTTATAAAGTTCATCACAAGGAAAATTCTTTGCTTGTTCCATTTTGTTCAATTAGTTATAACATTCGCTGGTATTACATTATCGATCAATGTAAAAAGATGGTAATTATAATGTTCGCTCGTACTACATTATCGATCACAAACAAGGTGGTAGTTATGGCTTGTGATTAAATCTCGTCTATATCGTTTGCCCTTGTAACTCTCTCCACATCAATAAAAAAAGGAAAAAAAAAAATGAAAAAAAAAAAAAACAAATCTGATATTGTTTTATCCGAACTTATTTTATTTTGTTTAAGTTTATCTAAAAATGAATAAAGACAAACAAAAGATGATTACAATCATCAATGTAGCTTCTTGTTGGATAGGGTGGGTCCAAGTTTGGAGTAATTTATTTGTCCCAAACTCTCTATTTCGTGTTAGAAATAGTGGGTTTTTCAGGCCGAGTCAAACTTATAATTAAAATTAAAATTTAAGCTGCCATCAACCCACAAAAAATTAAAATCAAATGATCAAGCCTGAGCCCAAATTTTGGGCCCACAAAAGTTGGCTAAACCCGTACATATTTTTCTAGCCACGTTGGGTTGGGTCATGAGGCGGGCTGCTTGTGGTAGATTTCTTTTGTCATGTAAGTGTATTTGGTTGGAAACGGATTCAATTAAACCATTACCGTAATTAAGTGTTTGTTTAGAGGTTTGGGTAACAATTATCATTACCTAAGGATAATGATTTCCACTCATAGAGTAACAATTACCTTCACCCTCCTCTAACAAAATAAAGAGAACTAGGATTAGGTGATTCCTTTCCATATTTAAACCAAAAAAATGAAAAGGTAACAATTAAAATGATTCATTTCTTTCTCCTTATCTATTTCATTTACACTCCATTTCTAATGTTCAAACCAAATGCCCCCTAAGTCTATTGTAGTTCCAAGATATTAAATTTATATCATTGAATAAATTCGTAGTCAATCAAAATTATTAGCGATTTTATACTTGTAATTTCAAACATATTATACTGATTTTATACTTATACGTACGAGTACATAATAAGAGGTGTGTCAACTTAAAAACAAAGGAGATAATATGACAAGACATTAAGATTTTAAGAGGAACAAAAAAAGTTTGCATAAAAAAAAAAGGATAAACAGCCAACTGAACAAGAAAACTAGCTTAAACCCTTTAAAAAATTGCTTCAATAATTACCAAAACTGATGAGAGAAAAAATGGGAAAAGATGAATACTTTCCTTTATTTGAGACGAAGAAAGCAAAGGGAAGATTAATTTACAGGGTATTTGCAACATCTATATTAGTTGCAATTTGTGTAATTTGGGTTTATAGATGTTCTTACATACCCAAGAAAGTTGGGGAGGGAAGATTAGGTTGGGTTGCTTTGTTTATGGCTGAAATTTGGTTTGGTTTTTATTGGATTCTTTCTCAAGTTTTTCGATGGAATTGCATCTATCGTTACTCTTTCAAAGATAGACTCTCCAACAGGTACTTTTTTCATGTTTCCCCTCCTTTAATAGAGTTAGATCTTGTTTAGTTCAACTTATTTTTACTTATTTCAGAAAAAAAAAAAAGTTTAGATCAGATCAGATCAGAAAATATAAGTTCAGATCAGAACATCGTTTTATGTGCGGTTTTTTATCGCTAAATATTCTTAATTTCGTAATAAAAAAATTATGAAAATTACATATTAATAATCTACACATTATTACGAATCTCACAAGATCCCACTTGATAGATTTTTTCCTTATAGATTATCGTACACTTAAGGTCAAAGTTTAGTCAAATCAGACAATCAAATCAGATCAGACCAAACCAGATCAGATCAGTAAAAATAAGGTGAACCAAACAAGGCCTTAGTCAGTATGGTTCTAACCAACCAAAATGTAGTCTAGACATGTTCAGTTTAACTTATCTAAGTTTATATTAGCTTATTTCATAAATACATCAGATCCTATTTCTTTTTTTATTTGTGTTTATTTATCAATAAATATCGTTGTTCTTTACATGTTAAAAATTATGAAAATTTTATATTTGTAAAGTACATATTAATACAAATTAAATACAATAACAAACAATTTTATTTTACAGATTAGTGTACAAATAAAGTTAAAGTTTGGTTAATTTTAGAAATTAAATCATATCTAATTATTTCATATATGAACTAATTATAAACATAACCTAAATAATACTCGTATGGTTTTAATTATATCAATGATCTAATAGGGGAGGAAGTCTATACCAATAATGACTTAAATCCATTTTTTAACACTGACTCCTACAGGACTACATGTACTCCATACTAATTAGTAAAGTAATCTAATGGATACCAATAAATCTAAATTATAATAAAAAGTAGGAAAAATTGATTCTAATAATCTCATCTTTGGCCGATTTGCTGTTAATAATCCCACCTTTAGATTATTATTTAATAATCCCACCTTTATAGGGGATCTTCTTCTATTGGTCTCTTATGATCGGTAACCTGTCCATTAGGTATACTTTTTTTTTTTTAATTTGAGTGACACGTGTCACTAAATAATTGGTCAAAAAGAAAAACCTTAAAAAAAATCTGGTAAAAATTTTTTTTTAAACAAAAAGATTTTTTTTTTAAAAAAAAAAACCGAGCCAACCCCCAACGACCATCCTAACCCCCAACCTCCGGCAACCCCTCCTCCCCATCCCCACCGCCGGAACCCCCATCCCCACCGCCAAACGCCGGAACCCCTATTCCCACCCCACGCAACAAAAATCGGCCCTTAATTTCAATGAATTAAGAAAAAAAAACAAAAAGCCTTCAAGAGCAGAAGGGATGGCTTGAGCTTGAATTTGGGTAGGAGTTTGGAGGTTTTCGACGGTTAGAGGGGCTTTTCGGCTGTTTTTGGCGGTGAGAGGAGGTTTTCGGCAATTTTCAAGGTGGTGATTATGGTGGTTTTAGGGTTGGGATTTGAGTTAGGGGTGATTTCGGGGGTGGCTTTTGGTCGGCGGGGTGGTTTTTGGTATTGGGGGGGTTCCGACCAGCCGTTTTCGAGGGTTTAGGGTGGCGGACGGCCGGTTTTTGGTGGGGAGAGGGTAAGGGTTAGGGTTTCACGGTGGGTGGGGGTGGTTGGTGGGTTTTTTTCTTTTTTTTTTATTTATTTTTCAACCAATTACAAAATGACCCATGGCATATTAACTTATCAAAATCGGTTACCAACAGGTTATGGACCAATAGAAGAAGATCTCCTATAAAGGTGGGATTATTAATAGCGAACCGGCTAAAGGTGAGATGATTAGAATATTTAAGTCATAAATAATAATCCAAAGGTGGGATTATTATCATACTTAGCTTTGTCAACATTGGCAAATATTTTTATAAAGGTAAGGTAGGATACATGGGAAAATTAGGAATGCTTTCTTGTAAAGATCGTGATCTAATTTATAAAAAAAAGAAAATTTAATATCTATAAATGGGTCTATATTTTAATGTGTTGGAGTAGAGTAGCTTATAGAAGCAAATTATTAGTAATGATTGTTTTGTTTTTCCTCTGTTTTTTTTTTTAAAAAATATTTATATTATTTACACATTGATCAAAACATAATTTTGATCCATGATAACTTTAATTTCTATTAGTAAAAATTGTGAAAAAAATAAAATATTACTCATACAAAAATAGATCTTGTAAGAGTTATAACTAATCCAATTATATAATACTCCGTATCATTTATTCATTTTATTTCTCGTGAAATGTTAATAATGATCAAACTAGCATCGCTTTCAACAAACATGTGTTAAATATTATGATCACGTGCTAATACACGGCCATTTCGAAAAGCAATGATACGAGCGTACTTGTCCAAAAAAAAAAAAAAATACAGCCATTTGTTAGACATTTTATCGGAAAGTGGCCCACTAAGTTAATAATTTTATTTATTTTTTTGACTGGAAGTTGATAATTGTTGTCATATACTTTGTTTTTCCTATGTCTAGTTCTAATGTGCAGTTGCATAAAAACCATGTCAATCAAGACTAAAAACCATGTCAATCAAGACTTGAAAATAAATTGATATAGTAGCATCAAATTTATGTAACTTTATATTTTCAAAAAAAAATAAAAAAAAATATAAAAAAAAAAAAATTATGTAACTTTATTACCCCTCCGTCCTTTATTTACATGCCTATTTTTAACATTTATTACTCACATAATAAGAAGAAGTATATGGTGCTAAAATGCATGGTGTAGCAAAGTATTTCCTATTTGTCTTAAAACTCTTAATCGACTTTAACAATATATTCATTATGATAAATTTTTGGTCTCGCCACTGTTTTATTGCACCTTAGCCCTTATTAAATGATCCTTTACAGAATTCTCACTAATATTCTTGGTTAATTTATCAACAAGGTATGAGAATGACTTGCCTAAGGTGGACATATTCGTATGCACGGCAGATCCATTAATCGAGCCACCACTAATGGTGATCAACACTGTTTTATCCGTGATGGCCTATGACTACCCACCGGAAAAGCTTAGCATCTACTTATCCGATGATGGTGGCTCGATTTAAATATTTTATGCTCTTTTTGAGGCCTCTCAATTCTCTAAGAATTGGCTACCTTACTGCAAAAAGTATAAGGTTGAACCAAGATCCCCTGCTTCTTATTTTAGATCAATGCTTGAACCTGCTAATCCTACTCATTATAGCCATTTCACATCTATCAAGGTACTAAACCAAAACCCAATTCTTGGTTTATTGATATATACTTCGTATTTAATTATATGATGAGTATATGATTTGTTGATTATATAGTTTGTATTGATAATTAATACACTTAAAGATAAAACTCGACTACAAACAATGTTAGGGAACGAAGGAAGTATATATATTGTGTTACTAATTGATTGTACAGTTACAAGTTACTTCATTCTAATTAAAAAGTTTACTAACTTTGAAAATTCATTTGGTACATTCTTTTTTCATGCAAACCAATCATAGAAATTGTATGAAGAAATGCAAACCAGGATTGAGATGGCATCAAACCTTAGCCAGATTCCAGAGGAAGTACGCGATCAACACAAAGGATTTGCCATATGGAACGATAGCTATACTTCTAAACGTGACCACGATACCATTCTTCAGGTTAACATTTCATCCATTTTTCGTACTTCCTAGCAACTATTTCGGCCTAGCTTAGCTATTTTTGTTCTTCATCCTTAAATTTGAACAATATTATTGTACTTGTGTATACTTATTTAATTTGTACCATTGTATATATATTATTGCTCTCGAATCCTCAAATTTTCTTTTTACATGAGTACATTTGTAGATATTAATTGATGGGAGAGATAAAACGACTATAGATGTCGAAGGTTTCCAAATGCCTACACTTGTTTACTTAGCTCGCGAGAAGAGGCCTCAATATTTTCACAACTTCAAAGCTGGAGCTATGAATGCATTGGTAAATAAATCGATCAAACTTCTATATATATGCAATTTTCTAGCTAGGTCAATGCCTAATTAATTTTCATCATCATATAGTATAAGTGTAACTGTATGATCTTGGGACATACATCATGTTATGCAGCTAAGGGTATCATCTAAAATAAGCAATGGACCGGTTATCCTCAATGTTGATTGTGATATGTACTCGAATGATTCACAATCTATTCGCTATGCTCTTTGTTTCTTCATGGATGAGAAGATGAGCCAAGACATTGGATTTGTGCAATTTCCGCAAAGATTTGAAAATACCACCAAGAATGATGTATATGGCTCTGCCCTTCGAACGAGCTATGAGGTCAGTTAGTAGTATATATATCGTAATAACTTCCTAAATTGAACAAGAAGTAGTTTGAAAAATACATATTTTTCAAATGCACGTTTTCTTCAAATTATATATAGGTGGAATTTCATGGTTTGGATGGCTTTGGAGGTCCATTATATATTGGAACTGGTTGCTTCCATCAAAGAGAAATATTATGTGGAAAGAAGTACTCTAAGGATTACAAGATCGATTGGAAGAACTCGAATGTGGATAGAACAATCGACGAGTTAGAAGAGAGTGCCAAATCACTTGCTAGCTGCACATATGAGCTAAGCTCTCAATGGGGAAAAGAGGTAATTTGTACTATTGTATAATTGATGATTATACTAGTAGATTATGGCCTTGTTTGATAATAAGCTTAATTAGCTGGAAACTTATTGATATAGTTGGTTGTATTAGCTGATTTGACTAGCTGGTTTGACTAGCTAATTGTGTAAAAATGTTTGGTAAATATCTGTTAATTGTTAACAGTTTTAGTGTGTTTAATAGCTAAAAAGCTAATTGTTAATTATGATATAGCGGGGTTTTTGTAACAGAACTTGTTGAGCCCAAAAATCTCTTTCAATAAGATATTTATCAAACTCCCATATCATCTTTTTAAAATGATCAAATCTCTAATAGGACACAATACGCAAAAAGCTCTTTTCTAAACAAGGTCATAATTATACCAAGACTTATATTTCAATTATTTATATTTCAAATCGTGTATATTAATTGTATCCAAGATTGAATAACCCATTCGAGTTTTTAGATGGGATTGAAATACGGGTGTCCAATCGAAGATGTGATAACAGGGTTGGCAATACAATGTCGAGGATGGAAATCAGTGTACATGAATCCGAAAAGGAGTGCATTCTTAGGTTTAGCAGCTACAACTTTGGATGATACACTAGTGCAACACAAAAGATGGAGTGAAGGTGAGCTTCATATCATGCTAACACATTGTCCTTTATGGTACGGCCATAAAAGGATCCACCTCGGCCTTCAATCGGGCTATTGTTACTACAGTCTTTGGGCAGTTAACTCCCTTGCGACCTTGTGTTATTGTACCATCCCTTCTCTATACATGCTCGGAGACATTTCCTTGTTCCCTAAGGTAATTTCATCACTTTCGAGTTGAAGTTTTTTTTTATGCTACGTTCAAGTACTATTATGGCAATAATAATCTTATATGATTTTTTTTTTTTTTTTGTTATTTTAGTTACCAAGCCCATGGTTTCTTCCATTTGCCTACGTTATCATTGCCACGTACACGTACAACTTAGTAGAATTCCTATACACCGGAGGCACGATTTTAGGGTGGTGGAATGAACAAAGGATTTGGCTCTACAAGCGAATATCCTCATACTTATTTGCCCTCATTGACACAATGTTGAACCTCATCGGATTTTCAAAAATGAAATTCGTGATCACGAATAAGGTGGCCGATGAAGACGTATCTAAAAGATATGAGAAAGAGATCATGGAATTTGGTGTACCTTCTCCCATGCTCACCATGCTAACATCTCTTGCATTCATAAATTTGTTCACCTTTGTTGTCCTAATTAAAAAGTTATTAGTAGGAGGGGAAAAAATTAGGGGAATGATTATTGAAAGATTAAGCTTGCAGATTTTTTTATGTGTTGTATTGATTTTAATTAATTATCCATTGTTTAAAGCTGTTTTTATAAGGAAGGACAAAGGTAAGATGCCTAGTTCTGTCACTATAAAGGCATCAGTTGTATCTGTTATAATTGTGCTTTATTTTTGTTATTAGGTTTTTTTTTTTCTTTAATTTGAAGGAACTTGTTGTAAAATAGGGGATAATAGGAATAAATAAGCACTTTTTATTTTCTTGCATATGGTTTCTATTCTAAAATAATTTTCAGTCGCCTTGTATTTTGAATGCATGATTGTGATTTTGCTTTTTTATTACTATTTTATTTAGTCTTTTCATTCTTAAAATGAGGAAAAGAGATTTACTGTATAAGGCTATGGGAAAAAACATACTTCATCCTTCCAAATAAGATAATACATTTTTTTATCACATTCGCCAATACATGAATTTAATCTTAAATATCAATAAGTAAAAATTATAATAAGTTAATCTTTTCATAATACGCTTTAAGAGAATACCAATAGGATCTCACATGACTATATATTTTTTAATTTCTTATCTATAAATTACAAAACATAGTTAAATTAGAGTTTGTAAATAATATCAAAAGTCAAAATATATCATCTAATATAGAACGGAAAAAAGTAGTACAGTAGATATTCCTTACAAGTAGAACACCTAATGCATTAAATAAAAGAAAGGAGCGAGGAGAAAAAGGGAAGAACCAAAGAGTTTTGGCTACATATTTTGTGTTTTATTGTGAATTTGTATAAGTTCATAAATCATAATACAAGCTCAACTTCCCTATTTTTTTACGTGTATATAATGTACTCCGTATGTCGGCAAATAAAAGTAGGCAGACTAAGTTCCAAAATTAAAACATGACATACAAGATGCCACGTTCTCCATAATTTGGCATCATGATTTCTAGAGATATCATGCTATAATCCAAAAACTTTTAATGTTATTTTGTTTCACATGGACATCCTTATGTGTGCATGCAATTATATTCTATGTTTGTAGAATTTGAGATTTGTAAAATGTAAATGATGTAGATAAGATTCGATTTCAAATTATCTTGAATATTATCTCAAAATTTAACTAAATTAACTGACATCTATATATATATATATATATATATATATATATAATATATATATATATATATATATATATATATATATATATATAATTAAAAGAGAAATAGTTAATGAGAAAGTTCATTGACGACTTTGTCTTATTGGTTTATGCCAAATTAGGATATACCATACTATACAAAGAATTTTGGTTTCACACAACTTAATAGTAACTCAACTAACTAAAGATTGAGCCATTCTTAGCTTGAGGGTTCAATTTTTGTTATCTTATTACAATAATTTGGACCCAATTTGTAAAGAAAGATGGAAAATGAAGGGTATGTACCTTTGTTTGGAACTAGGCAAGCTAAGGGAAGGTTCATATATAGGGCATTTTCAGGGTCAATTTTATGGCTATATGTATGATATTGGTTTATAGAGCAACTCATATACCCCAAAAGAATGACCAAGGAAGATGGGCTTGGATTGGCTTATTTGGTGCTGAAATTTGGTTTAGTTTTTATTGGATTCTTACACAAGTTCTTCGTTGGAATATTATTTATCGTCATACTTACAAAAATCGGCTTTCAAATAGGTAAACTCTATTTGCTCACTTTGTAATTTTTATTCAATCTTTTGTTAATACAACTCTATTGTTATTGGGCTGTTTGTTTTTGGTTAATTTGTGGTCAGATTATATATATGGACATGTTTGTTGATAATTACTCCTCGAATTTTATGAAAATAAACTCGGTTAATTTTTATTTTTTGAACAATTTCACATATTTTTGACATGAATTGTTGGGTCGGGTTTTATTTTAAGCCAAGCTAATCTAACTTAAATTTCTAGTTTCTAAATAGGAGTATGAGTTTACATCATAACAAATTCAATTTTTTTTTTTTTTTGACCGAAACAAATTCATTTTTATTGTCACCCTTTATTACCTTTTATATACGAAAAACAAGTAGTTGTGGAGTGTTCTACTTAGCTAATTTTCACTTATAATGAAATTATTTCAATTATAAATTAAACTTGATCAACCTTTAATTTATTAATCATTTATCAAAATTTATTTTCCTAAAGTATCTTAACTTATTAACTGTTATCAGAACTATCGATTAGATCGATCTTACTACTTTAATTTCTCAAAGTAGTAAATGATGATTATATATATCAATTGATTAGGTAAACAAAACAGGAGCTTAGCAATAGTCCTCTTATTTCTTTATTGATGTTTTAGCCTTGCTATTGCATAGATATGTACAAGGATAATTTCCTCCAAAAAGTAATGAGTACAAGAATAATTTCCTCCAAAAAAAAATGAGTACAAGGACAATTTATTGAGATTGATTAGTTTTCTCTCCATTTAACATTACTATCATATTTCATAACATATACCATTTTTTTCAACGTACACTTTTATTTTGCTGAATTTTATAGGTATGAGGCTGAGTTACCTAAGGTGGACATTTTTGTATGTACGGCTGATCCAGTGAGAGAGCCACCAATAATGGTGATCAACACCGTTTTATCGGTCATGGCCTACGACTACCCACCGGAAAAGCTCAGCATTTATTTATCCGACGATGGTTGCTCAATTATAACATTTTATTCTCTCTTTGAGGCCTTCCATTTCTCTAAACATTGGTTGCCTTATTGTAGAAAATATAATGTAGAGCCTCGGTCACCCGCTGCTTATTTTAGCTCCATGCATAAGCCTATAGATGCTAACTATCATTATTCAAGTGATTTTGCATCTATTAAGGTGAGTTAGTTTAATTGATTAGTCTTCACTTCTCTAAAAGTTGATTGTAAGGAAAAGAATGGAAAATTACGGAGTATTAATTATTCATGAGATGGTACGGTATAACTATTATCACAAGTACTTTAAGATAACATAATACTCCCTCCATCCCTTATTGCTTGCACCATTTGATTCAAAAAGCTTTCATAAAAAGTGAGTCCATGATGCAAACAAAAGGAGACTGAGGGAGTGCTTCATATATATCTCCATCAGACATTACTAGCTACTTTTTGTTTTATAATTATTTGTTTCTCATGTACTTGTTTTATAAATAAATTGATACTTGTATTAGATTGATATGAATTATGTATATTAATAAAAAAATAAAAAATAAAAAAAAAAGTAAGAAAAATGTGTCAAAAAAATAAAAAGTAAGGAAAAAAAAAACCTTCATTGTGTGGCCTATATATTAGGTCGTGTCAAATCAAGTCGTGTCTAAGTTAAGCAGGTCATGCCGGATCATGCTCGGTTTTGTGTTGGCTTAACTAAGCCACTAAGGTGACTCCTATATATGTTAAAACACATTCAGCGTAGAAACAAGTGATTTCAACTTTTAAATCACCAACTATTTATTATTATTTGCATAAACATTTCACAAGTACTTTTCGTAGGAAAGGTTTGAAGAAATGCAACATCGGATTATGACATCAACTAAACTTGGTCGAATTCCAGGAGAAGTACATGATCAACATAAAGGGTTTTCTGAATGGAAAAATTCATACACTTCTAAAGATGATCATGACACTATCCTTCAGTTAATTATACATGTATCACTCTTTTGCTTGTTGATTAACTAGTTATAAATTAAAGAATTTATTTTTTCAAGTATTAACATTCAACTACTGTTACCAAACATCTTTATAAACAATTATTGCTAATGTTTAACGGACAAAAGCAACATATATATACCACTGTAAGAATACAAGGTATACAAATAATATAATATACACTATCAGTTTATCATGAACACTCATGAGTCGTGATTATCTATCCTAAAGCTTGATACCAAAAGTCGTCTTAAAATCATGCTTTAATTATAATTACGTGCTTATTTCTACATTATATTACTAGTAATCTAGTGTTTTACTAGCTTATAAGCTAATTAGTTGGTTTTAAATGGGTGTAGATATTAATTGATGGGAGAGATTCGAAGGCAAAAGATGTTGAGGGGTGTATTTTACCTACTCTTGTTTACTTAGCCCGGGAGAAGCGACCTCAACATTTTCATAACTTCAAAGCTGGAGCTATGAATGCATTGGTAAGCTATCTAAATTTTAATACTATAACATGTTTTATTATTAAGAATGCTTCGTCGATCTATGTAACATATACAGATAGATCTAAATACACGCGATGTGTGCTTCACAGTTTGAAACACCAGAATGACTATAGCTTGCTACTTTGGGATACGTATATAATTAATTTGGACTTTCATACATTTTTATTTAGTGATTTCATGATAAATTACTATGTAATATGCAGATTAGGGTGTCATCAAAAATTAGCAATGGACCAATAATCCTAAACGTGGATTGTGATATGTACTCAAACAATCCACAATCGATTCGAGATGCACTTTGTTGCTTCATGGATGAGAAGAAGAGCCAAGACATTGCTTTTGTACAATTTCCTCAAGCTTTCGAAAACGTTACCAAGAATGATATATATGGTGCCTCTCTTAGAGTGATCTCTGATGTAAGAATCTATACTTGTATGTTATTACCAACTTAGCTTGTTATTTTTTCCGATGATTAAAGAAAACAAATCATTACAAGATGCAAACCTATAAGATAACCTTTATATACCCCGGGTGCACATAGAGGCAGGTGAACCTACCCAAGGGAGGTTTTTTTGCTCATTTGATATACTTTTTCTGATGTTGAGATTTTAAAATGAGAAAAAAATACCCTTGAATGCCCCTTGTATCGGATTTATATAAAAAATTTCTAACTTTATAATTTTCGGTCTATTATAATATACTTATTCTAATAAAAATGTGTTTATTTCTTCTTTTTATGATTGATTACGTTATGTCACAATTAGTAATATGTATGTTTAATTACATGAAGGTGGAGTCACCTGGCTTGGATGCCCTAGGAGGTCCATGCTATATTGGAACCGGTTGTTTCCACCAAAGAGAGATCTTGTGTGGGAAGAAGTATAGTTTGGACTATAAGGCCAACTGGAAGATACAAGATAATGATGTAGCAAAGGAGCAAGAAAATGTGGAAGAATTGGAAGAGAAAGCCAAGGTTCTTGCTAGTTGCACTTATGAAATGAACTCTCAATGGGGAAAAGAGGTAAATTTTTCTTACTTTTTATTCTTTAATTTCAATATATCACAATTATGTAGCATAATAAGATCTTTGAGCACACCAAGATCGAGTATCAATGTATCATACATGTGTTTTGAATTTTAAGGCACAAATGCATCACGTGTATATAGATCTAATTTATTTTTATTTTAAAGTGAGTATATTATGTCATATTGTAGATGGGTTTGAGATATGGTTGCGCTGTTGAAGATATACTAACAGGATTGTCAATCCATAGTCGAGGTTGGAAATCAGTGTTCTTGAACCCCAAAAGGAAAGCTTTCATAGGAATGGCACCTACTACATTAATCGATACATTAGTCCAACACAATAGATGGTCTGAAGGTTGGCTTCAAATCATGCTATATAATTGTCCTTTGATTTATGGACGTCCAAGAATAAGCTTAGGTCATCAATTGGGATATTGTCACTTCTGCCTTTGGGCTTGCAATTGCTGGTCAACCCTTTATTATTGTGTTATCCCTTCTCTTTATATGCTCAAGGGAATTTCCTTATTTCCAAAGGTAATTTTAATTTTATGATTTCTATTGCAATCAGTACTCGCTCTTTCGTTCCTTTATGTTTTTTTTGAGATGTAAAAAATTCAATTGTTACACGTAATAATAAATGATTATTCATTTTTACTAATGATATTTATTTCTTTTTGTTTTAGATCACAAGCACATGGTTTCTCTTTTTTGCTTATGTTATATTTGCCAAGTACTCCTATAGCTTAGGAGAATTCATATCTAATGGTGGCACAGCCTTAGGCTGGTGGAATGAACAAAGGATGTGGCTCTACAAGCGAACATCGGCCTACCTCCTCGCCTCCATCGATATTCTTCTAAAACTATGTGGAATCTCAAACATGAAGTTTGTGATTACATCCAAAGTAGTTGATGAAGATGTGTCCCAAAGATATGAAAAGGAGATAATGGAATTTGGAGTTGCTTCTCCTATGTTTGTTATCTTGGAAACCCTAGCATTGATGAATTTGTTTACCCTTATCTTTACTTTGAAGATGGGATATGGAGTCATTGATAAGTTGGGCTTGCAAATTTTACTAAGTGTAGTTTTGGTTCTTGTTAATTTACCATTATATGAAGGTATCTTGATTAGGAAGGATAAGGGTAAGCTTCCCACCTCTGCTACCATAAAATCAATTTTCATTACACTTTTAGTTTTACTTATTATCAAGTTTTTACCTAGTTGTAATTGAGTTTTTGACTTGAGGTCATGAGCTCGATTCCAACTTGAGTTTGAAGGTATTATTTCCTTAATTTAAAGTGTTTAGGCTCTAATTGAGTCAAGAGTACACATATAATGTATAATCTAGCCATGTAAAATATTTATTTGATTTTTTATGTACTTTGGTGATTCTTCACTTAACTCTTGGAGTACTTTGTACCAATTAAACTAGATTTGTATTGATATTAGGCTTGACCAATCAAATAATTAGAATCCTTATTAGGTAAAGTAGGTAAGACTACTATCGACTTAGGTTGAAATTGTCAACCTTAAATTGGGTTTTTTTTCTTTACTTTATTCTTATTACCTAATACTTATTCTTATTAAAATCATATTTGATCATATTAGACTAGGTTAGAAAAACTTATTTGTATAAAATAAGATATAAAGTATCTATTCTATTAACTATTACTAAAACAAAACATTGTTGACATCATTGATCCTTAAATCATCCTATGTGTCATTCTCACATTAAAAAAATTTCCTCCAATTTTATATGTGATGTCATCAATTATTAATAATTTTTTTTTGTTTAATCTACACTTTTGACTTCAATGCATAAGTGTATATATAAAATTCAATAACCAAGTTTCTCTCCTCAATTATATTTTCACATGCGTAATTTGTTTGATGTTTGATCGTGGTTTCTATTTTTTTTTTTTTACTTCCTTTAAATGTAAATTATTTTTATAGCTAATTCTAATCTTCATATACAAAGTAATGCAACGAAACATAGATTACAAGAAATTAAGATATATTATAAACGTGCATCGCACGGGGATAACCTAGTTTTTTTTTATAACAAAATTCCACTTGATAATGTTTTTACTTATACATTAAAGTTCAGTCAAGTCATTCAATCAAATTAAACCAGGCCAAAATTAAAAAAAATAAAAAATAAAAAAAACAAAATAAATCATATTAGACTTTGAAAAATTCAAACAAAATTACCTTATTTCAAATTTCAGATGAAAAGAACAGTTTCCACATGAGTTCGGATGTATTCTATGCGCCTAATTTTCATTTATCTGAACATAAAATTTATTTTAGTTGCAATTTATATTTGAATAGCCCTTATTAAAACTTATTTTTTCTAAATTGAACTTATCTGGAGTTAACTGAGTTTATCTGAACTTATCTAAACTTTAAAAAATAAAGTTACCAATTAAAATCACCTTAGCCCATATACAACTTTTTACTACATCAAAAATAAGAATTTATATCTATATCTATATATACAATACTAAAGTAATCCCCACAAAAAATCATAGACACATGTCAACACCACATGTCAACTTTTTTTTTTTTTTTTGTCATTTTTTTCATTAAAAAAATAATAATTTCAAGTTAATTTTAAAGTTTGAAATTTAAAAGTAAATAACTAAAATTTAATTTTATCAGAGTAAAAGTTGATGATTCCAATTATTGATCTACTAAGTAAATCAACATACAAAATTTATTTTCTATATTATGCATAAAAATAACTCAACGATGTACTCGGAGTATTAATTAAAAAACCTGAGTATAGCTCGAGCATTAACTAGTAAAAAAATTAAATTAAAAAAATTATTGACTACGTGGAAGTCAGAGATTGGTTAAACCACGTGGAGTTTATACTAGTGGGCCCTCATGCGAGAAACGAAGTAAGTGACGTGGATCAGTTAATTAGTTTGTCTCCCATCAAACAGTAGATCAAAACCCAAAACTACAACTTCCATCATCGTACGACTTTTCATTCGAATTTTTGTTGACTACTGTAAATTTACTTTATTTATTCAATTAAAAATAAAAAATAAAAAAAAATTCTACCCATCTATTTTTTTTCTTCATACTTTTCATAATTATCGTGGATTAATCTATCAACATCAACTTCTTTGATGAAGGTAATTTCTTTTATCTGTAATCGTTAATTTCAATTAATTTTTTTCTGGGTTTTGTTTATAAACTTTTTTTTGTTTGTGTGTTTAATAATTTGTGAAATTAAATTATATTATGCCCAAAGATCTAGTTAATTTATTGCTGCAAATTCTTTATTTGATTGAAATTTTGAAGAAATTGGGAATTTGGCTCGGTAAATCAGGGTAATTAGATTTGATAATACATGGTATGATCATGAATTCATGATGTTAATTTTTTAGTACAAATTTTCGATGCTGAGTAATTTTTTCAGATTTTAAAACTGAATGGATTCTAGTATGATGAGGAAAGATTCAAGCTTTATTGTTTTTGGATGATTATATGATTCTTATGATTGATATATGCTGTGATTTAATGAAGAAATTATTGACTTGTAGATTGTAATTGGGTGATTAAACTAATTGTAAACTCGTCGTTTTGAGCATGAATTCTACTCCCTCCATTCTAGAATAGTTGTTCCGGATTTAAAGAGTGGAAGTTGGAGCGTAATTTAGACTAGTAATGTATCATCAAAAGTGTCTTCTTGAGTTCATAGGTTAAGCCATGATGAGCTTGGTTTGTGAAAGTAAAAAGTCGAAAATGTGGCTTAGATTATAGTTTTTGGATTTGCTTGTTTCTTGACAGATAAACTTTTGTGTTTAATAATTTGTTATGATAGAAGGATTTAGGGTTTGATTGATTGATGATCAAAGGATTTGTTTAGCTTAGTAGATAACAAGATAACATGGACTATTGAAGTGTATGTCAATCCAAATGGCCATACTCATCTTAATTTTTAGTTGAAGGATCGATTTGTTTGGTATGATTCTACGAGGTAACAAATTGAAACGATATAGTGAAGATAGTAATTTTACACTGATTGTCTACTCTAGCCCTAGGAAGTTTATTTCAAATATTACTCCTTTTCTCCGTCGATTAAATTCAAGGTAGGTAATGGGGATCCCCCTATCTACTTAAAAGGATTCTTAGGCAGGAGAGAAACCTGTAGTACCTTTTTTCAGCAACCTCTTCTGACGTTAAATAGCTCACTTATATCTCATCCTGGTGGGCATTTGGGTTGATTTCTCTTGGAATTTTACCTTCAAGAGCTTAGGTGGGAGTTGTAGAAGCTTACTACAGTAGCTCATTGTGAATCCTTAAGTTTATTCATTTGTTGTCTTCCCAGATTAGGAGACTCTGATTGTTCGGCTGTTCATTTGAATTTCTTTACTTGTCAAAGTCTCCTTATTCGCTAGTTCTTGCATCATGACATGGAAGCTTATCTCTGGCACAGGTTTTCAGTATCCTGGATTTAGCCGGTTTAGATCTTTATGAGAGTTGGGAAACATAAGGCTGCAAATTTTGCGGCAAACTATGTTGTCTGTGATTTTTTTGGTTAGTTAGAATGAATTATAAGATTTCTCAGAATTACTATATTTTCTGCTCTCCTTATGGCATGAAATGGTGCATATTATTTCTCTTTAGCTTCAATCTCATGTAGTTTCTTTAGCATGCACAAATTAAATTACTGATTATTTATCTATTGCTATACACCGAACAAGCTTATCAAAGTTAACGTAATGTCCAAGTAACATAGCATGTGTTATCTCCATTGATTGTCAACCAAAAGAGTTTTATTGGGTCATAGTTTTGTCGTTTCTTTGGGGTTTTGCTCTTTACGGCCTATGACAAACTCTATATTTGATTGGAAATACAGATGAAAATCTTTTGCTGGTCAACATTAATATCTATCCTGCTACTGGCTCTATCCAGCTTGCAACCGGCATTTGGCCTTAGGTTTGTAATTGATAGAGCGGAGTGTTTCTCTCATAATGTTCAGTTTGAATGGGATACAGTCCATGTCTCATTTGTTGTGATCAAGTCCGATTCTCCTTGGCGTACTGACGATGGTGTTGATCTAGTGGTGAGTTGAAATTGCCCCTGCATTACATTTAGTTATTTGTGCTTTTCTTTCAGTTCCCAAACTGCATATCTTGTGTTGCTATTTGCTCTGATCGACATTCTATGATCTTTTTCTCCTAAATGCTAAAGGTTTAGGATTAAGGCTGTCACAATGTACCGCGTGTTCTTTGTTTAATTGCATAGTTTAAGTTCTGAACAAACCTGACTCAAGTAATATTGATGGTCTATCCATATCACCTTCTCTTGGCTTATGCATAATACGCGATAATCTCCACAACACGTACAGGCCAAAGCTAGGGGGGGGGGGAGGAATGTAAATGTGGTCAGAACTAACACAACATATGATCTGTTTGTGGTATAATATGGTGAAGTCCGGATAGGAAGAATTTTCCCTACTCGTTCGTGCATAGGGATTAATGTATACAATGGTCTATGAACACCTTATCATCTGTGTTCCTTCACCCATAGTAAAACAACATTTAGGATATTCTGGTCCTTACTCAGAAACCTCTGGAAACTCAAAAGAAAATGTTTTTTTTGAAAGACCAATATGTCTTGGACCATATTGTAATCTTTCTTGTTTAGGGGACTAATTGGGCCACTTTGGATTCTTGATGTCATTGTTTAGTCTAATGGTAATATTTGGTTGAATGCGGATGATGAAACAGCTCGATAATAAAACTTCTTAGTTATTAGATGATTTCTGAAATGAATTGGAAGGTACTTGGGTAATGTTGGTTCATTCTTCATCTCTGGGCAGTTTGCATTGCCTTTCATTGGAATTTTGTTCCCTTACTTCTTCTAGCGTTAAAGCATTGAAGAACATGTTGCTTTCTAGTAAAAACTTTCTTGTTTCATATGAATAAACAAGCAATAAATGGAAATGTTTGACCATATGTTTACCAAATTTGTTAAGTTTGAAGTGTTGGTTTGGGATTCCTTACGCAAAGTCTTTGACTGATCTATAAGCTTAGCGGAACGTGGAACATGGAACTCTTGGTGGTTCCATTGGTTGAATTGTACTAGTAGTTAGGTTTATTACTCCTATTATTATGTGATAAATACCCATACAATATGATTAAAATATGAATGGAACATTTTTATTGCTGTATTTTGCAGGTGAAGGGACCTGAAGGCGATCAGATCCATGACACCCATGATAAGATCAGTGAAAAGTTTGACTTTACTGCTCATAAAAAAGGACCCTTCAGTTTCTGCTTCACCAATAAGTCACCTTATCATGAAACCATTGATTTTGATGTACAAGTCGGACACTTTACATACTATGACCAGCATGCAAAGGATGGTAAGACAACAGTTTTCCCTATCTTCGCTTCATAGAGGTTCCTTATATATTAATATAAGGTGAGATGACTGTTTGTCAAATTTCTGTACATGTTTGCAGAGCATGTGAAACCTTTGGTAGAGCAGATTGAAAAGCTCGGTCAATCTCTTTACAACATTCAGTTTGAACAGCATTGGCTAGAGGCACAGACTGATCGACAAGCACTAGGTACTTTATTAATCTCCTTTCGAGTTTAGAATTCAAACATTTCAGATGCCTTATTGAATTTTAGAGTACTTTCTAATACGTAGTAGTATGTTAAACTACCTACTCTCCTTGTGGTCACTTCTACACGACGTTGAATACATCTGTTAGAGGGCCTAAAAATGGTCTGCCATAAAGTAGTAATCTCTCAAGTGCTGGTTTTAACTCTTATTGTGTTGCCTGTGTCTCTTCTCCGTATGACAATGCAGTGAATGAAGCTATGAGCAAGAGAGCACTTCATAAAGCCGTTATGGAATCATTTGCTCTAGTTGGTGCGAGCGTGTTGCAGATATATCTATTGCGGCGATTATTTGAAAGGAAGCTTGGGACTTCAAGAGTCTAGAAGATTCATCACATTAGTGATCTGTTAACATATTAAAATCTTGGTGTTTCACTGTTTTGGGAAATAGTTTAGTCTTGCTTTAGGATCTTTCTAGTATGTTATTTACAAATGAGGATATCAATGGATTTTCCCTCTTTTTTTTTTTTTTTTTTTTTTTTTTTGTAACAAAGAATCTTTGAAGTATAGGTTTTTAATTGGGTGAATCAAAGAAATTATTAAACTTGGCATATTATGAAAATGTTATGATATGGAACTTACGGCTTAAGGCAGATTTGATGTAGAGACAATGGAGGGCTTCATTTTTTTTCTATCCTATATTTACTTCGTATATGCAAGATATATTGATGTAATCTTCAATTTTCAACTTCAAAGTTCAAATACGTAATAATTTTTAAATCAAATGAGAACACGTTTTTTTTGGTACCTCCAATATGTAGCATTTTTTTTTTTTTCTTATTATTATGTAAAGTTAATCCATTTATTAAAAGTAAGAAAGGATAGGTCAAAGCATGATCTATTGAAGTTTACAAAGGTCAGTCCAATTGGTTAAGAAAGAAACCACAATATTCATACTAAGCTTATGCTATCCTTCGTGGGCAACATTGAACATCCACACGAAGTCTTGTACCATCAAATATGCATTCGAAATTAATCCTCTTAACAATTCCATAAAAATAAATAAAAATAAGGAAATTTTGACTTTTACCACCTCCGAAAAAACGACTTATTTGCTTTTACCACCTACATAATTTAAAGTTTTATTTTACCATCTCATAAAAAAAATAAAGTTGGCTTTTACCACTAAAACCCAACTCCGATGACGGAAAATGGTTGTGTGGCACAATAATGGCTACTTTTTTTAATTTTTCCCCAATTTCTCTCGATTTCTTTTTTTATTTAAACCCATCTTCTTCATCTCTCCAGAAAGATTGTTGAATTGAGCTTCTACTTTGTGATTTTCTTCCCAAATCCTAAAATTTGCTCTACCCTAACAATCGTAGCATCAAATTGTTTCTGATTTGTGGTCGTTTACACAAGTCAGCTGTTACAAGAGAAATTGGAAGAAGGTATGCAAATTCCATGAATTATTTTGTAAAATTTCCCAATTCCTGTCGTGATTATGTTCCAATTGTTAAGTTTATTAATTGAAATTGTTCGTATGACTTATGAATTGAACCCCAATTTCATAGTATTAAAATTAGGGTTCATGCTAGTAAAAATTAATTTTGGGTTTTTTAAAATTGTTATTGGATAATAAAATTAGGCTTAGGTTATGATAATTGTGTTCAATTGGAACTAAAATTGATGCTGTTGGTTTGGCATTGCAGAAGGAAATGTCTTTTATAAGTATATCACCTTCAAAGGAGAAAAGATGCCAATGTGGAGTTCCAATGACAAGGCTCACTGCTTGGACTAGGGAGAATCCTGGACGCAAGTTCAAGTCATGCAAATTCTATGACCCTGTGACAGAGACAAGGGGGTGTAAAGCCTTTGAGTGGGTGGATCAACCACATGGAACACCTTGGCAAACAGAGGTGATTAACAACTTGGTGATGGACAAGAAATTGATGAAGGGTGAGATTGATGAATTGAAGAGGGAAGTTGATGATGTTAGTGGGCAAAGGAGGTGCTTGCTGAATGAGATTGACAGCTTGAAGGTGAAATGCAAGGCTCTTAGTTCAGACGGGAAGAAGATGAGTAAGGAGGTTCATGGAAGCAACGCAACATAAAAGAATATGCTTGTATTACATGCTGTTGTTGTGTGTTGTTGTTTTGATTTGGTGTTGGCTATGTATTTTAGATCTTAGGATCAGTTGGGAATGCTTAGAAACATAATATCCCCGATTGATGTTGTCTTTTGTTAAGCTTTTATGCGTGTTTGTAGGGATGGCATTGCTTGTACTTGAATAATTAATCAATGAAATGAAACTTATGTTAGGGATATATATTGCTTATAATTTGATTCAAATCCCTAAATCTTGTCATATTAGTAGTAGCAAAAGCAGGCAGTTAGATGTTTACATTGTTTTCACAAAAACTACAGTACCATAGTGCATGAACTACTTTGTTCAACTGGAAAATAACAAAGGATCAAAATACTAACTTATTCATCAACAAAACCCTATCACAGTGCATTCACATCCTTGACCTTCTTGCTCCTGGTGACTGGAAGCTTTGACCTTGTTTGAGCTCTGGTTGGGGTTGGGTCAGCTGTTGCCACTGGTGTGGGCTGACTGAGGCTTTTCTTGCTTCTGGTGCAGGGCTGACTCCCACCAGCTGTTGTTGTTGCAGGCTGACTCCCACCAGCTGTTGTTGTTGCAGCCTGATATTGTGGCATTATCAATGCAGCCTGCAAGTACAATGACATTTCAATCAGTTTATGTCAAAATGAACCCAAACTGTACAGTCATTGGGTAGTTGCAAAAAAAATACCTGTCTTGCATCCCTTTTTTCACTTTTCTTCCTCTATTTCTTGAGCCAAACAATTTGCAGATGTGGCCTTCCACCCTTTGGGTTACTTGGAGGTTGCCGGGGTTGGTTTGGTGTAGGTTCATGTTTGCAAGTTTTGGCAAAGTGACCAAAGCCACCACAATTCCTGCACTGCTTCTTTATCTTTTGTTTCTTCCACTCAGAAGCTGCAGCAGAAGTCCCCTCCCCTGGTTGAAGCTTTCTCTTCTTTGACTTGGGTCTTCCTGGTTGCACTTTTAATACTGGTGGCAAAGGCTCTCTTAGCTTGACCTTTTCCCAATGCGTAGGCCCAGGCATTGGCTGAATGGGTGCTTCATATGCAACTAAATATGTCACCCTATATTAATGTCAGTGAACATACAACTCAGGGTCATCCCTTTTGTCCATAATGCAAGCAAATGCATGGACACAAGGTATCCCTGTCAACTCCCACCTAAAACATGTGCATGTTCTAGTTTCCAGATCCACAATGCACTGATCATCCTTGTACTTCACCTCATATGTATCACCCCTAGAAGACTACACTTCACATGTCCTGGCATACTTCTCCAGCCCATCAAACACCTTGTTCACAAATGGGGTGAGCAGACCTTCCCAATTCCTAGCTGCCTCCCACTTGTCATTACTCCTCCTCATCATGTATCTTCTTAACCATTCCATTTGAGTAAGAATAGGCTTATCTCTGGCTTCCCTAATCACTGCATTAAATCACATGTTAGACTTGCAGTTTGTAGAGAAGGCATGCCTTGACCAGTGGTGGGGGGGGGGAATGTTTGACAACCACTCATATGCTTCTTCATTTAAGAAATTGATGATCGCCATAACAACCTCAAATTCAAACTGATACAATACATACACAACCCAATATTCAATTCATAGAAAATAGTGACATACATACATACACACACATAACTCAGTCACATACACACACACACACAACAACAACAACAACTCAGTCACATACACACACACACACACAACTCAGTCACATACACACACACACACAACTCAGTCACATACACACACACACACACAACTCAGTCACATACACACACACACACACAACTCAGTCACATACACACACACGCATAACTCAGTCACTAACATATTTAGAGTGCCATATTCAATTCAAATCAAAGTGACATTGCCAAATTCAAAGTGAAAACCAATTGAGGAGGCTCACCAGAGTGGTTGCCCTAGCAGCAGCCCAGAATAGTTCCTTGAACGTAGAGCCATGGAATTTCAGTTTGAAATTTTCCCAGATATGTCTGACATAGAACCTTAGCTCAGCTTTGGGGACAAGAGCTTCGAATGCTTCTAACAAACCTTGAAAACAAGGAATAAAATGCAAGTTCAGTTTTGTGACTTATCAAAATTTGAATAAACATACAATTGAATTGAGAAACTCCACTTACTTTCTTTTTGTCATACATGAAAGTCAACCCAAGGCCTTGCTCAAATCCTCCAAGTATCTGCAACAGGCTCTTAAGAAACCATGCCCAACTCTCTTTGTTCTCAATTTCTGCAGTAGCCCAAGCCAGTGGGAAAAGGTTGTGATTCCCATCTTTTCCAACTGCAACTAGGATCTGCCCAGGATAAGCTCCTTTGAGATGGAATCCATCCACCCCAATGATAGGTCTGCAACCAGAAATAAACCCATCTCTAAGTGCAGCAAGAAACACAAGCATCCTCATGAATATAGGCCTCTTAATTTGATCAATCCCTTCCACTACAACATTACAACCACTTCTAGGGTTGTATTTGAGAATAGCTTTTCCATAGTCCCACACCCTAGCATACTGCTCAGCTGCAGACCCATAAATGATCAGCTTTTCCCTACATCTAGCAAGCCATGCTTTGAAATAGCTGATTTTGATCCTGTCGTTTGTAATAGTAAGTAATAACTTCAATGGACAAGAGAAATCTCAGATCTCAGAAAACTTCCTTGAATAATAGAGTGAATTTCTTGCATACATTTCCCTCTTTTATTTTTTTTTATTTTTTTTTTAACAAATCGGTTTTGATATACTAACCCCTATAAGTGATTTAGTGCTAGCAAGTGGCTTAATGGGCATCTAGCTTATAAGTTATATCAATCCATGTTCGAGATGATAAATTGGTAATACGAAGTCATTCCAATATATACAATTGTAAATCACTAATATGTAAATTAAGTGAAATTTTAAAATAAAACCATTTCAATTCACCAACCCTTTTTTCCATTAATTGCAAGAAAATTTCGTACTTTGTTTTTTTATGTGCTTCAATAATTTCTATTGACAAATGAAGTTGGCAATGTTCCTGCATTGTTTGTAAATCTTTTTTGTTTCAATTTTAGCAATTGTGATTTTTTTTATATGTGCCTTCGATTTTTAGATGAAAAGGGCGTTGTTACTTCATCAATTGAGTCTCTGCTTATTGGTGATCGTCTTGGTTTCTAGCGAAGCTACTACTGACAGTACTCAATTTTTTAAATTCAACTATACTTGTTGCAAATTTTAAGTTATTAGATAACTTTATACAATTAAGAAAAGGCTTTTTAATTTGGTTCGAAATGAGTATCCCAACTTTTTATTAAATGCAGTGCTAGCTCTACAAGACCAGTATAACGCTCTTAAAAGGCCTAAGCAATCTTGGGTTAGAGCGCAAGTTGAAAATCATCCCATAAAACTACTCACTTTCAGAGGAACAAAACACAACACATGGCATGCTTTCTTACTTGTTGCCATGGTTGTAGCCCTTGTTACCCGCCGGTATCAGTAAATGTTAGATATTATTATCACGGAGTATTATTATTATTATAGATTATTACTAATTTAGAAAACTCGTGCGTAGCCCTGGTTTGATATAATTTGTACTTAATTATATTATAAGTAAGATTTGTTGAAAATTTTTAATTGAATTGTATTTATTTAATATCTATTTTGCAGCTTGGGTTGCAGCTGAGTAGACGACTGTTTGGCACATCTCGACGTCGAGCAACTCAGCAACATCGTCAGCTTTAGTCCAAAGAGTATATGAGCGTCCTTTTCTACATCCTACTCTATTTGGAGCTAAACTAAGTCATTATGGTTTACTTTTTGTCCCCTGCTTATTTGTTTAATGATTTTTATTTCGTTGATACTTTCTTCTGAGGTTATTAGTGGCGAATCTATCATTTTATATAAGTGGGTTCAAATTAAATCAAATCAAACAAATTATATTATAATTATTTATAAATGAACAAATTACATGAAACTACGTATATATTATATTGGGCATTATTGACACATAGAATTATTGGTATTGATAAATTAATCATAATTTCATATCATTTTCTCATGTTAAATAACTCGGACTTTTGAGTTGGAGTTGAGATTCACGAGCTCTGGTATAGCATCAACGAGTTGGGTTTCAGTAGCTTGAAGTCCATTGAGTTTGTGTGGGAACAATACCAAAAACATGGATGGATGATTTCTCAGTTTCCATCCATGTTAAAGTACGCACAGTTTGCATAATTATTTTTATAAATCGGCAACTACATAATTAATTAGGGTTCGACTTAAATTGGTTTTTAATTAAAAAAAAATGGTTTGCTATTTGGTTTTTTTTTCCCCCAATTCTAGTTTAGAATTTTGACTTTAATTTCCTAATTTATTTACAAGTCAAAGTATCGACTCTAACAATCAATTTAGTGATGAGTACAGCCACACCTGGTTTACTATTTTGGGAGGTGAGTTGCTCAGTCGCTTGCAGGAGGTTTACCATTTTACTCCAACTCCGATTGTTTTCAAGAAAAAGAATCGACCAGGTTTCTTTCTAAAAGAGATGAAGTTCTGTTTTTACTTGAGTGGTAGAGGCCCAATGGACTCTCATATCCTCTTTCCAGAATCAAGCAATATCATTTCAAGAGATGGAAAAGATGTTCCCAGTTCTGTACATATTCACATTTAGTGTAATTACTCTACAAGTGTCCAAGTGAAGTGTCTGACGTAGCATTTCAAGCTTTTATGAGTTAGTTTATGTAAGCATAGCTAATTTTTAACAAAATATGCTTGTATAACATAATATATATTGTTTCACGTAATTTGTTAATTTGTTAATTATTTAACATAATTTGTTTATGTTGATAGAGTTCACATATAAAAAATAAAAAATAAAAACCTAAATTTTTCAAACATAAATATTATGGCAAGTTTAATTTCATTTTATCTAGTTTTTCATCACCCTTATCCTTGTATTGTCAAAAAAAAGTACATGAGTATTAAGTTATAGCAAGTAATTTTAGATTTTAGAAGTAATGGGTTGTATTTAAATTGGGTCATCCTTTCTGGATAAAAAAGGAGTTAGACCCCTACCCATTAGAAAAACTTATTAAATTTATCTATAAATAAATACAGTACCTATATGAGTTAAGCATATAATATTAAGATTCAAAGTTTTCACACACTTTTTGCCATTTTACTATGTTAATTTTATTGATAGTTTAGGTACATTTTTTCGTATTCCGGCTAACAAAAAATTAATGACAGATAGCAAAAAGATATATCCTTTGCAACAATTTGGCAGATGCATGGGAACAATTTTAGAGTGGTGACGGCGATGGGAACACCGCTTTCATTCACGGTGTACGGCCATATATGGAGATTCCGGGAATGCTGAAAAGCAAGTTGTCTCCGTGGATTTTTGAGTTGGAGTATGAGATTAACGAACTCTAGTATAGCATCAACAAGCTGAATTTCGGTAGGTTGAAGTCCATTGGGTTTGTGTGGGAGCGATACCAAAAACATGGATGGAAGATTTTCGTACAGGTTTTTCGTAATATGGATCTCAACCCCCTTCTCGCTCAAATTCATGAGTTCGATAATTATTTTTATAAATCGGCAACAACTACATAATTAATTAGGGTCCGACTTAAATTGTTTTTTAATAATAAAAAAAAAAAGTACTATTTGGTTTTTTTTCCCCAATTCTAGTTTAGAATTTTGACTTTAATATCCTAATTTATTTACAGGTCAAAGTATCGACTCTAACAATTCAGTGATGAGTACGGCCACACGTAGTTTACTACTTGGGAGGTGAGTTGCTCGGTCGCTTGCAGGAGGTTTACCATTTCACTCCAACTCTGATTGTTTTCAAAAAGAAGAATCGACCAGGTTTCTTTCTAGAAGAGATGAAGTTGTGTTTTTACTTGAGTGGCAGAGGCCCAATGGACTCTCATATCCTCTTTCCAGAATCAAGCAATATCATTTCAAGAGATGGAAAAGATGTTCCCAGTTCTGCACAATTTCACATTTAAATGATTTTTATTTCGTCGATACTTTCTTCTGATGTTATTAGTGGCGAATCTATCATTTTATATAAGTGGGTTCAAATTAAATCAAATCAAACAAATTATATTATAATTATTTATAAATTAAAAAATTACATGAAACTACGTATATATTATATTGCACATTATTGACACATATAATTATTAGTATAGATAAATTAATCATAATTTCATATCATTTTTCTCATGTTAAATAATTCGTATTTTTGAGTTGGCCGGAGTTGAGATTCACGAGATCTGGTATAGCATCAACGAGATGGATTTCGATATCTTGAAGTCCATTTAGTTTGTGTGGTAGCAATACCAAAAACATGGATGGATGATTTCTCAGTTTCCATCCATGTTAGAGTACGCACAGTTTGCGTAATTATTTTTATAAATCGGCAACTACATAATTAATTAGGGTTCGACTTGAATTGTTTTTTAATAAAATTTTTAAAAAAAAAATAGTATGCTATTTGGTTTATTTTTTCCCCAATTCTAGTTTAGAATTTTGACTTTAATTTCCTAATTTATTTACAAGTCAAAGTATCAACTCTAACAATCAATGTAGTGATGAGTACGACCACACCTGGTTTACTATTTTGGGAGGTGAGTTGCTTGGTCGCTTGCAGGAGGTTTACCATTTCACTCCAACTCTGATTGTTTTCAAGAAGAAGAATCGACCAGGTTTATGTCTTTCTAAAAGAGATGAAGTTCTGATTTACTTGAGTGGCAGAGGCCCAATGGACTCTCATATCCTCTTTCCAGAATCAAGCAATATCATTTCAAGAGATGGAAAAGATGTTCCTAGTTCTACACATATTCACATTTAAATGATTTTTATTTCGTTGATACTTCCTTCTGGGGTTATTAGTGGCGAATCTATCATTTTATATAAGTGAGTTCAAATTAAATCAAATTAAATAAATTATATTATAATTATTTATAAATTAACAAATTACATGAAACTACGTATACATTCTATTGCACATTATTGACACATATTTTTATTGGTATAGATAAATTAATCATAATTTCACATCATTTTTCTCATGTTAAATAATTCGGATTTTTGAGTTGGAGTTGAGATTCACGAGCTCTAGTATAGCATCAACGAGTTGGATTTCAGTATCTTGAAGTCCATTGAGTTTGTGTGGGAGCAATACCAAAAACATGGATGGATGATTTCTCAGTTTCCATCCATGTTAGAGTACGCACAATTTGCATAATTATTTTTATAAATTGGCAACTACATATTTAATTAGGGTTCGACTTAAATTGTTTTTTAATAAAAAAAAAAAAAAAAGTATGCTATTTGGTTTTTTTTTTCTCCCCAATTCTAGTTTAGAATTTTGACTTTAATTTCCTAATTTATTTACAGGTCAAAGTATCGACTCTAACAATCAGTAGTGATGAGTACGGCCACATCTGGTTTACTATTTTGGGAGGTGAGTTGTTCGGTCCTTGCAGGAAGTTTACCATTTCACTCCAACTGAAGAAAAATCGACCAGGTTTCTTTCTAAAAGAGATGAAGTTCTGTTTTTACTTGAGTGGCAGAGGCCCAATGGACTCTCATATCCTCTTTCCAGAATCAAGCAATAACATTTCAAGAGATGGAAAAGATGTCCCAGTTCTACACACATTCACATTTAGTGTAATTGCTCTACAAGTGTCCTAGTGAAGTGTCTAACATAGCATTTCAAGCTTTTATGAGTTAGTTTCTTTAATCATAGCTAATTTTTAACAAAATATGCTTGTATAACACTTCAAAGCAAGTTATAACTCAACAATGTCCCATGGCTAAGTTTCCCTGTTTGCAATGTTTGCATATACGATAATCTATCATACTCACCAACCCACTATTTTTTATCTAGTGTATTTCTCCCTTAGCAGTGTAAGGCCCTAAATCAGAGAAAGTATATGTTTTCACCAAACTTGGGCAGCAGCGTTCCCTTGTCCTGACAATTGCCAAGGAAGGGGTCAAGGCTCAAGGGTTTATATGATACGCCCTTCCAATGAGGGGCAGAAGATGTGTGAAAATCCAATAAGGGTTATACACAGAGTTATCTCTCTGTGACAGGAAGTCAACCACTAGAGATTATTTTCAATTCCTGCTTGCCAAACCCTATCAACCACCCTCACTCCTCGTATACAAGTAACACGCATTTGCTTACACCTTATCCAAATTTTACCGTGCAAAACTGACATCGACTAAAAACTTGTAATTCAACTTTGGACATGCTATAGCATCCATAGTTGTTAAAATCCCGATCCGGATTTTATGATCCAAAATTGCGTGATCGATATCTTAAAGTTTGTAGGATCTTACGATCTTACTCTGATATTAATTATGAGTGTGGGATCTCAACACGATCCTACGATTTTATTACGATCCTACGATTCGATCCAACATTTCACTATAATATGATACTTTAATTTTTTTTGACATTTTTTTTTATTACTCATTAGGTTATATGCACCTAAATTTAATGTATTCAATAATTATCGCTAACAAATTAGCTAATCCGTGACATTAATATGATTTTATCAATTGACAACTTGCAATTGTCATAGTTAAGGTCTCATTCTTGACAAATTTGCACATAATTTATCAATTTAAACTTGTGTTATTAATCTTCTAACCATCATACGGACAAAGCTAAATGAAGATCGACCTTTCTTAAGCAAACCAATGTCTTTTAGCATTGAAACCCCTTTTCAAAAAATGTTTTTAAGTCAATTCGTAGCATAATATATAATATTATTTGTTATTAAGTAGGATCTTACGATCCTACGATCCGATTTTATTGATTCGATCTCACCCCCTCCCCCTTCATCGATCCAAGGTAGGATCCCGATCCTAACAACCTTGATAGTATCCCGCATCCTATCCCCAGGACAAAATCACAATACAAGAAATTTGGCTAAAATAATACAAACAGCTAGAAATAGATGTTCCTGTTTTAATTATAGTTATACAAATACATTTTCTGTTTTCATCAGCATTGGAGATACACTTTGAAAGGGCAGTACAAGACCAGCCCAACCTACATCGCTTGAAATAGCTTCGATTGCCTTTTTCTTGTGAGTGTGCAAGCCTACAAGACAGTATTCCCAAAAAAAACAAAGAGGTTGAGACTTAAATCTCTAGCAAAATTAAGAAATCTGGTCACAGCATAATCAAAGCTCCAATTGTGCATTTCTTAAGGCAAGGAAATTGTAAAAGTTGTTTCTGAATTAATTAAACAGATAACTACATAAATAGTCAAAGCATCATGAAATTTGAAAAAACAGTAAACAGGACAAACACAACATATGCAACTTTTTCCACTTAGATTTTAACCTACTCAGTGTTTCTAAGGCATGAGACGCACTCGGTGTACAGACATCTTCAAGTCCAGGGGTAAGACACTAAGACATGCATGAACAAAGTGAAGCAAACCATCACATGTTTAAAGCTTATAGTAAAATGGGTTAGGACGTATAGATTAAGGATAGAGAAGCATTAGAGAAAAATTAAGAGAAGAAGCAGAATCATCCATAAGTTCAGCAAAGTTTATATTCTGCTTCTTCTCTTAATTTTGGCTTTTAAACACTCATGGACTCATCACCTCAGCTCAGCTCAGCTCATGCTTTAATATAAACCGCAACGATGTTATTCAAAAGGATGCCCATGGGGTTGATAAAAAGGATGGTATGTCTTCCTTCTAGCATGCTCAGATAGGTGTTGTCAAATTCAGTAAAGTTCATGATAGCTCTAGCCTGTTAAGCCTCAATTTAATGGAATTGTTGAGCTAGATTTTTCTTTTTCTTTTTCTTTTTCATTTTCCCCCTTTGAGTGATGAGGAAGCCAATTGGCACTTTACCTCAGAAAATCTCCTTTCTTTCATAACATTGTTTGTCTTAATTGTCTATCAACAATTAATTTTCCTTTGCTTCAAACTGTGTCATGGTCAGATGAAGCGTTTAAATCAAATCAAATTGCCTTTGGTTTGCTGCAGTATCTTAAACAATTACTCTGTATCATCCACCACTCCTAAATATCCATCACCTGTATAAATACTAAATACGCAGTCCTACCTATAAACCAAAGGGCATTAAGTGCAATCATCAAACTTGGAAATCTCTCTAAAATCACTCAAGGATGGAAAATAGTCTAAACTACACTCAATGAGGTTATCAATCATTTATGGGCGGCTGAAATAACTTTGGATAACTAGGCCAATGTTACACTCCCTCAAAACTCATGTCATGAAAAATATCCTCGTTCACAACATGCGAAAACACGAGGATAAAAAATAAAAAATAAATAAAAACTGCAGCAGAAAAGATCCTAATATTGAACAGTCCAAGCTTCATTGTCCTCGAACTTGATATGTAGACTTTAAACCAGCTAAATGCATAACCTATTGTTATGGCCATACAAAAATTGTTTAGTATTCCAAACAGAAGGGTGTTAATGGAAGCATTGTTTCTCCAACAGGTTCAGTCTCACCCTAGTATACTATTTTACATCTTACAAACACTTCCCCTTTATATATTCTTTCCGATTCCCATCTAATTAACAAAATCAGCTGCTTTCTACACTCGCACTAATCTTGCATGTGCCTTTAACCTCTTAGCATCAAGCAATCCCATATTTTCTCCTCCCTTTAGCAGCGCTTCTGGTGTACACCCTTTTATTTATTTCCTATATAACCCTCAACATCCAATGAATTGAATAGAGTCACCATTAACTAGATTACACGTATCAGAATATATAGATACTGTCTACCAGTTCTATATATATTCTGTTTATCAAAGTAATTCATGTATATATATATATAGTGTGCGCTAAATAATGAAAAGAGAGAAAATGGCAAGCAAACCTGAGACTTGTCTTTGGCATCATTAAGACGCTCGCCATACTCATAGAGCTTCTCAATGTCCATAGTGTTGCCATAAGCGCCAAAATCAGATAAAGAAATAAAAAACCACATAAAAATGGGGTGCTAGGTTTAGAGATGCAGAGTATAGATTTGTGGTTTTGGAATATATATTAGCCAGTCTTGATATAATAATTGATTGTAATATGCAGATTAAAATTCTGCTTGTTCAAATGAACACAACAACTAAATATCATCGCCAACTAACAAGGAATTTTATATTGCGTAGTGACTGAGAAAACTCTCTAAATTTCAGAGAAAAAGTTGCAATACACAAGTATCAACTAGCCATCCATATATTTTCTAATTTCTAATGTCAGGAGCTCTTTCTCTTTGAAGAATGCCTGTAAGGCTGTAACCAATCAAATTCAACAATTTCTCTGTTCAGATTATTTAATTTTTGGATTCTAAATGTCATAAAGTATAAAACATTCAATTATTGGAATAGAAGTTTCTAAATATAAAAACCATGCCTTTTTCTCGGAATCCAAAAAACCCTATCAAAATTTCCAATAAGCCCATATTCAAAAGGGTAACCATAAACTTCAACATCATCACAAATTTATCAGTATTTTTTGAATCTTACGAATATATTTAATTTCTATGAATCACAGATGAAATCCATAAGAAAAGAACAAATCTACATCATTGAAGAATCTAGGAAATTAAAAAATAAAAAAAGATTCAATTCTGCAGCTGAAACTAATAAATAAAAGATTAAAAAGCTATAAAAGTCTTCATATAACCACAAGTCATCGCAATTAAAAATTTTAAATAATAATAAGTTAATAGGTGTGAAGAAAGGCGCGAAGGGCAAATGATATAGTAGATGAGTCGATGGCAATCACCCATAAGGCTTTAACCAACTACACAGCTAACATCCACTAAACACTACATAGTTAACAAAACACAAGATTGGGAAAAAAAAAAAAAAAATCAAGACTTATGGACCAAAATGAAACTCCTAGTTATGAAACACAGAAGACCCATTGTCTATCACACCCAACTGTGCCTCGACTCCTGCAACTCCTCGAGATATAGCATATCAGGATAATACCTCAACTCATCATCATAATATCTATCCAAGTAGTCAGTCAATATAGATGAGACCTCTTCAAGCAGATCACCTTTGATTGGAAAAGATTTATCCCCATGAGAATATGGAAGGCGATGAGCAAGTAGTGAACAGATCCTGCCATCTTTTCCAAACGCAACAATGGTAGGAAATCGACGATTAAAGAACCTTGTGAAGAATTTCTCAACCACAGTGTTAATGGCAATGCAGGGGTTATGCCATGATGGTTTACCTCTGGCTTTTTTAGAATCATCTCCTTCGGGTTCAGTAACTACTGTAGCATCAGCTATGGAACAGGGAAGAATAACAGCATCCACATCAGAAGTGAAACGTGTATACGCATCATAAACTACAGAATTGTTACTCAATGGATAATCAAAGTAAAAAAGAATATTCTTCCCTATATGATGATGCTCTAAACTCATGTTGAGTAAGTCCAAGAACGATTCTAGGGTGACTTTGCTTAGCTCTGCCAGAGTTTTTTGGGCAACGTGCTTCACAGTGAAGGGATATCCAGTAATACCATAAAGCTGCATAAGTTCAGCTCCATAGGTATCTAAATAGGAGCCATTAGGACCGACAATGATCACCTTCTCTCCCTCGAACAAATGCTTGAGTATAATGGATGCGGTATTGTTATAGGGCGCAACCCACCAAGAGATATTCTGCTTGGCTAGCACAGTGCTGAAAAATTCAGGATACCACCGTGGATCTTGCCTATCCCAATCAGGAAGATATACAACCACAATATCCAACTCCTTGTCACTTTGCCTACACGCTTCCTCAATTTTACGAAGCCAAGGAAGCAAATTGCCCGAAGTGTAGAGGTACAACCACACAAGCTTTGATTTGAGTTGAGAAATAGGCCGTTTCTCCTTCCAAAATGCTTCACTTCCTGAAGACAAAATCAGAGGTTCTGCAATACAAAAGGTCCTCAAGAGACGATGGAGTAGTGAGATGCAGGCCAGCATCCGCATCAGTAATGAAAGGAAATGCGTGGGAGTTAGCTAGATGATACCAGGGAACAAATTCAATATCCATAGATTGAAAAACCTCATTGTGCAAGAGAACATTACCAGCGAGGCTTACGAGAGTCATGTTGGCCATGAACATGCCTCCAAGATACTTGCATACGCGACGACGATGAGACTTAGCATGAAATGGAATTGCAAGGCAAGACGAAGTAAAAGCAGACATAAATTGGCTGAAGGCTTTCTTGTCATGGGTCCAGCCATCTCTCATAATAGCAACAATCACCATCTCAAATCGATTCTTCATTTTAGAGTAGAAATCATGACAAGCAACTGCTACTTTCCAGGCAATGGAATTCCAATTAAGAGGCACCATGAAACAACAAAGCATGACGTACTTACCACTAAGTTTAAGATTCTTAGCATCTACTACAAGACCTCTACGAACAAGAAAACCCTTTCTAGAAGGAAACAACAGGGACTTAACATCAAGAGGCTTGCCAATCTCGATGTCACACTTAGAACCATAAAAACATTCTTTAAGAACTGAGTTTGTCAACTGATTTGAAACACTAAGAACATGAAAAAGTTCGGATTCTGAATTTATTCTGCTGCCATCCAGTGCTTTTATAAAATTTTCTTCTAGCCAGGGTTCTGTAGGAGCACAAGGAAACATGTACCTCCTTATTTCCTCCTTGTCCAACTTCAACTTCTCAGGAAATTTCTTCCGCTTCTCTTCATCCATAACCTTGTTATTGGAATTAACACAAAAATCAATTAGCAAAATCAGACCAGTTGAAATTCTAACCAACAACGATATTAGAGCTGATACACTAGAAATCACATGAAATCAAAAGTCTAATAAATTAGGGTAACTCAAAATTAACACAAACAATAATTGATTATTTAGGTTTTTTTCTTTCTTTTATTAACGGCAAATGGGAGGGGAATAGCCGAATAGGTAAGTTATTAATTTATTATGGAATAACAAAGAGAGGGATCGAAGGTTAACTCACTCCTTTGTTTTTAACTTGCGGCCCAAGTATCAAGGTAGAATAGAGAAATACAAGTTGATAAAGCTGATAAATAAATATAAGTAAGGGTGTTAACAAGCCGAGCCGAAATTGAGCTTTTTCGAGCTTAAATTATCAAGTTTAATTTACAATAAAACTCGATTTAGGTTCGAAAATCATAACAATATAATGTCTATTTTTAAGATACAATATATTATAACTAAGTTTATTAATTTTTCGACTTATTAAAAATATTCTACCAATAGTTAAGGTTATGATGTTAAAATAAATTAAAAAAAATTATTTCGAGCTTGTTCGCGAGCTTTCGAGCCGAACATGGTTGTGTCTCGGTTTGTAAAAATTCCGAGCCAAGCTCGAGTAGTTTGCGAGCCGGCTAAGCTCATTAACACCCCTAAATATAAGAAAAAATACATTTTAGTAATCTCACTTTGTCCAATTTACTTGAAATAATCTCAACTTTTGATTATTCTACAATAATTTTAACTTTTAATTGTGTTTTTCTTCAATCTCGATTACCGATAGCCTAGAGAAAGGGTTACAGTTTTTGTAAAAAAAATACTATGTAATTATCACGTGTTGCTTGTTTATTGGTTCAAAAAAAATTAACAGATATTTTTAAAAATGGACTCAGGTTTCCCACCTGTCTTCTTTTCATCCATGGCTTTATTAAAAATGGACTCACGTCCCATTCACCAAACTAAGGCAGTGGTCTTCCCTTGTCCTGACAAAGTGACAATTGCCAAGGAAGGGGTCAAGGCTCAAGGGTTTGTATAAAGCTTTCCATGATTTCTATGAGAGTATGCTTGGTGTAGATCACCTTGTAAGACATGGTGTTGATGTGGATCTTGTATGGAAGGGGAAGGTTATGTCTCTTGATCAGTATTCTTATTTAATGACGAGAAAGTAATAATTTGTTATTTTATCCTTTTCGTTCATATTTTAAGCTTCTTGGTGTTTTGTGTGTGCATGTGTGTGAATAGGGAAGGGGTTTATGGTGGTGGATTTTTTGGAGTTGTCGGTTGTTTTTGTTGGTGGAGATGGAGATGGATTCGGGATAGGTATACGAGTAATAGTTTCAAGAGGGTAGGAATGAGGTTTTGGGCTAGGTACGACATCTAAACAATGGGGATGAAGTTTCGATCGAGGTATGGGTAAGGTTTCGGGGAGGGTTGATCTGGTTATAGGTGGTTGGGAGGGTGTTTACATGGTGACTAAGATTGAAGGCGGTGGTTAAAGGGGATGAGATGAGGCTGGCGTAGGTTTTGAGCGGTTATGGTGGGGTGGGTAAGAGGTGAGTGTCACCATAGCTAGGGTAGTGATGGGGTAAGGCGATTTTGGTGCCTAGTGGGACAGGCATTCAGGATGTTAGGGCGTGAGTGACTTAATTTAATGATCACACTTCCTCTCTCTTACCCTTAATCACCTACCCTTCTTTTTGCTAATCTTCTATGAAATTTTTTCTTGGAAACTGTGCAACTATGCAGATAATTCAATACAGAGGTAGTGCTTTACTTCAATGTTAATAGTGACCAACTAACATGCCAAGGCAAACATGAAGCAAAAATCATTAAGTAAACCACAACCACTCCATTATAACTTAACTGATACAAAAACCAAAAGTTATATCACAAATGAAAAAGCTTTACAACTCAAAAGCACAAGAAATGGAGAGTAAGAAAGGAAAACTTTTGGTTTTCTTAATAATGACCCACACAACTCAGTACATATAAATACAATATAAGAGTCTTCTTTCCATGTTTCCTTCCCACACCAACTCATTCCAACAGCACAAGAGAAAAGAAAAAAATTGTGTTGTTCCAGGTTTTGAAGCACCCTATCACAACTCTTACATTTTTTGTTCTTTTGGGAGAAATGTGTTGGAGTGGGATCTCAGCCAAATATCCCTTTCCATATCAAGTCTATCGAGAAGAGACTCTCCTTAAGAATGAACATCTGGGGCTTGTACACAGCATAGCCATTTTTTCTGCGGAGTCCAAGAAAATCAAGAAATAAGTTGGACATGAAATCAAATTAGTTTCTAAGTCCAAGTTTAATCATCTGAATCGAGGCCACCTCAATAATTTCTTGTCAATAAAGTATTGTTAAACAGTTGACATAATTCTTAGAAGTATTGAAACGATGCCATTTGTACATGATAGCATATGCTCTCTAGTCTCTATGGCAAATGGCAGTCGTAGACTTCAGCTTTCAAAATGGAAATGTCATAGAAAAGAAAGATATCAATATCCTCTAAAAGTTATTTTCCTATGATCATGAAAAAGTTTTACCTAAATACCTAATATACAACCTCAAAGCTAGTTAAAACTCAACGATATCCCAAAGCTAATTAAAATCTCTGTGTTTGCTTATTTAATCATCTACCCATACCCACCAACCCTACTTTCTCCATTGAAACAGAGGGAGAATATGATTAATCAGCAAATATTCATAATATTTTACTTGGGAATGGCAAGGCACTACTGGGAGTCAAATAAACAGATGGGTTGCAATAGAATGCACAAGTTACTATAAATCTTGTACACATACTTTTATCAGTCATTCACCATTTCAACCATGAAAAAACAAAAGATGAGACCCAAAAAGCAGAAAACAAAGGATATGACAGATTAGTAAAGGAACAGGCATGTAGCATTTTCTGTGTCTCAAAAAACCTCCAAATGAATTGGCCACAAGGCCAACAACCAAGTTAGCTACTGACTAGAAAATGAGAAGGAACATGTATGTAATGTGCTCTCTCAAACAAGCAATTAAAGACTGCCAAAATGATGCAGATGCGACTGGTCGAATCTGAAAGAGAAATAAAAAAACTTACAGGCTGAGATTTGGTGGGCTCCATTCCAGGCCTAGATGTGGGCTGGTTCTTCGCAGGGGACTCAGGTTTCCCACCTGTCTTCTTTTCATCCCTGGCTTTATTAAAAATCACAGTGAATCCCTCCGCTGAAGCTGGGTCATTGACATCCCATTCACCAAACTTGGGCAGTGGCCTTCCCTTGTCCTGACAATTGCCAAAGATAGGGTCAAGAATTTGTGTGATGCATTCTTCCAATGAGGAACCGGAGAAAAGTGAAAATCCAATGAGGGAAAAACATAAATAATCCTCTGATCAGGATGTTGACCACCAGAGTTCATTTCCAAGTCCTGCTGGACAACCCCTACCAACCTCCCTCACTCCCCAAACAAAAGTCAAAAGCATTTGCATACATCTTATTCAAACTTTACTATGCAACATTGACATCAACTAAAAATCATAATTCAACTTTGCATATGATATCCCACATCTCATCCCCAGATCTAAATCACAATACGAGAAAATTTTGCTATAGCAATAAAAACAGCAGCTGGATATAGATGTTCTAATTATAATCATAGAAATAAAATTTCTGTTTTCACCAACATTGTAGATACACTTTGCTAAGGAAGTACAAGCACAGCTACTCGTAAACAGACCACCATACCAAGTCAGCACAATCAAATTAGGGAGCTCACTAAATCAGTAATATAGGTCTGTGCACACATTGACAGAAATTTTACACAGTAAAAGATCACTGGAAAAAAATATTTTAAAACAAGGCAAAAACAAGAATAAAATTTTATAATGCACGAAAGAAATGAAAGAAGTTGGAAAATAAATTCAAAACTCTATGGCCCTAAAAGACATAACAGCAACACAAGGTAACAAATTTCTGACCCTACGTCGCTTGAAATAGCTTCGATTGGCTTTTTCTTGTCAGTGTGCAAGCCTACAAGACAATATTCCCAAAATTCAAAGAGGTTGAGACTTGAATCTCTAGCAAAATTAAGAAAGCTGGTCACAGCATAATCAAACCTCCAATTGTGCAATTCTTAAGCCAAGAAAATTAGAAAAAGTTGTTCCAGATTAATTTAACAGATAAGTACAAATTCAGTCAAATCATCACCAAATTTGAAAAAACAGTAAACAGGATAAACACAGAATATGCAACTTTTTCCACTTAGATTTTTTCCTACTTGGTGTTTCAAAGGCATGAGGCGCACTCAGTTGACAGACATCTTGATATCCGGGGGTAGCTATTAAAGGAAGACAAAGTGAAGCAAGCCATCACATGTTTATAGCTTATAGTAAAATGGGTAAGGGCGTGGAGATTAAGGATAAAGAAAGTAGGTGAGCTCATGAGTGGGTGAAAAGCCAAAATTAAGAGAAGAAGCAAGATTAATCCAGATGCTCAGCAAAGCTTATTGAACAGTTGAACAGTGAATATATACTATATGCGGGACAACCATCATTGGTATATGTATATTTTAAAAAAACCAAATAAAGGCAAAAAAAGCACATTCAACCCAGAACCACACATATTAACAAGAAGCTATAAAATCACTAGATGCTTCATAGTAGCACGTCATATTCTATGGCTTGTAGAAAATGGGAACAATAAAGATTCAGGACAAGGGAACCTACAAACAGTAATTTTAATAAGAACAAAACGGCATGCCTCTAAGGCCTCAAGGATTATGTCCGAGAGCCTATCACACCCTCAGCACCTCACCTCAGCTCATGCTTTTATATGAACTGCAAGTGCTAAACTAGATCAAACCAGTGCTCAACAAGCAAGATCCATTTTGCCGGGTCTAAGAACATTTCTGATATTGCCTGCAATTGCACATAGACTCCGACTTAGCATATGATAAAGCCAGCCCAAGCAAAAGCAAGCAGAAGTTGTATTAAGGCTAAGCTCAGCTAGGATGACAGCAGCAAGGTAGCTGCCAGCTGACAATTCCACTTCCACAGACTAGCTGCATACTCAAATCTCTACTACATACTACCCCTTTATCAACCAGAAGCCAACCCTGCAATGCGGCATAAGAAAAGACACAAGCTAGCATTGTTCGTTCATCAAATGGACCCAAAGGGTGCCAAAATAAGCCAAGATGCTCACACATTCGTATATCATGGGCTATGAAATCATCCACCACCCCTAAATATCCATCACCAGTACACTCTAAATAAGCAGTAGTAAAAAGTTATCCAAAAAAAACAAAAATTGAAGTCCTATCTTTAATTTAATCTCAAGGACTCACACTTTAAGTGTTTGATCATCAAAATTCAGAAATATCTATATAACCACTCAAGGTAGGATGGTAAATGGCCTAAAATCCACTCAATGAAGTTATCAATCAGCTACAGGCAGCTGAAATACTTTTGGATAACTAGGTCAATCTTACACTCCTTCGAACTCATGCCATGAAAAAATATTTATGTTTATGACATGTCGAAAACACGAGTAAAACAAAACAAATCCATGGTTGGCAATGACTTAGCTTTCAAACAAGGATTCTTGAAAATGCCAAGTTAAGCTAAAATATATCAGTGCCTTACAACTTTCGCAAAAAGTTTAAGTCAACATCTTCTAATCACTTCTAGACAATGATATTTCCAATAAAACCACAATTGAAAGCTAATAGAAAACAAAATACCCAAAAAAAATACAATAGTTCAAATAGAAAGCTAAGAGAAAACAAAATTCCTAAAAAATACAATTGTTCAAATTGTGTAAAACCAAACCAACCCATCAAATTTCCATAAAATGAGAAGGAAAAAAAACCAAAAATTCAAAAAAAAAAAATCCCAATTCAAAACAATCAACTCCTATTCTAAAGAGATTTCTAGGGTTAAAATTTTTTAAATGATAAAAATCAAAAATCATCTAGACTGAATCAGGAAGCTAAAAATGATAATTCTGCTTAATACACATATCAATTAAAAAAAGAAAATCAATCAATTGGAAAATTAAAGAAGATGAATTGTAAAAAAGAAGGGTCAAACAAGAAATCAAATCAATCAAGAAAACCCAGAAAAACTGAAGAATTAAACCCAATAACAAAACCAGATCAAATCAAACAAAACATGAAAAACACAAAAAATCAAGCTGAATTGCGATGAATCTAGGGTTACAAACAACAACAATCAACAAAAAGATGATAAATTTCAATAATAAGAATAATAATAATAAAATAAATAATTGAATTTTGACTTACCGTCATGAATACAGAGAGGAAAGGAAGAAACAGGGGGGGAAGAGAGAGAAAGAAGAGAGAGATTCGGATGAAATGAAGAACAAACAAAAAAAAAGGGGGTAAAAGAAAAGGGGAGAAAGAAGATGAAAGAAGTAGAGAGAGAAAATGGGGAGGAGAGAGAATTTTTGTATGAAAAGCCAGAAATAGGCATGTGAACGTGGGGACTTTTCAGAGCTCATTCTCTCTCTCTTACAACGCCGTTTGCTTTCTGTTTTTTTAACGCCGTTTATTTATTTTCACGGCTAACAACTAGTGTAATACAAGCTACTACCATAGCTACGAGTAACAGTTATATCTATAGCTACATTTTGTCGAATACGTCCTCTGGTATGTAGCTTTTGAGTAGCTTTTTGTGTCAAACCACTACTTAACAAAAAATATGAGTGTTTGGTAATGGAGTGGAGTTGGGATAGCTTTTGGTGGTGGAGGTAACTTTTATCAAAAGTGAGAAATAATAATTTTTGAAAATAAAGGTAACTATTAAGAAATAAATCTATAGTTTTAGGGAAAATATTGATTTTTGTATGTAATAGCTATTCAACAACTACTTTATCGAACAGTCATACTTAAATCATCTATCTTCTTAGTTAACAGATTATTTCTACACAGTTAATAGCTAGCTTCACAGCTAAGAGCTTGCTTCACAACTATATTTCGCCGAACACTCCCTAAGTAATTAGTGTATTAACAAGTACGAAACATAAAACACTACAATACTTGGAAATAATTATTTGTTGATTGAAAGGAGAATTAACATTCTTTTTCTTTGTAGTCTTTTACTTGTACACAGTACTACCATTTTTTATTTTTTTTTATTAAAATTATTTTTATGCAACTAGTTGGAATATTTATTTGTTTCAATTGAAGGTGGGGACCATGATTTTGGGAGTATCTAATAAGGTATTGCGTTAGTCCAGACTGACGAAATGTTTCGTCAATTCGGACTGACGAAAAATCCTCAATTGGCGAGATGATATCCTCTATTGGCTGGATGAAATCCTCTACAAATTGGATGATATCCTTTATTAGCTATATGATATTCTTTATTGGCTGGATGATATTTCTATTGCTTGGATGATATCCTCTATTAGCTGGTTGATATCCTCTATTGGCTATATGATATCATCCAGTCATGATATCATATAGCCAATGGAGGATATCATCCAGCCAATAAAGGATATCAAAGACACAATCATAAATGATATCAATATAGCCAATAGAGGATATCATCCAACCATGATATCATCCAGCCAGTAGAGGATATGCATAAATTATTGGAGGATATAAATTATTTGATGGAGGATATGTATAACTTGTTTGAAGATATGTATAAGTTGTTTGATGATATGTATAACAATGGCGGTACCTCCATGGAAGATCTCGCACTAAAGGTCATGGGTATAATATAACTTGCTCATTTCTCAACCAAAATACATGCATATGTTATCAAAATGCTCACAATTCAACATACAATCATATGGGACAATCAATTTCAACAATTATACATCACATAAGAAAGCCTCAATTCGATTTTTTGGGCATTTTTCGAAAAATTCGAGAATCTCAAGCAATTAAACTTTCTGTCTCTTCTGCCATGGATGACCTCGCTCCTCTCCTTCACCGTAACCACCACCAACTTGTCATCGGGTGGAAACTTGTTCTTCATCGCAAAAAGATGACGATGATACCTTCTCAACTGACGAAACATTGGGGTGGCTTGCCGCACCCAATACTTTGTGATTGGAATATTGTACTCCGTAATAGTTATGTCACTTATGTGCATGTTTACAAAACTTTGGTAAAGTATTACTAAGTGTGTAACATTGGCAATTTGTAGTATTGTCAAAACGGTTTGACGGTTTGGTTTCGGTTCGGTTTGAAAACGGATTGGTTTGAAATCGGTTCAAGTGCCTTACTGGTCGGTTTTGGTTTGGTTGAAATAATTATTGGTTCGATTCAGTTTCGGTTTATTCCTAAGCGGTTTAAATTCAGTTCGACTTGTAAACAATTCGGGTAGTAAACGGTTCGGTGCAAACGGGTTGCAGTTTGTTAATGGTTCGGTAAAAACGGTTTTAATCCCGGTTCCAACTGTTTCGGGTGTTGGAAACGGTCTAGGGTTAGAAACAATATTTTGATCTACTTTGGTATGAAACAATCATGACATTTAACTTGACCTGAGCGTGAGAATAACTCAACCTAATGTTGATTAGACCCGATAAATTACCAACCAAGCTTGAACTTACTTCAATAATCCCACCCCTTACCTAACTGATATATGCCTAAACTTAAAATCGAATCCGACTAGAATTTGACGTGAATAAAACCCAACTCATATCCGAAATAGTAAACAATACGACACAACAAATTGAAATTGATTAGAACCAAACCTAAACATGAAGCTTACTTTAAACCCTACATCGATCTTGACGGGGTTTGATCAGAATAATTTCCAAACTTGACACAATTATTTACTCAAATTAGAATTTATAATTTATAATTTTGAGTTTAACTTGTACTAGAGTACTAGAGTTTGGTATCAATTGGGAAAAAAAGAGGGAAAGAATTAATTTTTTTTAAAAAGAATAAAAAAAATAAATAAATAAACATTTTGTTGTACCTTCTAGACCAAAACCCCATTTCCATTTCATCACTTGACTTTAAGCTATTGTTGGTCTTCAACCTCTGCAAACTGCCCAGAAATCAGATGGTTAGAATTTTACTTATAAATTAAAAAATGTTTTCATATTCAGTTTCATTAACAATTAAGAAACCCTCTTTAATTCCCAGAATTTTCTCAACCTTTCGAGCTTTCTCGAGCTTAAATTCTTCCCATTTTCTGGGAAACAATTCAAGCTCTCAAACTGCTGTTACTTCCACCACAACATGCACCAACTCCAAATTTCCAGGTAATTTTTCTTTCTTCAAATTGCTTGAAAATATGACAAGTATGTTATTATTTCATGTGGAAATTGTTTTTATCCTATTTGTAATTTGATGCGACTTACTGAAATTTCTTGAATTCTCGTCATGGTGTTGAATTTGTTATGTGCTAAGAGTATGCAAAATATCATCTTTCTACTGTTTGTAACTTTTGATTATTATTTGTTGTATTCCTTTTATGGTACAATATTGGGTTGCCTGTAATTTGTATAATTTCATAGGGCCTGAAAAATTCATGGTGTTGCATTTTCCAAAAATAAAAAATACCCATTTTGCGCTGTTGTTTTTAGTTAATGGGAGTTAAGAATATGCAAAAAAAAGAATATATTTCAAACTTCCAGAAAAGGTTGATTATACTACTTCATAAAATCATGGCATATGGCTTATGAGGTGTTCAATTGTTGTTTGACCGGAGTTGATGGTCTGATTATATTCTGAATGAAATGTTTGATGTGCCTGCTTTATACAGTAGTGATGTTATTATGACTTGATGATTACAGGGGGTTTGGAAGATAGCATTTATGCAATTCTCACGCTTGATCGATGGGAGTCACTGAACCACATGGAATATAGATTAGCTTCACTTAGACCAGTTCATGGAAAATTAGCTTTAAAATTTCTCGATTGGGTCCTTAAAAGGCCGGGTTTGGAGTTGAATCACATGCTTCATATGTATTGTATTACAATTCACATAATAGTTAGAGCTAGGATGTATGACTACGCAAAGTCACTCTTAAAGCGTGTATCTTGTTTGGACGTTGATGTAAGTTCCATTTTTGGAGCTCTTATGGGAACATATCGACTTTGCCGTTCAAATCCTTCAGTCTTTGACCTCTTAATGAGAATTTATTTGAAATTGGGACACGTAGATGATGCTCTGGAGACATTTCATTTGATGGCTTCTCGGGGATTTAATCCATCAGTTCATACTTGCAATGTGATCTTAGCTGCAATACAGCAGCATCAGGTGGCTTGGGCCTTCTTTAAAAAAATGCTTGCCAGAAGGATTTGCCCGGATGTTAGTACCTTTAACGTGCTCTTGAACATTTTATGTGCAGAGGGACAGCTTAAGAAAGCTGAGTATCTCCTCAGGAGGATGGAAGAATCTGGTTATGTCCCAAATGTGGTTACGTATAACACTATGCTTGGTTGGTATTGTAAGAATGGAAGGTATAAAGCTGTTTGTGACCTTATGGATCAGATGACTTGTAAAGGTATTGAAGCAGACACATATACGTATAATATGCTTATTGATAGTTTATGTAGAAATAATAGGAGTGCGAAGGGGTATCTACTGTTGAAAAGGATGAGGAAGAAGAAGATACTACCCAATGAGGTGACTTATAATACTCTTGTTAATGGGTTTGTCAAGGAAGGGAAGCTTGAAGTTGCTGATAAAGTTTTTGAGGATATGGCGAGGCTCAATCTTAACCCGAACCATATCACCTATAATACATTGCTTGATGGGCATTGCAGTCATGGCAGTTTTCAGGAAGCTTTCAAAGTTCTTTGTAAAATGGAAGCTGTGGGGCTTGCACCTAACGAAGTCAGCTATGGGACTTTGTTGAATGGGCTATGCAAGCATGCCAAATCTGAACTTGCAAGAAGTGTATTAGAGAGCATGAAATCAAAAGGTATCACGGTTAGCTGCACCATGTACACAATGATGATGGATGGGTTTTGTAAAAATGGGATGCTCACTGAAGCTGTAGATTTGCTAGCCGCAATTTCAAAGGACGGGGCTTGTGCTGATGTGATCACATATTCTGTGCTAATCAATGGATTCTGTAGGCTAGGAAAGATGCATAATGCGAAGGAAATATTATGTAAGATGTACAAAGCAGGAATCCGACCTAACAGGGTCATATATGCAACAATGATTTATAATGCTTGCAAACAAGGAAGAGTTAATGAGGCCTTGAAACATTATGCAGCCATGAACTTTGATGGACACGAAGCTGATCTTCAAACTTGCAATTTGTTGGTTTCCTCTCTTTGCAACAGTAAAATGTTTCAAGAGGCTGAGGATTTCGTGCAACATATGACTAAACCAAGTGCCAGACCTAATTCTGTAACCTTTGATTGTATGATTGATGGTTATTCAAATTTAGGCAAAGTGTCCAAAGCATTTTCTTGCTTTGATGAGATGATTAATCTTGGTCATGATCCAAGCCCTTCCACGTATGGAAGTCTTCTGAAAGGAATTTGTAGGGGTGGAAACTTCAAGATAGGGAAAAGATTTTTCCAGTTGCTGCGTAATATTTCTGGTATGCCCGATGCTTTTGCCTACAATACATTGATCGCTGCCATGTGTGAATCAGGCAGATTGGCAGAAGCAGTAGACCTCTGCAATGAAATGATCCGAAATGATCTTCTTCCTGAGAATCACACATATGTTACTCTTCTGAGTGGTTTGTGTAAAAAGGGGAAAGTTGTTGCTGCACTTCTCTTTCTTGGAAATTTGACTAGTAGAGGAATTTTATATCCTTGCCAACTGGTATATACAATACTGATTGATGCTTCATTTAAGGCTGGCCATCTAGACGCTGCTTCCTATTTATATGAAAATATGGTGAGGGAAGAGGTCTACCCTGATGTAGTTGCTGCAAATGCTATTATAGATGGATATTCTAGGAAGGGACAAATGGTTAAGGCACATGAAGTTCTGCAGAGGATGAGTGGAAACTCTTTTCCAAATTTGGCTTCTTATAACATCCTTTTACATGGGTATTCAAAGATGCAGGAACTATCAAAATGCTTCATTTTGTACAATTCTCTAAAAAGCAAGGGATTTCTTCCTGATAATTTAACACAGCATTCCCTCATTCTAGGACTCTGTGAGACACAAGCAGTGGAGCTTGCTGTGAAATGTTTGAAGAAGATGATATTGGAGGGAAGTATACCTGATCAGTTGACATTTAACATGCTTATCAGGAAATTTTGTGAAAGTAGTGAGATGGAGAAGGTATTCGAACTGACTGATGTGATGCTGAAAATAGGAGTGCAAACTGATAGAACTACCTATGATAATGTCATCATTGGACTCACTAAAAAGTCAGCTTTCCAGGAAGTGCATATGGTTTTTCATGAAATGCTGGGAAAGAGTTATGTTCCTACACGCAGACAATATACAACATTGATGAAAGGTTTGCTTAGAGCAAGAGATATAGCAGGTGCATTCAGGCTCAGAGATGAGATGGAGGCCCTTGGCGTGAGCTCCTCTGATGTAGCTGATAGTGCTATGGTTAGGGGACTTGTGAAATGTGGAAAGATTGACGATGCAAAATTGATTTTTGATAGCATACTACGGAACAATTTGGTTCCATCTGCTCTCACTTTTACAACTTTGATGCATGGGCTTTGCAAAGAGGCCAGGGTCACAGAGGCTCTAAAATTTCGGGAAATTATGGAACAATATAAACTAAAACCTGATGTGATTTTGTACAATGTGCTTATTTCAGGTCTTCATGCTAATGGTGATACTGATGGGGCTTTTGAATTGTATAAAGAGTTGAAACAAAAGGGTCTTTGGGCTAACATTACTACTTTTGAGATTCTCATCAGTGCCGTTCTCGCTAGTAAGGATCTTGAAAAGGGCGAAAATCTTTTGATGGATATGCTAGAAAGGGGACTCATATCTCAAATTGGAAGCTCAGATGACATGCAGCAGCTTTTGATATCTGCTCTGGACACCCTGAAAATGCTGCGAAAAAAGGCAAATAGTGGCTAGGTTTATTAACAATCAGGCTTGGGCAAATTAAGTAACAGGATGCCTGATCACAGATATTTGTCCAAGTTCATATTGGTTCTCTTCAAGAGTTCAAGCTGATCAGGTTTGCTTTCCATATTGGTTTTCTTTCGGTGCATTAATCATGTGTGTATATGTCAATTGGCTTGTTAACTTAAGAGTATAATGGAGCTACAATTTAGGTACTTAATCTTCTGCTTTGTACGGTTCAGGTGGAGACAGCACTGCTACAATTTGCCTGTTCCTTCTCATGGCTATATGATGGCTTGAAGACTTGACAGATACCTTCTATTAGATGACATTCTTCCAATATGCTCTACTCTGGCTCTTGGCCTCTTGCATGCATGTGGATCTGAAACAGGTTTTCTTTGAAAAATAATTTTCTGTGTCTTACAAGTTTATGATTGATGCAGTATGCATTCCCATTGGAACATCATTATTTCATAGGTCTTTAAGTGAGTTAGCTTTTGGATATGTGATGATAGGTTTTGTGCTGAGCGAAATTAGTATACTTACATATAAAAACTGTCTACATTTAGGTAGAACAACTACCTTGCTGGGCTACTCAGAATAAGTGGTCGCTGGGTGTATGTTCTTGAAGACTCATATAATCAGTTGTGGATGAGGTTAAATCAGGATCTGAAGGGGCGATTGAATGTGCAGCATCAAGGTGAAGAGTGAATTGATGCTGGTGGTCTCACAAGAGAGTGGTACCAGTTGTCATTTTGTCAAGGGCTATCTTTGATAAGGAAGTGCTACTTTTTACTGCAGTTGGGAATAATATAACCTTCCAGCCAAATCCTAATTCTGTCTCCCAGACTGAAAATCTATCTTACATCATCTATGTTGGAAGCATGGTAATTTTTCATGAACACCCTGTACTTTATTTGATTCCTGAGGCTATTGATTCCAGATTGCAATAAAAATTTGAAGTGGTTGCTGGAGTTTAGTAATTTATAATATGTTCTGCCTTGCTTTTACGCAGACATCATTATGGTCATTTTGTATGATTGGGTTTTGTGTTTCTCACATCATCTCTGATTGGCTTTGCAGAATGATGTTAATGATAGTTCTAGACCTTACTTTTAGCATGGATGCAGATGGGGAGAAACTTATAACAGACTTGAGCTCTCTCTATTATGCTCCCAGTATAATTGAACTTTGGAATTGAAGAATTTCTGCTTTTGCTGTATTGGTAAATGATAACCTATACCCTAATACTTGTCCGCTTAATAAATCCAAATATAATTGGATCTGCTCGAACTAATTCTTTCGTTTGATCAGTCTTTTTCTGTTGGCTGTTAAAGGTCGCTGATTATGAGCTTCAATCTGAGGGGAGAAATGTAAAAGTGTTACAGAGGAAACAAAGCACAAGTATGTTGATCTTGTTGCTGACCATATTTTGACGAATGCTATCCATCCCCAAATCACTTCATTCCTTGAAGGTTCTAATGATTTTGTGTCTCGGGAGTTGATTTCTATTTTCAATGATAAAGAGCCTGAACTCCTTATAGGTGGACTTCCAGAAATTGACTGTGAGTGAGCTTGATCACTGTTACTCCATTTGTAATATTGCTTCCGCTCTTGGATATTGATTCGTTCATATGCATTCCAGTGGATGATTTGAAGGTCAACACAGAGTATACTGGCTACACTGTTGCTTCCAATGTCAATCAGTGGTTCTGTGAGGTTGCAAGCAGTTTCAGGCTTTCAGCAAGGAAGACATGGCGAGGCTGCAACAATTTGTTACTGGAATGTCAAAGGTACATGATTAATTTTTAGCCACCATGCTTTTCCTCTCATTAATCTTGGATCCATTTTGGTTTAGGCAGTTTATTCACGATTGAGTTCTACTTTCTCATATTATTCAAGGCAAAAATGTCTTTCAAAAATACTTGTGTCATGACTTATGAATTAGTGCTGTTTGCTCCTATATTCATATGGGATTGGTACATTATCAAGTCCTTGTAAGACTATGAATGCTATATAGTCTGTTATGAAAACCTGCTAGTAAATTTCACTTTGAAAAGTTGAAGTGTATAATGAGGTTCATGCTTTGGAGTTAGGACCAAGTTGGTTAGGATGGAGTATTGATGTACCATGTATAGATCTTACCCATACAGTTCCAAAGGGGATCCGATTTCATTACCTCTCCATTTCTGTTAGACCCTTTACCTGGGAAAAAAAAAAAGGAATTGATTGACCTGCTACTTAGCAGAAATGTGACAGTTTAGTGAGACATGACATTAGTCCATTTATTTTTTTTGAAATGTCCAGAATTGATTGAAGTGAAATAGCTGCTTGGAAGAATGCTTATAACATTATAGCCACAATATAGATAAAGCAATCAACTGTATTCGATCTAATCTGATCGTAAGGCAAGTCAATTTATTTTTTTGTTGATGGCAGGTGTGCACTGGTTTTGCTGTATCTTATGCCAGTTGGTATGTTGACTTCTGACTTCCCAACTTCCCATTGACTGCCCAAAATAGTAAGGTTACCAACTTATTCATGTTATAATTAACCTTCTGTATTTAGTTCTCTTTTTTAAAAGAACGTAGTATAAAATTAGCATATTATGCAGCTCGTGTTGTTTTAAGGTTAAATGTTGATTCATTGTACATAATAGAGTTGCTTACTGTTTGTTGACAACTGAGCTTTTTTTGTCGCAATGCAGCCCAGCGTCAGTGTTTTGGTATTCACTCTTTATTATAGAGGAATTCGCCTTTGCTACATGCCTACAATTCATGGATTCAAGTGCTAGTACTTTGGCTTCAATACAGAAGTCAATACAGAAGTTAATACTTCTTGGAAACCTAGTAATTTCAGTCTTGGTTCCAGCTGAGAAAGGATAGTATGTATAATCAGATCAGCAGCAACAAGCTAAGTAATTGCCAAGCAAGGATCTGTGCTATCTTGAGTGTTTCAGCCACTCAGTTAGAAGCTTTAGCTGTCCTTAACGTCAAAAACCTTGTTGAAAGTGGCTTGACAGGAAGCAAGATTTTACCCAACCATGCGGAAATAGACTGAATGATTAGAGACAAAGCCGGTTCTTAATAAAATATTTGGCGCTATCATTAAGCTAATCCTTAAGTTTAGTGATGAATACATTTCATACTATACTATGTTGTTAAAGTTCCTAGGACCGTATAATATGGTAGAATTCATCATCTGGCAACTACAAAGTACTTCCTTGTATATTATAACCAAAAATTGACTCCATTATACAATTATTTGTCGGAGGAAACTTCTAGGTTGACTTTTTTTGTTATATTATTTGATTGGTGTCAAATGTCCATATATTAAGCATATACAAGTATAATGCATTAGCCTACAATTTTATGCCTACAATTTTATATGCAGCATAAAGTTTTAAAGTATAGAAGAATATAACGGGTGTTTTGTATAAGACATACAGTAACCAATGATCTATATCATTATCATTATTACTATATAAAAGACTAATACTTATCTAGTCAACTTTAAAAGTCAAGTAATACTTCGTTCATTCTTTTTTACTTGTCCCGCTTTGACTTTTATACTATTCATCACTCCACCTTTGACCGTCTTTTGTGAATTATATGTAAGGAAAAATATGTTCATGTGGGATCTTGTTAAAATTGTCTAAATAAGTATTATCACAATATATAACTTTTAAATTTTTTACTTAATTAGAGCTGTTGATGGTTAAAATTGTGCATTGATAAGCGTATAAAAGAAACAGGTCAAGTAAAAAGAACCGAAAAAGTAGTAAATTGGTCATCCAAAGCTATCTTAACAGTAATTAAAAGTCGCCCTTAACCTGTATACAGTGAAACAAAATTCATACTCCATACTATATAGCTCTAAGAAAGGAATAACTTTGCTGATGAGCTTTCTAGTGCTGCTCATAGTACACTTTTCATCACAAGGAAAGCAGGAGGGTTTTTTTTTTTTTATTTTTTTTTAATTTTTTTTTAATATTTTTATTTTCCTTTTAGATTAAGAATTTACAATAAGAAAAGTTGAAATCTTTAAAAAGCAAATTAATTTTCTTTAATGAGGAACCTGGACTTCATGTCTCATACGAAAGCTAGTGGGATTGACGGCTGGAAATTTCTTGTAGACCAAGAAGAGCACTCAAATGTGTTTTTCTTTTATTTTCTTGAAGCTTTTTTTTCATTTCACATTGAGTATCCACAAAACATACATTATTTTTTGATGAAATATTATAAAACGGTACAATAAAATGTTTTCTCTCTATTCCCATAAACAATTAAACATGACAGATAAAAAAAAAAAAGAGGTAGTTAATTTCATTTTTTAAAAATTTAAAATCAAGGTAATTTTAAATTCTTGTGTGTGACATTAGTTTATAAGGTATTTCTCACTAAATAGAAAAATAAGGCACAAAATTTCAAAAGGTATATATTTGTGGATGTTCATAGAGGTATTAGCAATAACTCCTATTCCAATTCCTAAATCTTTTAGTATACTAACTCCCTCTGTTTTTTTTTAATGCATCAACTTGACATTTGCACTATTCACATACCATGTTTGACTTAATTTTTTTGCTATTATAAATCAAATAAATATTATTATATTATACATCATAAAATTCGTCACAATATATATGTTCTTAATAAAATTTTGTTACAATTTTTACTAATATGATATTTTGAAGTATTGCAAACACCACCATAGTAGCTTAACAATGATCCCGAACGGACCGAAATAATTTCCAATTCCAATTCCTAAGATAAATCTTTTTGCAAAATCTGATAAACTCAAATTCCTATGTTTCATAACCCAAACTCTGTATATGTCACACGTATATATACACATATTATTAGCACAACCTTACTAAGGAATTCTCATCTTTCTCTCTCTCTCTAAACTCTCAATATTTTTTGCGATCTCATCTCTTTCCCGAAAACCTCACCCGAAAACCCTAGACCTTTTGATCGCAAATACTATCAATTTTAATCCAATTTTATCTGATTTTGATGATTTCTGAGTAACTTCTCTAATTCTTATAATCTTTTCCTTTTCTTTTTCTGCTGATTTTTTCAATTTGCATACATAATCCACAACACTTGAATTGAGATTTTTATTGAATTTCAATTCAATTTTTGTTAGGGTTTTAGTTTCTGGATAACTTTGATTAATTTTTTGCAATTTTTGCTGGTAAATGGTTAGCGTGAAGTTCAATTCAATATGAAGCTTAAAAGAAGGAGGGCTTCTGAAGTGGTTAGTTCATACTATCTTTGATTTTTAACTTTTGGTTGAATTTAGTATGACGTTTCTTTAATTTATCGTGCTCTAGGGTTTCTTGTTTCAATGAATATGTTTAATTTTTATTTTTTTCAAGAAAATTATTTCAAGCAGTTAAAATTCAAGTTGCATTGTTGACATCTTCAATGGGATTGGGAAAGGATTGTATTTGATTGTTTATGATTTCCTTTTTTTGGGAAATGATTTTATTTGATTGTTTTAAGTATGCGAAAAGTTTGATTCTGTTGTGCTCTAATTATCGCCTTTCCAGACATTCGAATTGGACAGCACAAATCATTATAGATAGTTGGTGATTAAATTAGGAGGGTAGAAATTTTTGTGTTGAGCTTATTTTTTCGGTTCTTGATCAGTGATGGTATGGTCATTGCCTTGGCACCATGAAAGTTGTACCTTTATTGCATGTTCTTTGGCTTGTTGCTTTTTGTTATGAAGTTTTGGAATCATAGATGCAAGAACTGTACAGCTTAGGAAGTTGTAAAATGTAGTATCGAAGGAGGAGGGCCCTATCAAAAAAAAAAAAGAAGCATTTGTGGCATTATAAATCTTATTGACTTAGGATGTAGCACTACGGATTAAATGCATTAAAGTAAATAAAAATAAAAATAATGTTATGCAATGATTTATTGGATTGACAGGATAATTATGATTTTGGTTTACATGTTGATTCTATGATGACATGTCTAATATTTTTCGTGTTGATGCATTCCATTGATTTTGGTATCACATCTGTGTTATCTGTATCAAATTATCTTGATAAATTGGATATGAATTGAGAAGTATTTGGACAACTGTAAAAGGAAAGGACGTATACACAATTTTTTTTATTTTTTTATTTATGCTTATTTTTTTCCCCTTCTGTATGTGGAGCTTTTGATTTTCAAGCAATACTCATTAGTCACAATCTTATTGTGTATACGTGCTATGCTATTGTTTTTTTCCCTTGATTATCTACTTCTCCGATGTTAGATATTCTCTTTTTGTTTTTAAATGATTTGAAGCGGAATTTTATTGTGTATCCACCTTGTGGTTTGGGAGACATGGTAGCGATGGCACACTTAATCAATCACCCTCCACAATTGAATACTATCATGTTAATGGCTGTGAAGGAATGGTGATATGATCATTATAGTGTACTTCAGGACTAATTTGAAATTGTTTTTTTTATTAATGAAGATCTTTTTAACAAAATCTTCCTCTGCATGTGTTAACTCGTGAATTGAGTTGGTGTTCATTTTGACGTTCCTATACCCTGCCACAGCTTAATCTACTTTGTATTTTGCGACGTAGTTGCTTAAACAAGCAACTTATCATTACGTCTTTTAGAATATAGTGGGTCTCCTTATCAGCAGTTAGTGTTTCTTTGCCGTTGAACAAAACACTTTTTTTCCCTTTCTATTTAGGACCTATAGGTTAGAAAAAAGTTGTTGTAGGTGTATGTGTGTTAGGAAGGTCAATAGTGTTATTGTTATAGCTTACAGAATGGCTTGCTAGTTAACCTGTTATATACCTATCAAGATGTACCAGCAAAGGACATTAATATTTGATGGGCACTTTAAGCTAGATTCCTATTTATACGATCTTGAGGGGCTTTGATCTGTGATGAGCAGATCAGAGTCCATAATAAAGAATCAAAACCGTGGCTAGTGTGAAATCCTGTATGGATAGTGGGATGCAGCTTTCCCCCTGTCTCTATGGTATAAAGTTCAGATTGTTGTCTATTTTCTGGCTCGTATTCTAGATTTTATCTTGGTCCATATGATTGTTACACACTTTTTCTGTAGTAGGCAGTTAGGCTCTCTCAGCCTGTCTACCATGTTCCGTTAAAATCAATATGTCGGTAATGCATGCATCATGTTTTGGTAGTGTTAGTAATGGTAGTTTCATTTCTATAGCTGTTGAATCCTTTATTTTATTTGAATCTCTTTTATATGCTGAATATTTTATTTATTTGTGATGGTAACTTTTGCTTTCTGTGTACTATGCCAAATGCAGCCTCCGAAGATCAGATTGTTCATTAACAGTGTTACATCTACTCCCCTTGAGAATATTCAGGAGCCCCTGAAAGGTTTTGTATGGGACTTTGATAAGGTGTGTTTTTGAAGTCTTTAAATCACGCTTTATCATGCTGTTTTCTGTCTTTCACTGATCTTTGCTGCTTTGATGCTTCAGGGGGATTTCCACCACTGGGTGGATCTTTTTAATCATTTTGACTCATATTTTGAGAAGCACATAAAACCTAGGAAAGATTTATGCTTTGAGGATGATTTTTTGGAGTGTGATCCTCCATTCCCTAGAGAAGCTGTTCTTCAGATACTCCGGGTTATGAGGATCATTTTGGAGAATTGCACTAATAAACATTTTCTTAGTTGTTATGAGGTAATTGTTACTCCTGCAGTTTTTACATATCTTTACATTGGTTATCAACTTATCTTAATTGCGACTTATTGATCAACTTTTCTGTTAACATAGCAGCATCTATCATCTTTGATGGCTTCTGCTGATGCTGATGTTGTTGAAGCTAGCCTGCAGACTCTAGCAACTTTTTTAAAAAAGACAGTAGGAAAGTATTCAATTAGAGATGCTTCTCTAAGTTCTAGGTTGCTTTCTTTTGCACAAGGATGGGGTTGCAAGGAAGAAGGACTTGGGCTAACTGCATGTACGTTGGAAAATGGATGTGATACTGTTGCATATGAGTTAGGGCGTACCCTTCATTTTGAATTCTATAGAGTGGCTGAATCATCTACAGAGTATGAAGCTACAGGAGGGCTTCAAATTATTCATGTACCTGATGTTATTAGCCGCAAAGAAAGTGATCTTGAGCTTTTGAACATGTTAGTTAAAGAATATGGAGTTCCTTTAAACTTAAGATTTTCTTTATTCACCAGACTGCGGTTTGCGAGGGCCTTTGGGTCTCTGGCATCACGGCAGCAATATACATGCATTCGATTGTATGCTTTTGTGGTTCTCATTCAAGCAAGCAGTGATGCTGATGATTTGACGTCCTTTTTCAACACTGAACCTGAATTCACCAACGAGTTGGTCTCATTATTAAGTTATGAGGATTTGATTCCGGAGAAAATCCGAACATTGAGTCTGCGTTCTTTAGTTGCTCTTTCTCAAGATAGGACCCGCCAGCCTACTGTTCTTGCTGCTGTGACCTCTGGCGGACAGCGTGGAATCCTTTCCAGCCTCATGCAAAAGGCAATTGACTCTGTCTCCAATGGCTCTTCAAAGTGGTCTGTTGTTTTTGCTGAGGCTCTCTTGTCACTTGTCACTATCTTAGTCTCCTCGTCATCTGGTTGTTCTGCAATGCGTGAAGCTGGATTTATACCAACTCTTCTGCCCCTTCTTAAGGATACAGATCCTCAACACCTGCATTTAGTTGGTACTGCTGTACATGTTCTTGAGGCTTTCATGGATTATAGTAATCCAGCTGTAGCGTTGTTTAGAGACTTGGGGGGCTTAGATGAAACTATTAATCGCCTAAAGGTAGAGGTATCTGTGATAGAAAATGGTTTACAGCAATCATGTGGAAATTCTGATAGTAGCAGGACGAGCACTGAGGTTATAGTGGGTACTTCAGCTGTTCTAGATGACATTCAACCCCTTTACTCAGAGTCTTTGCTCGCTCATCATAGACGTCTGCTAATGAAAGCTCTGCTTCGTGCTATTAATCTTGGAACCTATGCTCCTGGGAGTACTGATCGTATCTATGGTTCCGAGGAAAGCCTGTTACCCCAATGCTTATGCATTATTTTTCGAAAAGCAAAAGATTTTGGTGGTGGGGTGTTCTCACTTGCTGCCACTGTTATGAGTGATCTGATTCATAAGGATCCTACCTGTTTTTCTGTTTTAGATGCTGCTGGCCTACCATCTGCCTTCATGGATGCTATAATGGATGGTGTAGTTTGCTCTGCAGATGCCATAACATGTATACCTCAGTGCCTTGATGCCTTATGCCTAAACAACAATGGTCTTCAGGCAGTTAAAGATCGCAATGCTTTGAGTTGTTTTGTTAAAATATTTACTTCAAAGGCATATTTACGTGCTCTAGCTGGGGATGCTCCAGGGGCCTTGTCCAGCGGACTGGATGAACTTATGCGCCATGCTGCCACATTGCGTGAGCCTGGGGTTGATATACTGATTGAGATATTGAATACAATCTTAAAACTTGGATCTGCAGATGATTCTTCACCCTCAGTTGATTCTTTACCCTGCCCAGCTCCTGTTCCAATGGGTACAGATTCAGATGTTAGGAGCTTGTCTTCACCTGATGAGAGGGAATCACAGAAGACAGGAAGTACTGATCTAATTGATCTGTCATCTGATGCTACTGTTGTCAGTTTGGAGTCATATCTTCCAGATTGTGTTAGTAATGCTTGTCGTCTTCTTGAGACCATTCTTCAGAATTCTGATGCATGTCGCCTATTCTTTGATAAGAAAGGAGTTGAAGCTGTTCTGCAGATGTTTACGTTGCCATTGTTGCCTGTTTCAGTTTCAGTTGGTCAGAGTGTTTCCACTGCTTTTAAAAACTTTTCAGCACAGCATTCTGCCTCTCTAGCAAAGGCTGTGTGTGCATTTCTGAAGGAGCATTTGAATACAACAATTGAAGTGATAGACTCAATCGAGGGAACTCCTATTGCTTCTCTGGAATCTGCAAAACAGACCAAAGTCACGAGATGTCTTTCTAGTTTGGAAGGCCTTTTATCCCTTTCCAATTCCTTGTTAAAAGGGACTACAACACTTGTCTCAGAGCTGGGAGCTGGTGATGCTGATGTGCTGAAAGATATCGGTAGGGTGTATAGGGAAGTGCTCTGGCAAATCTCTTTATCATGCGATACAAAGGCAGAACAGAAACAAAATGTTGAAGTAGAAACTGAAAATGCGGAAGCAGCTTCGTCCACTGCAGCTGGGAGAGAAAGTGATGAAGATGCTGGCATTCCAGTGGTCAGATATATGAATCCTGTTAGTATCCGGAGTGGTTCTCAATCTCAGTGGGCTGGAGAGCGTGATTTTTTGTCGGTCATTCGCTCTGGCGAGGGATTAAGTCGTCGTAATCGACATAGTTTGACACGTATAAGAGGTGGGAGGACTGACAGGCATTTAGATTCTTTTAACATGGATTCAGACGTTTCAGCAAATGTGCAGGAGCCATCTTCCTCACTGGAACACAAAAAGAAAAGCCCTGATGTTCTTGCATCTGATATCCTCTCTAAGCTCTCTGCTACCATGCGTTCATTCTACACTGCACTCATAAAGGGTATCAGTTCACCAAATCGACGTAGAGCTGACTCAGGAGTGGTGAGTTCTGTTGCAAAGAACGTTGGAACTGTTCTTGCCAAAATATTTCTGGAGGCCCTTAGTTTCTCTGGGTATTCTAGTCCGACAGGACTTGAAATGTCATTGTCAGTTAAATGTCGTTATCTTGGAAAAGTTGTACATGATATGGCAGCTCTCACATTTGACAGCAGGCGTCGTATATGTCACACAGCAATGGTGAATAATTTCTATGTCAATGGTTCCTTCAAGGAACTCATGACAACTTTTGAAGCCACCAGTCAATTGTTATGGTCACTACCGCACTCAATTCCAATATCTGGTGTAGACCCAGGTAAGGTAGGTGAAGGAAGCAAATTGGATCATAACTCTTGGTTGCTTGATACATTGCAGTGTTATTGTCGTCTGCTAGAGTACTTTGTGAATTCTTCCCTACTTCTCTCTCCAACCTCTCCATCCCAGGCTCAGCTGCTTGTTCAGCCAGTTGCTGTTGGTCTGTCAATCGGGTTGTTTCCTGTTCCAAGAGATCCAGAAGTGTTTGTCCGCATGCTCCAATCTCAGGTTCTTGATGTGATACTTCCGGTGTGGAACCACCCCATGTTTCCTCATTGTAGTGCTTCTTTTATTACTTCTGTTCTTTCACTTGTTACACACATATATTCTGGAGTTGGGGACCTAAAACGGAATCGCAGTGGTGTTACAGGGAGTTCTAATCAGCGTGTAGCTCCACCACCTGATGAAGCTACTATATCTACCATTGTTGAGATGGGGTTTTCAAGGGCAAGAGCAGAAGAAGCTCTGAGAAGAGTGGAGAGTAATAGCGTGGAGATGGCAATGGATTGGTTGTGCACTCATGCTGAAGATCCTGTGCACGAGGAGGATGAACTGGCACAGGCTCTTGCATTGTCATTAGGGAGTTCAGCAGAAACATCTAAGTCTGATAATAATGATAAGTCAGTTGATGTTCAGGCTGAAGAGGGACAAATGAAGGTCCCTCCTGTTGATGATATACTTGGAGCTGCAATGAAGTTGTTTCAGAGTGGAGATTCTTTGGCTTTTCCCTTGACTGATTTGCTTGCAACCCTTTGCAATCGAAACAAGGGTGAAGATCGTCTTAAAGTTGCATCTTATCTAATTCAGCAGCTGAAACTTTGTTCTTCTGATTTGTCAAAGGATGCTAGTGCCGTGTCGTCTATATCACATATTTTGGCATTGCTTCTCTCTGAAGATGCAGATGCTAGAGAAATTGCTGCTCAAAATGGTATCGTCTCAGTTGCTATTGATATCTTGAAGAATTCAAGAAGTAATCAGCTCGGGAAGGATGTTTTGAGCACTAAAAGCACTAGTGCTTTGCTGCTTATATTGGATAACTTGTTACAATCCAGGCCCAAATTTTCCTCTGCAAATGCAGGGATAGCTTCAACTGATCCACTACCTGATTCATCTGAAGAGCATGCTTCTGTGGAAGCTTCAGTTCCTGAGAATGAGGGAAAGTTAAAATCAGGTGCTTGCGAGGAGGAGTCTGTCTTTGCTTTTGAGAAAATATTTGGAAAATCAACCGGTCACCTTTCCATGAATGAGTGTCATTCTGTACTTGAGATTGCATGTGATATGCTAAAACAACAGGTTCCGGCGGTAATTATGCAGGCGGTGTTACAACTATGTGCTCGGTTGACCAAAACGCATGCATTAGCCTTGCAATTTCTTGAAAATGGAGGCATGGCTGCTCTGTTTGATTTGCCAAGAAGTTGTTTCTTTGCTGGTTATGATACTCTGGCTTCTGCAATTGTCAGGCATTTGCTTGAAGACCCTCAAACTCTGCAAACTGCCATGGAATTAGAAATTCGGCAAACATTGAGTGGAGGTCGTCATGCTGGACGTATTCCTACTCGCATATTTTTGACATCGATGGCACCTGTCATCTCTAGAGATCCTGTAATATTCACAAAGGCTGCTACAGCAGTTTGTCAGTTGGAGTCATCTGCTGGGAGGACTGTTGTTGTTTTGTCAAAGGAAAAAGAGAAGGAAAAGGAGAGGTCTAAAGTCACTGGTGCTACTGAGGGTGCATTGTCTTCCAATGAGCCTATTCGTATTTCTGAAACGAAGGTTCAGGATGGGCCAGGAAAAGGTTCAAAAGGTCATAAAAAGATTCCTGTAAATCTTGCTCAAGTAATAGACCAGCTTCTTGAAATAATCTTGCAATTCCCTTGTTCAAACATCCAGGAAGATTGTACAAGCTACCAAGCAGCTATGGAGGTAGATGAACCTGGTACAAGTATGAAAGGTAAATCAAAGATTGATGAAGCAACTAAGGGAGATTCAGTTGTCCTACCTGAAAGTTCAGCAGCTCTTGCTAAGGTTATATTTGTCTTGAAATTGTTGAGCGATATTCTTTTGATGTATGTTCATGCAATTAGTGTTGTATTAAAACGGGATTCAGAGATTTGTCAGTTGCGGGTTTCTTCTCAGCTTGATTCTCCTGGGCAGGGTGGCATTGTTCACCATGTGTTACATAAACTTCTTCCTCTGTCTTCTGATAAATCTAGTAAGCCTGGTGATTTGAGGGCAAAATTATCTGAAAAGGCTTCATGGTTTTTGGTAGTTTTATGTGGACGTTCAAGTGAAGGGCGCAGACGTGTCATCAGTGAGCTTGTGAAGGCCTTATCATTGTATACTAATTTGGACAGCAACTCTCTTCAAAGCAGTTTGCTACCAGATAGAAAGGTTTTAGCATTTGTGGAATTGGCATATTCTGTCTTGTCAAAGAATGCTTCCTCAAGTAGCTTATCTGTCTCTGGCTATTCACCAGACATAGCACGAGGCTTGATTGATGGAGGAATTGTGCCATGTTTGTCCAGCATTCTTCAAGCTATTGATTTGGACCATCCAGATGCTTCTAAAATTGCAAATCTCATTCTTAAGGCTTTGGAAAGCTTAACTCGGGCTGCTAATGCAAGTGAGCAATCATATAAATCTGATGTCCAGAACAAAAAGAAGTCTAATGGTTCACAAGGAAGATCTGATGATCAGACAACAAATGCAGTAGTCAATGATAATACACAGCACAATGACAACCGAATCAGTGAGCAGGAAGCAGGGAATGCACAGGTTGATGGAGCCAACCCTCATGAAGGTGCTGGATTCACAGAAAGTACTCATGGTACTGATGTGGTTAGATCAGATAATCAAGATGTGAGGGCTGAAGGAGAAGGAATGCAAGTTACAAATGCAACTGTGGAGCTTGCTATGGAGTTTCCAGGTGATGAGATGGAAGAAGGTGATCTAATTCATAACAGCAATCGGATTGGTATGGAATTCCATGTTGAACATCGAGCTGATGAGGGTGTTGGTGATGAAGATGATGACATGGGGGGTGAAGGCGAGGAGGAGGAGGATGAAGAAGATGATGATGGTGAGGACGAAGATGAGGATATTGCTGAAGATGGTACTGCTCTGATGTCTCTTGCAGATACTGATGTTGATGATCATGAAGATGCAGGATTTGGAGATGATTACAATGATGAGATGATTGATGATGAGGAGGATGATTATCATGAGAACCGAGTTATAGAGGTAAGGTGGAGAGAGGCCTTGGGTGGATTTCATCATCTCCAGGTTGCCCAATCTGGAAGTGGCCTCATAGATGTTCCTTCAGAGCCCTTTGAAGGGGTGAATGTGGATGACCTATTTGGGCTTCGAAGAACCTTAGGTTTTGATAGACGCCGACAGACTAGTAGATCCTTTGATCGAAATAATACAGATGGTGGTCTCCAGCATCCTCTGCTCTCGAGGCCACCTCAATCAGGTGATGCTTCATTGTGGTCATCAGCTGGCAACGTATCTAGGGATTCAGAATCCTTGTCAGGAGCGGGTGTTGATGTATCTCAATTTTACATGTTTGATACTCCTCCTTTCCTATATGATTTTGGACCAGGTAGTGTAATTGGTGACCGTTCAGGTGGAACAGCACCACCACCATTGACTGATTACTCAGTTGGTATGGACTCATCGCAGTTAGTTGGGCGAAGAGGACCTGGTGATGGTCGATGGGCTGATGATGGTCAGCCACAAGCAGGGAATCAAGCATCTGCCATTGCACAGGCCGTAGAAGAAGTTTTTGTTTCTGTTTTACATGGTGCATCTACGACTGAGACTCCAGTTGGAATACAGTCTCAGAATACGAGTCAACCAGAACAACAGTTGGATGCTGGACAAAACTGTGATAGTAATTTGGAAATGGAGGGAAATCCCTCGCGTGATGTCCATGGGCACAGTGAGGTGCTGCTAGAAAATGGTGAAACTGAACCTCAGCAAGTAATTTCACTAGACATTGTTTCTAATCAAGATAGTATCAATGCACAGGCTGTGACAGAGGTAGCAGCAGTCCATGAAAGTGAACCCTTGTCAAGTAATATAGCACATCATAGCATGGAATCTGAAGATGGCAACGACCCTTCTGACGACTTGATGAGAATAGAACAAGAGCCTTTGCCATCAGCAGACCCTGTAAGTGATCTGCAGCATGGAGCAGATATTGGTGACCTAGATAATCTACGTGATGATCAAATGGAGGTTCGTGTGGCTGATGTATCTTCAGGAACTGATAGCCAGCTTAATAATGATGTGAATAATCCCGATCTTGCGATGTTAAATCAATCTGAACATCCTTCTGTCTGTGCTAACCCTGATATTGAGATGGCTGGGACAAATGAGGAGCCTGTTCAAATCAATCAACTCCTGCCTGCTGAGAGTAATGAGCCAGTAGCTGATCAGAATGCTCCTGTTAATGGAAATTCAATGGAATCTGAACATGTTGAAGCTAATGCTGAGCCCTCTGGGCCCAACGTAATTGATCCAACCTTCTTGGAAGCACTTCCTGAAGACTTGCGAGCTGAAGTATTAGCTTCTCAGCAATCACAGCCAACTCAACCGCCTACATATACTCCACCTTCAATGGAAGACATTGATCCCGAGTTTCTTGCTGCACTGCCTCCCGAGATTCAAGCTGAAGTTTTGGCCCAGCAACGAGTACAGAGGCTGGCTCAGCAGAGTGAAGGACAACCAGTTGACATGGATAATGCTTCTATAATAGCTACTCTTCCAGCAGATTTGCGCGAGGAGGTTTGGTTCTGAAATTCATGCAGAACATTTATTGGGTAATATTATGATTTTATTTATGTATATATATTTCATTTGTGATATAGGTGTTGTTGACATCATCTGAAGCAGTTTTATCAGCTTTGCCTTCTCCATTACTCGCTGAAGCTCAAATGCTTAGGGATAGAGCAATGAGTCATTATCAGGCTCGCAGCCTTTTTGGAAGCAGCCATAGACTACCTAATCGCAGGAATGGTTTGGGCTTTGATCGACAGTCTGTCATGGACCGTGGTGTTGGAGTAACCATTGGACGCAGAACAGGTGCTGCCCTTTCAGATGTCTTGAAAGTGAAAGAAGTTGAAGGTGAGCCGCTTCTGGATGGAAATGCGCTGAAGGCATTGATAAGGCTCTTACGCTTGGCACAGGTAATACGATAAGCTGTTTGAATTTAGTGTGATCTTGTGTGATTGTTGGTGTAGAAGTTTCTTCATTTAAATAATAATTCAGGATTGCCTTTTGCTGTGAATCTATGCATTATCCTCTATTGTAACCGCAGGACAAAATCGACCCTGTCTTGGTTAATATTACATTGCAAAAAGATGTAAATTTTTTTTTTTCTTTAATCTGATTCATTTTTGTTCTTCATGGTAGCCTCTTGGTAAAGGCCTTTTGCAGAGGCTTTTGTTAAACCTGTGTGCTCATAGTGTCACTAGAGCAACCTTAATTTATCTATTGCTCGAGATGATCAAGCCTGAGGCTGAAGGTGTAGCTGGAAATATTTCAATGATCAATCCCCAGAGGCTCTATGGTTGCTCCCCAAATATGGTCCATGGTCAATCTCAGTTGTTAGAGGGTATGCACTTTCCCAGCATGGTGTTGTGCTTTGCATATTTAATGTTCTTCTGACAAAACTATTTCACAGGTCTTCCACCCTTGGTTTTGCGTCGTGTTCTTGAGATATTGAATTATTTGGCTACCAATCATTCTTCTGTTGCGAATACATTGTTCTACTTTGAGCCATCGCTTTTGCCTGATTCCTCCCAGAAGATTGCAGAAGCCAAAAAGGGAAAGGGAAAAGAAAAAGTAGGGGAACCTGGAGCGTCTTCTAACTCTGTTCAGGAATATGAGGAAGGGTGTACTCCTTTAATATTGTTGCTGAAGCTTTTGAATCGTCCCCTTTTCCGGCGTAGCATTGCTCATGTTGAGCAGGTAGGTCTGATGAACTTTGCTACAGTTATGCTAACATTACTTCATAATGAGTATGTATAATCTTATATGTTATTCTTGTAAAACAGGTTATGGGTCTGCTTCAAGTTGTGGTCTATACTGCAGCTTCAAGATTAGAGAGCCTGACTCCCCCTGAGCAGGTCATGGGTGCTTCTCAGAATTTGACTGATAAAGCTTCTGATGAGGTAGAAAAAGATGTTACCGTGGTGGAAACAGAGACTAGCCAACAGAATGAAGTTGAAAATGGGGAAACCTCTATATCTGATAAGAAGACAGGAGGTCATAACGTCTATGATATCTTCACGCAGCTGCCAAGATCTGATTTGCGTAATCTTTCCCGTCTTCTTGGCTATGAGGGGTATAATTAATGCTTTTTTGATTTACTTATGTGGTTATGTATAATTTGCTTCATGTCATTATGTCTACAAAATTGGTTCTATGCTTATCAACATGCTATATAGTAGAGCCAACTTATAGGGTGTTATTCCCCCCCTGTTCCTATACTTTTCATCACTTTTATCTGGACCCATATTGCTCTATTATGCAGCATATTCTCTGGCTTACAGTCTTGACTGATTTACGTATTTTACTTATACTGTAGGCTCTCAGACAAAGTGTACATGCTTGCTGGTGAGGTGCTAAAGAAGTTGGCTTCTGTGATTGCCTCTCATCGTAAATTTTTTACGCAAGAGCTTTCAGATCTTGCTCAGGATTTGAGCAGTGCTGCTGTGTCTGAGCTCAATACTCTGAAGAATACGCGGATGATGGGTCTTGGTGCTGGTTCTGTGGCTGGTGCTGCCATGCTTCGAGTACTGCAAGCACTTAGCTCATTAATATCGCAAAGTGTTGATGGCTCTAGTTGTCTAGGGAACTGTGAGGAAGAAGAGCAAGCCATACTGCTGAAGTTGAATTCTGCTCTGGAACCGTTGTGGCAGGAGCTTAGCAACTGTATTAGCACAACTGAGTTAGAGCTAGGACAAAGCACTTTACCACCAATTGTGGCTTCTATGAATTCCGAGGATGGTGTTGGATCCACTCTCTCATCCCCTCCCCTTCCTCCTGGGACACAAAGGCTCTTGCCTTTCATCGAGTCTTTCTTTGTTCTGTGTGAAAAGTTGCAGTCAAGCAGTTCCTTTGTTCAGCAGGATCAAAACAATGTCACTGCTCAAGAAGTAAAAGAATCAGCTGACGCTTCTTCCTCAACACTGTCGAAGTGTGGTGCTGATTCTCAGAGAAGATTTGACAGCGCAGTCATATTTTCAAGGTTTGCTGACAAGCATCGGCGACTCTTGAATGCATTTATCAGGCAAAATCCAGGGTTGTTGGAAAAGTCACTCTCTATGATGCTGAAAGCTCCTCGTCTCATTGATTTTGATAACAAGAGGGCATACTTTCGTTCTAGAATTAGACATCAGCATGAGCAACACCTTGCTGGGCCACTCAGAATCAGTGTTCGTCGGGCATATGTTCTTGAAGACTCATATAATCAGCTGCGAATGAGGTCAAATCAGGATCTGAAGGGGCGTTTGAACGTGCAGTTTCAAGGTGAAGAGGGAATTGATGCTGGTGGTCTCACACGAGAGTGGTACCAGTTGTTGTCAAGGGTTATCTTTGATAAGGGGGCGCTACTTTTCACCACAGTTGGGAATAATGCAACCTTCCAGCCGAATCCTAATTCTGTCTACCAGACTGAACATCTATCTTACTTCAAATTTGTTGGTCGTGTGGTAATTTTTCTTGAACACCCTAGTTTATATTGATTCTTTAATTTTCCAGGCAACAACGGGGAAGAACTGGAATGTATTTCATGTCTTATATTGGTTTATCCCTTTTTTAACATCTCTTGAGAAATGTATAGGTTGCCAAGGCCTTATTCGACGGGCAACTTTTAGATGTGTATTTCACCCGTTCCTTCTACAAGCATATTTTGGGCGTGAAGGTGACCTATCATGATATTGAGGCAGTTGATCCAGATTACTATAAAAATTTGAAGTGGTTGCTGGAGGTTAGTATTTTATAATGTGTTCTGCCTTGCTTTTACTCAGTCATCATTATGGTTATTTTGTATGATTGGGCTTTGTGTTTCTCACTTCATCTATTGGTTTTGCAGAATGATGTAAATGATATTCTAGACCTTACTTTTAGCATGGACGCAGATGAGGAGAAACTTATTCTGTATGAGAAAACACAGGTACAGACTTTTGTTTTCTGTTATGCTCCCAGTATAATTGGTCTTAGGAACTGTAATTTTTCCTCTTTTGCTCTATTGATGAACTACAAACCTATACTCCAATACTTGGCTACTTAAATCGAAATATAATTTGATGTGCTTGAACTAATTCTTTTACTTAATCTTTTTCTGTTGGCTGTTAAAGGTCACTGATTATGAGCTTAAACCCGGAGGCAGAAATATAAGGGTTACAGAGGAAACAAAGCACGAGTATGTTGATCTTGTTGCTGACCATATTTTGACAAATGCTATCCGTCCCCAAATTAATTCGTTCCTTGAAGGTTTTAATGAATTGGTGCCTCGGGAGTTGATTTCTATTTTCAATGATAAAGAGCTTGAACTCCTTATAAGTGGACTTCCAGAAATTGACTGTGAGTGAGCTTGATCATGTATTCACTGTTACTCCATTTGTAGCATTTTTTCCACTATTGGATACTTATATGTTTGTATGTGTTTCAGTGGATGATTTGAAGGTCAACACAGAGTATACTGGCTACACAGTTGCTTCCAATGTCATTCAGTGGTTCTGGGAGGTTGCGAGTAGTTTCAGCAAGGAAGACATGGCGAGGCTCCTACAATTCGTTACTGGAACGTCAAAGGTACATGATTTAAATTTAGCCAACATGCTTTTCCTCTCATCAATTTTTTGTCCATGATTGAGTTCTACTTTTCTCGTAATACTTGTGTCATGAGTTAGTGCTGTTTGCTCCTATTTTCATATGAATTAAATACGAGTGCTGTTAGCCTATCTTATTTGTTCCTATTTATTCTTTACGTATTCCGTTTGGGCATAACCCCCCCCCCCCCCTTTTTTATGTTTCCTTGAATAAAATACTTAATATTCCTACTTTGTCTCTATTTTTTCCAAAAACAATAAAATTGTGCCTGTCATCAACTTTATATTCATCCAATATTATTGTTGCATCTCCCAAGGTTCTTGTTTAATTGAAGAAGTAATCATAAAAATAGAATGTACTCCATATTATTTATAAATTAAAACATAAAATAAATTAAAAGGTCCCACTTTAATAATTCTTTAATCACCGTGCATGATTCAATGTAAAGAATAAAAAGGAACGGAGGGAGTAGATCTTATGTGCAAAATCTTTCCTTCCATCTCCTTATAATTGTCTTAATGAAAGCTTTAATTTGTAGGCTAATTCCAGCATGCAATTTTTAGCATTACACTGCTAAAATCTCGTACTTTGGTCTTCGTGTGCTGTAGAACAGGATTCGACTCTTTTTTGAAAAAAGAACGAAAATAAACCCGATTTGGTGTTGATTCATAAGTCCCTGGTTTCTGTGGCTGTAGGTACCGTTGGAGGGTTTCAAAGCATTGCAAGGTATCTCTGGCCCTCAAAAATTCCAGATACACAAAGCATATGGAGCTCCGGAGCGGCTTCCATCTGCCCATACATGGTGAGGATATAGACAAGTCTTTGTCATAGTAGGCAAACAAATAGACTTGTTATCAACTGTCATTGATTGGTTTGTTATGCTTTTTAGTTTCAATCAATTGGACCTTCCTGAATATTCTACGAAGGAGCAGCTTCGAGAAAGATTGCTGCTTGCTATTCATGAAGCTAGTGAAGGCTTTGGCTTTGGCTGATCCTGTTTATCGCATCATATAGCCTGAAAGAAGCGCCTTCAAGTTCCCATCTAATATTTTTGTACATGTAAGTCTACATGAATTCCATCTTTATATTAAAACTGCTAGTTTTTTGTGCTGCTGATATTATCAGTTGCTTGTCACTTCATTTATTGCTATTAGCTATAATACTAAGCTATATTAGAACTGTTAGTTTTTCTTTCGCTGCTAGTTTCAAATCACCATTTTAGAAGGATTTGTTATGTTGTATAATATAAATTAATTGAAAATTTGTGCCTGACTTGTGTTCACATTAGCTGCGTGGTATAGATGGCTTTGCCAAATACTTTGCCAAATACTTGAATTCCAAGTCATGAAAAAAGGCTTTGGCATGGCCTAGTTGTGCCATCTTTTCAAACAAAATATTATTGCAATTCATGTAAACTGAGAATTGGAGTGTTTTGCTCGATCATCTGAAGAAAAGCTTATATTTATGATATTGGATGCAGATTTACCAGTAAAGTTCTTGAAAGCAGAGGCTCGTAATCTGAAAGGCTGAATGGTTGATGATGGTTGGCGTTGGAAGTTAACTTTGGCTTTATCAGCTGACGTATGTCTGGAGTTGTAGCCTTGCCACGCTGTGGGGTGAAACTTCACCTTTTTGTCCTTGGGTACTTTGAAATTGGAAGGGCATAATTCAGGGATATGTATAAGAACTTCGCTTCAGCTCAAAAGCTGACGCCTTTCTGGAGTTGTAGCCTTGCTGAGCTGTGGGATTAATCATCACCTTTTTGTCCTCAGATACTTGGAGCTTGGAAGGCCATGAATATACATAACTAGCTTTTTGATTTTTTTTTTTTTTTTCTTTTTTCGGATAGATGTTCATATTTTTAAAGGGGTTAATTTTGTCTATAGTAGGCAATTAGGCAGATTTTTTTTTACCCCGCCAGTAATATTGTTTAGAAAATAGTGTATATGGCCAATTGGCTATTGGGTTTCAAATAAATTTCTCTGGGCTGTAGAATTAATTGGCTCTTGACGAATATATATAAATTATGCATATATAATTTGCAGTTCATTTGAAGTGTGCACCATATGTCCTAATCTGTTTTATCTCAAGATCGTATTACACTTGGCGACAGGCTTCAATTCAAAGTAAATTTGGAGAAGGCTTTTGGGGAAATTAATCAAGCTAAAAATGATTAAAAAAGAATTGATGTAAAAATATAGCAACTACAAGCTACAGCGATTAAATAAATACGTATAAAAAGTTTGAAGAAATGTCGGCCAGAGATCGAAAAGTGCCACCAGCAGAGGTGAAAGTCTGGCCACTGAAATAGATCCAGTGAAAGAGTGACCAGCATGAACTAAAGGCTTACATAGACTAAAGATGGATAAAGAAACTAGCTTAAAATAATAGTCATGTATCAGATGAAGAATCGAAAATGCTGTTAAGAAACTTTTTGAGGATAAACTTCGAAACAGAGACAAGAATCAAGGTCAGGCTGAGTAAAAGTCATCATCCTTCATTCTGGGATCTTGTAAAACTTTCAAAAATCTTTTTTTCGGGCAAAAAAACTACATTTTTTTATACAATATTTGTTTCCTAGTATTCCCAAATTTCAACACCCTAAGATAAGCAGAAAAACAATATATGGAATAATTAAGCTTTGAACCTTTATATCCAAACTGCAAAGATCACAGGTTTTACACACTTGCCTAGTGCAGACCTTTAAACAAATACAGTAGCCCCAAATTATTTGCATAGTACATGTTATATATCATGGACCAGCGCAAGCATATACATACCTACTTATGTTACTAAACACGAGCAAATATGCCCAAGGTGTATTGCCTACTCATTTCTACAAGTATATAGTCATACATAAACCACCTAAGTATTGCAGATATGCCCAGGTGTATTGCCTACTCATTTCCACTAGTATATATTATACATAAATCACCCAAATATCTAATTGATTTCCGGATAGCAGTCTGCCTCTATCTGTCTCATTATGTATAAAATGGCAAGATGACATCTCGATGAATTTGCAGCTGAAGGAACTTCTCAAAGAACTGAATTTCAGAGTCTTGAATGATCGCCTAGGATTTCCACCATAATGTTTTACTCCAGTTAGAAACTTTCAAAGTCTTGAATGATCACTCACTGATGTTGATCTGCAGCAGGACAGAAAAGGACAGGTTTAAATCATTAGTAGCTCCTAAAGCATTATCACCCTGAAGTTGAGAGGCTTACATGAGCTCTAAGACAAGAGCAGAGGCGCCGCCGCCTCCATTGCAGATGCCAGCAACACCATATTTTCCTCTCTTCTGCCTTAGAACCTGCAAATTTAAACAAAGTTATGATCTCTGTAAATTGAAGAGAACTGAACATTTGTTTACATATCTCCATGAAAGAAAGATGTGATATTGAGGAATGAGGATGCCAGTGCATCAGCAATTAGAGATTGAGAATAAAGTATAGTAATGCATAAGAAAGGGTCTTCGCTACATACAGAGGAAATCAGACTGAAGTTTAGAAAATTCAATAAGGTGAAAATTTAACATACACCAAGCAATGTGACCAAAATTCGAGCTCCACTGCAACCTAATGGATGTCCCAGAGACACAGCTCCACCATGCACGTTGATCTTTTCCTTCACAAACAAGTGTTAGAAGGGAAGGGTAATCAGCAGAATGAGTTGTACTTATAGTATTGTAATCTGAGAAGGAGCAGAGCAAGAAGTGACAGAACTTACTGGATCAAGCCCTAAGAGTTTCTGATTAGCAAGAGCAACGACCTGCAGAAAACGAGTATGCATGGCAGATAAGGAAAATTATAAGATAAATGGTAAGTGGATGGATGGAAAAAATTAAGTTAAGCTAGAATCGATCCAAAAAGGCAAAAATGGCAGATAAGGAGGATCATGTATGTGAAAGGTAAGTGGAAAGATTAAAGAATTTAAGATAAGGCTAAGAATATTACAGAGAAGGCTTCATTTATTTCATAGAAGTCAATTTGAGAAGGCTCCAAACCAGCATTTGAAATAGCTTTTGGGATTGCAAGGGCAGGAGCAGTAGTAAACCATTCAGGGGCCTGGCCAATGTTAATAAGAATTCAATTGCAGGATAAAAAATAATATTTTTCTCAACGAGCATTTCAAAAATTTGGATGTAAATAGGCCAGCAGTAGAAATTCTTAAACCTGAGCTGCATCAGCAAAACCTTTGATCCTTGCAATCACTTGGAGTCCATGTTTTTTGGCCATTTCTCCACTGACCAATACTAATGCAGCAGCACCATCACTGTTTGTAGCAAGTTCAGACAATCTTAAAGCACTTATAAAAGAAAGCGTAAAACATTAAGCAAAATGAAAAATGAATGTAGAGGTCTCTTCATCTAATAAATAACTTGGGATAAATAGGGTGTTCACATCTATCTCTAATTCTCTTTCATTAATATAAATGCTTTAGAATAACCACTTTAACATCATTCAATAAAAAAAAATATATTAAAAAAAAAAAAAAATGACATCTAAATCATATATTTTGTTAATATGTTATGCCCCCCTCCCCCCGTCTTCCGAATTTCTTTTGGCAAGGGGAAGGGGTGGGATCAGAGAAAAGAAAAGAGAAGCCTTAGATTTCATTACCTTATAAGCGAAGAATTTCCAGCAGTGACAGAGCCTCCATTCTTTTTAAAGCTGGGAGGAAGTTTCTTAAGTTTGGCAGGATCAAACTGTCAACATGCCATCAAAACCGAGATCACAAAGTGATTAAAAAAAAACACCGATAGAAGGCTGACATGATAAGGAGAATTTGCTGTACCTTCTCGAGACCATCATCCTTGTCAATAATCGTGGTTTGTCTTCCCCTATTTCCAGAAATCTTCACCTGCATACAAAAGTCCATTAGCCTCATGCAACCTCAACACTAAAAGTTTGTTTCATTTTTTTGTTATTCCGGATTGGCTTTTCATGCTTTCTAGTAACTACAAAAAATTTTCTGGTACAAATATGCATCTAAAACAGAGTCAAATCTTGCCGGAGCTATTTCCCAAGAAAACGCGCCACTGTTCTTTGCAGCAATACCGCGCTCATAGCTCCTTATAGCAAAAGAATCCTGGGGAAGCAAGAACAAATTAGCAACATGACAGTAATATTCAGCACAGATTTGAATGGTTTATTTTATGTTGGTTTTTGTTAAGGCAATTAAACTACATAAGTGAATTTTAACCTTGCACAATTAGAGGCTCAAGCACTCTTTTTCTCAAAACCAATAAAAAGAAATGATCATTTATTTTTCTTCCCCTGCTACTATTGGATAAAAGATGCTAAAATCCTAAAGAAGAAAGGTACACCACCAGATAAATCAACCAATAACCAGTCTCCACACTCAAGTAATCTTTTCATTATGCGTTGAACTCAATGAACCCAAGAAGATGAGGTGCTCTAATCCCAAAATGGATAAAATTCAAAATTTTCCAAATATATGAACTGTGGTTCTTGACTTCTTGGCATACCTAAAAGGAGTGTATTATAGAGAGAATGTAAAAACTTAAAGCTATCTTGTGATTCAATAATTTTCCATGTCTAATTGATAAAATCAACCTCTAGAAGGTGCAAAGAAAGCAAAGGACTAAATTTTACTTGTTAAACTCATGTGTGAAGACGATGAATTTGTCAGGATAAAGACGATGAATTTGTCAGGATAAAGCTGAAAGCCGTAAACTACCTATTACAAAAATTATCAAACATGCAATCTACACAAATCGCAACTTCGAGGAAGAAAAAGCTACATTCCCAATATTTTAAGGCTACATTATAACGCAATATGAAACAGGCAGAAAGGTAATAGGAGAATACACTAAGTCCAGCATAAGTTATCAAACTAGGTTGAAACTTTTCAGAGCGAGTACCAATCATCCACCGGAATAAGTGCACTTATAATACCCAATTCAAGCGTATCAAACAGAGTTATATTGATGATTTTTATATAGAGGTCCTCATTCGTCACTAAGACATTGAGAAAAAGCATCATTACTCATGCACAGGTTCCCAACTGCCTTTGAAATGGCTCATAGTGATTTAGATACAGAGCACAACTGTACAAATTTACATATGACACAATAGTTCTGATCTACATAAAATCTTCTAAATCTGGTTTCCTTAAATTATATAATTAATTGTTTATTATTTTTGTAATAATTGTTACAAAATATTAAGGCTGAGATAGTAGTTTTAAAAGACTAGCAAGAAATTAAATGGACAGACATGCACGCACGCGTACACACACATACAGAGGTGACTGAAAGACCACTCCTACCACAGAATTTCTATCAAACGACAGAAAATCAGTAAAACAACTATACAACATGTACTGTACCTGTTCTTCTCTTGAAAATCTATAGTTATCAGCACATATTTCTGCACAGATTCCCATTCCAAAATCATTGTAAACATCCCAAAGTCCATCCTTCAGCATTCCATCAATTATGGTGTCATGTCCAAGCCTCGATCCGGTTCTGCAAATAATGAAGGATTTTAAACATTGGTTCTTCAAAACATTGAAATAGAGTGATTATTATTGCCATCAACATTGCAGTTTAGTTTTACACAAACTATATCCAAGCTCATGCAGTGATGTTATTTGACAAGTCTTTAAGTGCATTTTCACTTTGTCCACAAATGAGAACAAACATTGCAATTGACTACACTACATCATATAAGTCAAACAAAGTACTCTAGTGGAGGCATCTTATTACTCTACAAATATTGCAATTGGTTAAGTGACATTAAAGTATACTACACAAAAAGGCAAAATCTTTATCTGAATGAAATGAAGTGAGAGCAGCTAATCTTCAGAATTTATAACAGGGAAAGAACAGGATAGTGAATTAACATCATATAAGCATGGAAAGCACATCTGATTGTGACAATTTCGCATAACTGTGTAAATCAGAAGTGTTTTTTTGGAAACAAAGATGTGCAACTATGCTAGATAATTGGAGCACTAAGTGCCCAACTGAAAAGTTTTATTTATTTATTCATTTTTTGTATGGAAATTGTCATTATCTACTACTCTGTACTCTCTATCCCATTATACCTTATCCATTTCTTTAGGGCACTTTTGTCAATAAGTAAAAAATACTTCATAACGTAATTATAATGACAGAACAAGTTCTATGAAATATATAACAGGAACATAAATTCTCAACTGAGCTTGATTAGTCATATCTTAAAAGCACTGATTCTAAGATTTATAACCATTTTAATACAACATTTTTATTTATTCAATTTAAACCTAAAATTAACATAGAATTCAAAATAATATGAAAACACTTTCTTGACGTAATTCATCTACTAGAAAGGAAAGATAAATGAAGTTAAACAAACCCCATTAACACATTTTTGAATGAGTCTATGGCCATAATTCATTAACTTATATAGTAATTAATGTATGTATGTATGTAGTACATATAGATCTAATTTGTATATAATAGTGGCTTGACAAGATACGCTAAAAGGACCTTATTAACCAAGGCATAGAGTAATGTCATGGTAAGGTGTAAGTTATCGGTCCAAGAAGGGGATTTGTGGATTTTCCCAAAAACTCTATTACATTAGAAATGGAAATAACGATATTATAAGTTGAATTTTTATTTTTTATTAAGAAAAATAAAGTATCAAGTAAGCAACTTTTACAGTATTATGCAATATAAATACTTAATAATACTGGAGGTCACATAAAAGTTCTACTAATCTATTTTGCAGTTGGTATTCTCCAATAGATTGATACTAGCAACATATCACTAATGATTAATATAGGGCAACTATAAGCATAGAGTTCTTCAAGAGCTCCAACTGAATAGAGAATAACAAGAAATTTGCTCAAAAGCTTTCGTCAAGCAAAATTCAAGAAGCTACATAGAGTGATGCAGCAGCCACAAATACAAACATAAGCATTCCTGGGCCTTCAACACTTGGTGAACTGCAGAACAGCAACTGCAAGATTATCCACCCAACCTCTTCTGATATTGTAATGATGTGTTTGGCATGTAGATTGGTATTAAATGAGAGAGGGAAAAGTTAATGATAGCCATTACTTGTATTGATCATATGATATTACAATTAAATAACATAAAATCAAATGAGTGGCAGAGGGAGATTGAGGAGGGTAACGTGATGTTATACCAGTTATCACTGAATGGAAAGAGTAGCAAGTGAGTGGAGTCTATTACCATCAAGTATTTAGGGTCATTGTTACCATACCCATCATACCAAACAGCCTATATTAGAAATTCTTCAGTTAGTTTCCACTTTCCAGTCCTTAATATCTTCGTATTGAACATGCTTTAAGAGTTTTGACTCATATGAAAAAGAGGAATCACAGAGCTTGTATTGCATCAACATGAACATATGATATGAACTGCAGACTCTCTCTTAGCCAACAAGGAAGCTATCAAAATTCTGAAGGCCTTAGAACAAGATGATACAAGATTTATATAGCTCCCACGCACAGATTAACTTGACAATAGTTGAGTAAATAAACTCATCTTTGAATCAAAGATCATTATTTAAAGACAATTAGCTAACCTGGCCATAGCTAGGTATTTCGGTGCATTAGACATGCTCTCCATTCCCCCGGCCAGAACAACATCATTGGCACCCAGGTGGATACTTTGAGCAGCAAGCATGGTTGCTGTACCATTTCATTAAAGATGTCAAAGGAATATTTCAAATCACTTTATTGGGGAAATATGCTGCAGGAGGGGAGGGGGGTTACGCACCTTTCATTCCTGAAGAACATACTTTGTTAATGGTCGTGCAGATTACTGAGTTAGGGATTCCTGCGCCTAAAGCAGCCTGTCTAGCAGGAGCCTGTCCCAAATTGGCACTAAGAACGTTCCCAAAGAACACTTCTTGTACTAATGATGGATCCACTCTTGCCCTTTTAAGAGCACCTACATAATTACTGCACATCATGGAGTTGTCGAACAACACATAGGACTATTATACTACACATGTGACGATAGTTCCAACACAAATAATTTCTGGCCTTACACTCAATAGCAATAGAACCAAGCTTGGTGGCAGATAGAGTTGACAAGGAACCAAGAAGCCCACCCATTGGCGTACGTGCAACACCAACAATGCAAACATCTGTTTCCAACCAAATGTGAGATGTTATTACATACTCTAAAATTGCATATTACTTGTATCAGCAAATGAATAGCTCAGCAAGTAATAGTGCATCTTAATATTCAACAATAGTAACAAAATTAATCCCACCAATATACACCATTCCCAAATAAAATTGTTATTGTCATCGATAAATGGGGCAAAAGTAAAACTGTCCAATCTTCACCTAATATAGCATCATTAACCAAAAATAATTGATGTTCATCCAACCATAGCGATACAACCCCCAGGCATCCACCCTAAAGAAGAAGGTCAATTCCTCATCATTTCTCAATAAACAATAGTCAATTCACTAAATTGATATACTCGGAAAAAGTTGTCATCTTTCCTAAAATCGGTTCATAATTAGACTTCGAAACCTGTCCCGGGCTTAAGCATACTACTATACTAATATATAATTAACTGTTAAGAGTGTAATCATTGCCTAATAGCTTCAATTATCTAAAGTATCAAATATGATGATGATAACCCTAACTCGAATTATCAGGGCAAGAGGTGAAACTATAAATTTAACCAATTTTCAACAATTATCAATAAAATTCCAAAATTCAAACATAATTAAAGTAGAAAAACAAATTTCCAAAATCAGACCTCGAGGTTTTATTGATTTATACTGCATTTCTGAAGTCTGATCCATATTTAACCTGCATGTTGTGTTAAAAACTTACAAAAGATTTTTTTTTTTTCAAAGTACACATATTAATCACAAGAAAGAAAATAAAATTAATAAAAAATTTCAAATCAAAGCAAAAGATCATCAGAAATATTAGTCATTTTTCCGAGAATTTAAATTAAGCTAAAAATTTGCAGAAGAAAACAAAAATTGTATAAATTTAAACAGAAAATTAAGTGGATTAATTTGAAATTCAACATACCAGAATCGCAGAAACTTAAATTGATCAAAGGAAGAATTTTAGCTTCGAATTTCCAAAAATCTGGAAAAAAAAAAATTAATTTTTTTTTAAGTTGGTGAAAATTTTGGTCTGTCGCAGGTGGCGGGAGAGAGAAAGATAATACAAAGTAGTTAATGACTTGTATTTGGTTCTTATCGGCTCGGTTATCGAATTAATTAGCTGATCGTATTAGCCGCTATCAAGTGTATTAACTAGTTTGACTATCTGGCTTTATTGATTTGTAGACTTTTATTGGTAGGCTTATTATGATTCTAGCCAAATATATACTGATACCTCATATATTCAATTCAATTTTGAAATTTTTTTTCGAAATTAGTCTGAAAGCTTGAAAAAAGGTTAGGGGCGCTTCTCATGAAACCACGGGTGGATATTTGAGTGGTTAGCATTAGAACTGTCCATTTTTGTCTCTAATTGCCAAGTTTTGTAAGCACCTCTCTTCAAAATGAAAAATGAAAAATGAAAAATGAAAATTAGGCCCAGGACATATTTGAGAAACGAGAACTTAATTATAATTTAATGCAGGGATAGATGATATGAATTTTGTATATGTATTTGATGCAACACGTTTAGCTCTAGTCCTTATGGGGAGCTGATACACATACAATTGTTGTATGTGGCCCCAACATACAACACAACTCAGATGTTGCCACATCAGCAAGAGTCAATAAAAGAAGAGGGAAAAATGGGGGGGGGGGAATTTCACCCATTTTGGCGCTTTCTTGCAATCTGGGCAGGATTCTTGGTGGGTGAAATTGTTTGGAGGCAATCAGCATTAATTGTGGTCAAAGAAAAAAACTCATCATTAATTACACTATTTTTTTCATAAATAATTAATTTTTGATATAGCAACATTTTACAGTAAACAAAAAATGCTTACGCAGAGAAGATGAACATTCTGCTAGAAAGCATGACAAAGTCTACTATTGCCGAAGAAAATTCCAATGAAGTAATAATCTTTGAATTCGCGAGCTTGTTCAATTTGTGTCTACCAAATTTGATTTATTCAACAATCCACCTTGTTCGATTCATGCGTCAATTATCAAAGATTTTTCATAATCTAAGAACTCCCGTACATGATATCAATTTAGTTAAAATAAATCTTTATACTTAAATAATTTTATGCTAATTTTTTCATTTATTCAGCTTATGAAGAAATTCTGAACTCCTGAAAAATTTAATTAAATCATAGTTAACAATGATATTTGATAAAAACATGGCACGATTTGTAGTCCTTGCGACGTCTCCGTCTCGTCCAAAGTTTGACATTTTTTCAGTAACAATCAAATATTTCTTAGTAACGATTGGTTAGTAAAATGAATAAAGATATAACCCTAATTATTTCGTTTTATTTATATTAATGTTAATAGCATTGAAAATGTGTTATAGTGAATATCTCACTGTCATTGTTAACAAAGTTACTTAACATGATAGTGATGCTAGTAAGAATACAAGGAAAAATAATACATTTAAAGTTTTATACTCCGTAACATGTAAAGTTCTTTTGACAAGTTAATGTTATCTACTTTTTTGAAGGTACTTATTTAACAAAAATTATGGTACTTAATTAATATTTTTGCATATGTATGACATCTTTCACTAAATGATTATTTTGATTGCTAAATACTTATTATTACTAAATCATCTATTATGTTTACAACTTATTTCATTAATCAGCATCCTGTTACTAGAAATTTGATTTATATATTTTTTTTTATTTTACTCTAATATATACGATTACTAATTAATGGACTACATACATTATCCAATATGCAAACAGGGAAAATTTATTTAGTATAAGCTACTTTAATAGTTTGCGAAACAAGTATTAGTGTAAAATTGTTAAAAATAAAACTAATAAACTTGTTAATAATGTTACAATGTTACATGTATCACCACATCATTCTCTGCATGATTATTCCGAGTATTAGCAACTTATTATTGCTAACTTATTCCTTGTGATTAAAATTTATTTCATTAATCAGACCCCAATTACTAGAGAAAGTGGTTATATATATATATATATATATATATATATATATATATATATAGTGAGAACCACCTCTGTGTGAGAACCCATCCCTTATATGAGGACCAATCTCAGTCATTAGATTGTATTAAATCCAACAGCTGAGATTGTTCAACTAGTAATGGCAATAATGTAATTCTTAAAACAAACACATCAACCCCCAAAATCCAATTTACGTATAATTTGTATACTCCTCTTTAATTTCTCTCTTTTCAAAGCTTGAAGGTGGGATTACAAGGAGACTAAAAATTGAAGATCGACTATTTCTCTCGCCTCTTCTTCACTGTTAATTTAACAAATGAGCAAATAGTTAGTTGCTCATTTGTCAAATGAGCAACCATTAGTTTGCTCATTAGTCAAATAATCAAATAATTAGTTACTCATTTGTAAAATAAGCAAACATTTCTTTAATCATTTAACTTGGGAAATGAGCAATCAATTTTTTGATCATTTAGCAAATGAGCAAATAGTTAGAAATGAGCAAATAGTTAGTTGCTCATTTGTCAAATGAGCAAATACTTAGTTGCTAATATCACAAATGAGCAAAAACTTAGTTGCTCATTTGTCAAATGACAAAGATTTCTTTAATAATTCATTAAATCAAAAGCATTTCTTTGCTCATTTGTGAAATGAGCAACCATTAGTTTGCTTATTTGTCAAATAAGCAAATAATTAGTTACTCATTTGTAAAATAAGCAAGCATTTCTTTGATCATTTGGAAAATGAGCAATCAATTTTTTGCTCATTTAGCAAATAAGCAAATAGTTAGTTGCTCATTTGTCAAATGAGCAAATAGTTAGTTGCTCATTTGTCAAATGAGCAAATACTTAGTTGCTAATTTAACAAATAAGCAAACATTTCGAACGGAAATTAAATCGAAAATCGCCAAAAATCGCAAAAAAATTGACGAAAACCTTAATTAATGAAGAATTCATTTGACGAAAACGTTAATTAATCAAACTAAAATCAATGAAAATCAAACTAAAATCAACGAAAATCAAACTAATTAAAATCAACGAAAATCACCTTGACAAAGAATCAAAGAAGTTTGAAGAAGAATTGATGAAGAATCAAAGCAAATAGCAGTAAGAAAGGGAGCAAAGAAAATGCAGGAGGAGAGAGAAAATGGCGCGTCGAATGAAGGAGGAGAGAGAAAACGCTGGAAAATTGTTTTTGAAATTATGTTTGATTGGGATAAATTATAGCCAAATTATGTTTGATAGGGATAAATTGTAGCCATTAGATGCAATTGATCCAATGGTTGTAATATGTCCTCTCATATAATAGGGTTCTCACATAAGGGATGTGGTCTCATATGATCACATAAGGTTACTAATGAAATAAATTGTACTAAATATATGAGCATAGTGAATAGAAAGTAACCTTTTAATAAATAATAAAAGGTTATGTAAAATGAATCTTGTACGTAATTTTATTCTTTATTTTATCATTCGATCAAAATAATAATGTGAATCTGTGACCTTTAAGTTTTATTTTAGAAATTTCGATGTTATACAAATAAAGACATTTTTAAATCGATTTATTATATATAGAATGAAATTTACGCCAATGATGATTTTTTCAAAGCAATGTTAGTAAGGATTGAGAAATAATACATTTACAATTTTATTTTTCGTTTCACATAAAGGACAAGTAAATGCTTTTTACTTGTTTGAAGTTGATTCATCAACCAAATTTATAGTAATTCATTCATAATTTTGCTCATGTATGTCATCTTAGTATCTTACGCTAAATGATTATTTCAATTGCTAACAACTTATCATTGCTAAATTATCCATTGTGTTTGCAACTAATTTCATGAATCAACATCCCCTATTACTAGATAATTGAGTTATATTTGTTTAATTTTTTTTTCTCTAACATATATACGGTTACTATTTAATGTACTAACCTAATGAACTAATATTGTGGAGGGATGGAGTGGGGTGGGGTGGGGTTCATAATAATAATAATTATAATAATTAATCATGATATTTCATTTTGCAATAAGCAAAACTATTTTATCAAACTAGTGCCGTGCAATATTAAAACAAAAGGTATAACTATTTGTTACATTTTTCCGATCTAAACGGAATTTTAATTTTATATTCGTCACAAAAAAAAATTGATATAAGTCAATTACTTGTGATCTTATCCAACGCTTATTATTGATGTGAAAGTCTATTGTTATTTGCTTAATTACCTTTACTTATTCACCTTAATTTCTTATTAGTTTTCATTGATTGTGTCTTTCTCACATTATCTAAATCTCAGTAAGGGTAACAAAAAATTTTAAAAAGGGAAAAACATGAGCTTTTAAGATATCGAACTCGAAATCACGTAACAACATGCCAATGTTTGCATATCTATCAATTAATCAAAGCCTTAAATCACATAGCTGCTTGTGTTACTAAAAAACTTTCAAATATTATATATTATGAATTGTTGTGTCATTTTCAGATATGTGCTTACCAAACATAGCTACTTGTGTTACTAAAATATTTTCAAACAACAGTGTTCGAAATTTTTGGGGGTTTTCCACCATTGCCGACGACCTTAAACCATTTTCAACCATTACTACTGTCGACCTTCAAGTCTCCTATTTATTTATTATTCAATATGCTTTCGATTACTCCTGTGCCTTTAACAATTATTGTTTTAAACACAAAATCCAAATTCACTTGAAATTGAGAGGAAGAACAAGAATAACCATTTCACTAGTTCAATTGAAAATGGGTATAATGCAAACAGACCCATTCGATCCATAATCAGAGACAAATAATGGAAGAAGACTAAGACAATTAAATCGCAAAATATGAAACAAAAATGTTTTGCATATAATAACACAATGTTTACATTGTTAATTAGAATAGTTAGTGATTTGAACACCACAAAATCGAAAATTGTAAAACTGATTTAAATCGAAAATTCTTAATATTCTCAGATATGGTCGCCTTTCAATGAATACGATTGTCATTCAAATATAAATAATTAAATAAAATACATTATAGGACGTTCTATGGGAAAAAACAAGATACTCAACAACTCCTCTCCCTACCTCTCCTTCGCTTTGTCCTATGCTTCTCTCCTAAATATATTTTAGGTCCTTAATCAAGAAGATCCAAAAGCCTTCACTTGTAGCAAATATATGAAATTAAGCATGTTGCTACTTGCAATTTTACTTATTTAGCTTTACGACTAATCATAGCGGTGAATGTAAGTTCAAGATTATGTAATGATAATATACCAACTTTAAGGTTTTTTTTTTCATTTGCCATGGTCGACGTTTTGCCCTTTTTCTAGAACGTTGTTCATCAAGTTGAAGAAATGAACTGAATATTTTTTCAAGAAAAATAAATTAAAGATATTAAATTACTAGCATTGGAAATGACAAATAATTTGAATTTTAAGCATTAGGTTAATGAAATTTCATTTCAATTTTGAATGAAATTTTAAAAGTAGTGGAATTTGGGGTCCACCAATGAGAAGCTGTCATGCAACATTGTCCCCACAAACAATGGTTGTATGTGTAGCTTTTTCCAGTCCTTATGGGTATGGTTCTTTACTTTTATTTTAGTTCAAAATAATACGAGTACAATACTTCACATGTTACAGAGTATGTTTTGGTTGTACACTTGTACCATTACTGACTTGACATATTTATCAATGCATAGCTTGCATGCATAATTGCACCACTAATAACTTTAACTTTTGATAAGTAGCTCAGTTATATACACTTGAATACTCTTTTTTTTTTTTTTTTTTTTTTTTTTGAGGAAATATACACTTGAATACTTGATATTATTTTTAAATAAAATATTGAGACTAAACAAGATTCAACATTCCCATATTTTCCTTGTGTTTGTATTAAATTAAATAATTAAAATGTGAATAATTTAAAATGTTTAATTAATTAAAAATTAGGAGAAAATATATTGTATGGTGTATATAATTTTAAATAAAAATAAAAATCAAACTAATTGATGAAAAAAAATTCAAAGATCCTAGAAATTTGGATTATGTCTTGAAAATATAAATTCACTAAACCCTTCATTTTACGCAGAAAAAAAATATAATCCCCCTATAATTTTTATTTTTTTAATAAAAATTATCGGGAGAGAATCAACATAAATGGTAAACAATCTTGAAGATATAACAATATCATTTATTACCATTTAATACGTTTTTAAGCTTTTAATTAGCTTACTCATTTCCGTTCATACTTACCATAATAGTAGTGAGAAACGAAAAAGCAAGCCATAATCTCCAAACCCCAATAATTCTTTCAATTTTATGATTTTTCCAAAACAAAAAAAAGAAAGGGAAAACTTTGAATTCCCTTTCATTTTATATCATAATTTCTCATTAATTTTGATTTTCATAATTATATATTATTATGATAAATATTTGTCTGTTCATCTTCTTTACTAGTCTTACGTATAATCTCAGTTGTAAGTATCTCCATTATATTTTTAATTAAAAGTTTTACTTTTTATTGATCTTATTATTATCATGTATAGTGATGTTATAAATCTGTATATAATATGGTTTGTTATAAAAAAAATAGATCATAATTTTCATTTGTTTGTGTTGTAATTCAGATGGGTACGACCCGCTTGATGTAAGGGGGAATGTAACGATTCAATGGGATGTCACACAGATAGATTCCGGCACTTACAATGTAAGTTGTGTCGATATGGAGTTTTTTTTATTTATTAATTTAGTCTCGATGTTTTCAGATAAAATCTTGTATGAGACGATGTTGAAATTTTTTCTTTTACTTTTTTTAGTTATAATTTTCTAGTCGTATAATTAGTTATTATAGAAAATCGTGTCCTAAAGACAAATATAAAGATCCCAAAAAGTACAAAGGTGGTCAAGATCAAAAAGTTTACATATCTCTGTATTGTCTTTTTTGTTTGGTAGGGTTTAGAGGTCAATTTTGTTGATTGATTAGTTTTGGGGTCCACTTTATTGGTTGTTGGTTTATTGAAAATAATTTTTTTATGTCATCAATTTGCTAGGTAACCTTGTTAAATGAGGCTTCAATACATGATGAATTTAATGTAGAGTTGTAAAATTTTGATTTGGTGTTAGATTTATGCATGAATATAAGCCTATGATTTGAAGTTTATGTTAGGGACTAGATTTTGGTTGTGTTGGAGGGTTTGATGATTTCTTGAATGAAAGAGTAAATTTTCGAAGTTATGATTGAGTTAAGACTAGAGAAGCTTGTAAGAAATTCGAGTTCTTTTGTAGGCAGATGTAACAATATATAATTATCAACAATATCGACACATTGAATGGCCTCCGGGTTGGAGACTAAGTTGGGAGTGGCAGGAGCGCGAAGTTATATGGAATATGCAAGGAGCAGAAGCCAAGGAGCAAGGAGTGTGTAACAAATCGTTAGGCACACCGCCTCCTCACTGCTGCTTGAGGCGTCCTGTGATCATTGATCTTCAACCGGGAGCTAAGCTTAATAAACAGGCAACTAATTGCTGCAGAGGAGGAGTGTTAACTTCTATGACTCAAGACCCTACTAAGTATTCTGCACATTTTCAGATGATTGTAGGGCTTGCCTCGAGTGAGGACTTGAATCCAAAAATGCCAAACAATTTTAAATTTGGTACTCCTGGTTATACATGTGGTGATCCTGAGCTGGTTGTTCCTTCTACTAGATTCCCTGAGGATGGTGGACGTCGATGGAGGCAAGCACTTAGTAAGTACTCATGTTTTTTCATCAGGTTTTGAACCAAGAAGAAAATTTAGTTATTGTTATTGTGGATTTGTACTTTCATAAACCAGTATAAGTTTCTGTTATTTCGATTTGAGTTTAACTGTCTTTATCCTTGCCCCTGACCCGAAATGCAGGCTTCATTAGATGATTTGGTAGATTTTCTTGCTACTGCTTAAATTTTGTTTGTGGGAGTTCTAGTTGCTTCATGATCACCTCCAAAAATTATTTATAAAATTGACTGTATCCGATATCAAAGACAGTGGTATAGATATATGCTGGTGGTTCTATACAGTAATTTTGGTTGAGTTTTACTACATGTTTTGCAATTGTTTGATCTAAATTTGTTCTGTAACTACATGCTGACTTATTGCTTAACTAATGTATACTTACTGAATGAGCCATTTTGGTTTTAATGGGAATGATTACAGGTACACACAAGGTCATCTGTACCTATTCTCAATTTAAAGCAGCACCTGCCCCTTCTTGTTGTGTTTCGCTCTCTGCATTTTATAGCCCGATGATATCATTCTGTCCTAATTGTAGCTGCGGCTGCCAAGAACAACCTGGCTTACTATGTGTCAAGTATGTCCTATTTCCTCTATGCTACTATGTACTTATTAACTTCTTTTCACTGGTCATTTACTTGGGTTGTTTCTTTTTGTCCATGATTCAATTTTCTGCTAGTTTTGTGGGTTTAAAACATATATGTTTCTCTTTTGGTTACTATGAGAAAATCCTGCCAGATTTCGATCACTGAAGCTTCATCATAGAAAGCAGCATATTATTTTTCTTTGCTAACTTGTGCTCTTTGTTTGTGTGTAATATTCTGTCAGTCTTTTGACTTTGAAATCTGTATTCCTGAATTGGATCAATTTTAATGTATCATTTGCAGGAAAGGGCAGACACCTCTAATTTTGCCGAAATCACAGGATCCAGATTATGTACCACCACCTCAGGTGAATTGCACTAGCCATATGTGCCCAATTCATGTGCATTGGCATATTAAGGAGAGCTATAAAGAATATTGGAGGGTCAAGATTACGATCATAAATCTTAATGTACGTAAGAACTACACCACATGGAACTTAGCCGTTGAGCATCCAAACCTCCATGATCTGGTGCAGGTTTTCAGCTTCAATTATGTGCCCCTTACTCAGGATCGCCCAACCAGTAAGTCAAATAAAATGTTCTTCCCTTAATGTATACAAATATGAACCTACAACCAAAATGTGTATAGCTGCTTTTGCCAATTAACAGCATATTGGTAATGCAAATTACTGGTCTGTACTCCGTAGAAATGGAACTATGGTGATAATTTGACATCAATCAGTAATTGTAAAGCCAATATGACTCAGTTTAGATTTGTGCCTTAATTGTTATTTCAACTGTGCCTTCTGCTTTTCAGACGACACCGGACTGTTCTGGGGGGTACAGTACTACAATGATGTGTTGCTGCAATCAGGACTAAGCGGTAATGTGCAGACTGAGATGCTGCTGAGGAAAGTACCAGGGACCTTTACCTTTGATGCCGGTTGGGCGTTCCCGAAGAGAATTTATTTCAATGGAGAAAATTGTGTTATGCCTCCACCCAGTGATTTTCCCAGACTGCCTAAAGAGAGTCAGCATGTCAGGCAATAGACCAGTCTAACTAATGTACATCAGTACTGCCATACATCCAAATTTTTACTTCTCATATCACATTTGTTTTTAGAATAGCCACATTCTATTATTTTTTTTGAGTTCTTAGCTTTTAATCATGATGCTTTATGTTCTTGTTACATTAGTGTGTAATCTCAGGTAACATGCAGGCATTTTAAACTGAATTCAATCATGTTTGGAGGCCTGATATTTGGTTTATGACTTCATTGGCGTGGACTTGTGTTTCTATATGCCAACACCAGCCATCTTCATTATGCAGAATGCCAATTATAAACAACTTTCTAAAGAACACCATTGGTGACCTAACAAATGCTCAATTAAGTGGGCATATTCTTAATATATAGTAGTAATATACAACAGAAACAAACATGCTTCAACCCATCACACACTCACACACCCACAGAAAGAGAGGGGGGGGGGGAGGGGATACAATTCTGAGGCTACAAAAGTTGTCATTTCTCTTAATTCTATGCATTTGTTGAATAGGAGAAACAAACTCAAGTACTGAGAGTCTGAGACTGAAGATTGAACCAGCGAACACAGTTAACTTCCAAAGAGTCACTATAGACTCAAGCATTACACAGGTCCCTAGCACAAAATTCTGTCAATGATCAAAATATAAACACCTTTTCAGCTACCGAGTTCAGCTCCAATTCTTGCTTCACTTTTTCCAACCAGCTATGTCAAAAATCAATGCCCTCAAGTCATTCTTCTTAGAAAGCATTGCAGATGGCTGCAACGAAGCACATCTTGTTTGGACTGGTACAATTTAATCAATCAAATAAAGTATACCACACAAAAAGCTCAAATTCTCTTCAAGAAGCTGCAGTTCGTTGCATCGCAGTTTCCTCTAAATTTGTGCATTCCAGACACTAAAGAAATCCTACAAAGCAAGGACCAAAAGGTTGCTTCTCCCATCAAAGTTGTAACTACGGTTTAGCCGTCTCTATAAGTAGCATAAGCAAAATAAATGCCATTAGGCTATTGCTGGTACATCACAAAATTGCAATAGCAGGTCCACCATATTGCAGAAATATCTCCTTTAGATGCTTTCAGTCATTGGTGTTCATTTCAAAAATCAAACTTCGAATAATTGACCCATCATCTGAATTCCAGAACTTTTTGGCCTTGGACAAAGAGAATCTTTGAAAACTCCCAAGATTATTTGAGGCCACTACTAAACGTTTACCAACCTCAGATCTTTCATAATTGCTTTTAAGGCTAGCAGAATTTGAGTCTTCTGGCAAAAGTGAGGGCAAGAATCTCTGGCATTTTATTACAGAATTTCGCTTGTTGGAGCATTTCTTACCAAAGGAAATTTTCTCTGTATCACATTTTCCAGTTCTTGTGGCAACTACTGAGCTGGAAGAGCTTCCATTGTGATCAATATCAATAAAATTTATGAAGTACTTATCAATGATACCGGAGACTGATACCGCTTCAGATAAGCTTCCATGAGGACTTTCAGCTGTAGCATTGAAATCTGATGCATTACTCTGATGCAGTACTTGTTGTAGACCACTCCGTTTTCTCTCTACCTCACTGGAAATGTTTCCTTTTGCCTCTTGATCAAGTCTTTCATGACTAAATCTTTTAGGAAATGTCTTCACATTGGGTTTTCTTTTCCTCCTTTTTTTCTTCCTCGAAGGGTAAGCAGTTGATATTGGTGCTGCACCCTGCAAAGTAGCTTTCGAGCCTTGATTCTGTTTGTTACTATTGATTTCAGACAAGTTCTGACAAAATTTTGCATTGTTATTAAAATCTGGAGAAATTTTCAATCGAGTGACATTTACATGGAGGAGCCAGGAATCTTGAAATCCCTGAAAAACATGCTTCAGGGGCAGCAAATCAGGCAGGTGGTAATAATAGGGATCCCGCTTCACCTACCAGAATCAGAGATGGAGGAAACTATTACAAACAATTATAAAACAAATAAGAGTCAAATACAGGAAAACAAGAGAAGTTAAGCAAGACAGGATACATTTACTCATAAGGTATACGGATGTGAGAAAAGAATTACGGGGATACCATCACCGCATCAATAGACAGAAATCCTAGTTCAGGAAAACAACCAATGTGTGTTCTCTCAAATTCCCCTACAGAGAAAATTTGCACCCCGTTACTACTTTCACATAGAGTGAAAAAAGTCAAACAACCAATAGTCATCAATCTCTATTTTTCTCAAGGCATGCATTTAATTGATATTGATAGTATTTATCCCAAACTAGACAACAAAACTCCTGCCTTGCATCACAACATAAATTTCAGTAAGCCATCGATAGCAAAGAGGGCACAAAAATAGTTTACTGGTCACATAACAGGTCACTGGCCTAGCAACAGCAATTCTTATCAAAGTGCCAGAATACAATCTCCACATCATTACACTTTAGGTTGATCATACTAATTGGTCTAAATAGGTTGGAAATACTGCTTTTAATAGATGAACCAATAATAGTTACCAAAGATAAATAACTTGGAAAATCATATACTCTAAATTTGCTAGAATTATGACCAGTAGTTGCACACTTAATACCAACATAGAGGCAATGCTTACTCACACAGCTACACTGTTATTCGCGTGTTTCATCCCACACCAGAGAATGTCCCATCAACAAAAAAACTCGAATTCAAAACAACAATTGCACAATCTGAATTCGATCAACACACATGTCAATATGTCATCAATAAACCCGAAAAAAGCAAACCCAAATAGCAAAGCTTGGCAAGAAATAACCAACAATCCTGTCAAAAGTATATAAATTCACATGCAATCCAATTCTCAGCACCCTCTTCTGGACTTACAAATCGAAGACATGCAACAAAATTTCAATTTTACCGAAGAGTTGATAGTTCAATTTTAATTTAGAATGGGATTAATTTCATACATCATTACATCAAGCAAAAAATTCGAATTAAAAATGTTACAATGAACATTAACAACACAGAAATTCAAAATTTCAACTTTATCATTCAGTTTGAAATTTTCTCTTTCTGGGTTAATTCCAACCTTCAGATCAACAGCAAATTAAGTGCTTTAAGAGGTAGTTAATTAAATTTTTATACAAGGTAATTGTTTCTCGCAAAATCTCAATTTTATAAGGTGATTTTTATCAAAAGTTACCAAAAAAAAAAAAAAACCCGCAATATTTAAACAGGAATATTGAAAACTTTCCTAGAATTGGAATTGAAAAGAATAAGAACCCAGAAAAAAAAAAAAAAAATTCTCGTAAATATCACATTAAGTCAATAAAATTAAAATGAGGTCTCACAAATGTTGACTTAATTACGAAAATGCCTAACTGGAATGTTTTGTTGATTTATTTACGATAATGTCACTAAATAAACAATTTTTGTTTATCACCAAGATCAACTAGGCTTCCTCATGTCATATTACCCAATAATACTTTTCCTTTGTTTGTTACTCCCTCCGTCCCTAATTTTTTGCCCCATTTAATTTTTCTTCGGTCTCCAACAAGCGTCTTATAATGGTTGTATCTCCATTTTCACATGATACGTGTATTAAGGGTAAAAATATCCATGCTACGTGGCCCAATGGCCTGCTGACACGTGTCAGCCTCAGATAGGTTCTAACCTATCCCCTGATTACACGTGGCAGTCCAACCCTAGAGGGAGGGACTGATCCCCTTTCATTTTAAATAGAGGAAAATCTTCATTTATTACACATTCAATATAAATTACCAAAAATCGAGCAATATTAATTGCAGATTCTCTATTGGAATCCAAGAGAAATCTTTACATTCCGCACTTTAATACTTCCGGATGTGTTCTAAGTTGATCGTCGGAGGCGGAACTCCTACCAACCAGAGTCTCCGTTGTTTTGCAGGTACAGCCGGTCGGTATCCAGTTTCAGAATTGTAACTTTCCCGAGGGACTCTAAAAATCCCGAAACAACATGTGTCATTGCTGGTGTGTCTTTTAGTATATAGTTATATATTATTGTTATTATAATTATAATTATAATTATAATTATTATTACTATTATTATTATCATTATTATTATTATTATAACAAAAATCTACAAAGTCAAACAATTTACAAGAAATTAGTGGGGAGTTGAGATACAATCTGGGCCCTTACCTCTCTAGCTATAGCGAACCAAATCCTGTTGAAGATGTGAGCAGCCGTACAAGCACCAATATCCTGAATCCTAGCAAACGCCTGAACCCGATTCAGCAACGCAACAACATCCTTATCTAATGCCCCCAATGAAAAAAAGGAAAAAAAGAAGAAAACCATAGCCAATAGTCTTACACGCCCCATACTTGTCTCGCTTCCGCTGAGCCGCAACCCTATTATTATTATTATTATTATTGATATTTAAAACCTGTTACTTAAAACATATAAGTATATAAAATCCATCTATGTCATAATTAGACGATCGTATAAAGATCCACCCCATTTACTTAAAACATACTTCTTCCGTTCTTTTTTTATTGCATCATAGGAGATTTCACGCTTGCCAATGCATTACTTTAGCTATTAATATCTTTAATTATACCTTTGTAAAAATTATAAAAAATTGATATTTGGAAAGTAGATTTCGAGATGAATCTAAGTAGATCCCACGTGACAATGTTTTTCTTTACGAATAAATCAAAAGATGGTCAAAGAAGATTATGTGAATACTGTAAATGTCAAAGTGATACGATAAAAAAAGAACGGAGGAAGTATATAAAATCCATTCCTATTTCCTACTTCTCTGAGTTATTTCATTGAAGCGCACTCAACGTTCTCCACTGAAGCGTTCTCCGTTGAATCTAATTCTTGTATCCCCCATTGAAGCAGCTTCTAAGGTAAGTTGTTTGTTGGTATCATTACATCAATTTCACAATCTAGGGTTTATATTTGATCTAATCTAATTTAATTATCAGTGCATTAAGTTTAGGGTTCGTAAATTCTTAGATTATGAAACATCATATCCAAAAGAAAAGAAAATTATGAGCGTAATTTGATTATTGAATCAAATATCCCTAAAATTATGTATTTTTCGAGATAATTCAATATGACATTAAATCTCTTTTCCCTGGGCCTAGGGCGGCCGCCCCTCCTGCCCTGCCTCAGGGACAGGCCTGCTACAGTATTTGATTGAGAGGGATCCTTTCGTCAATGGCTCAAATTCCTAATTTAGATAATGCTGCAATTAATCTAGCTTCTCTCAGGTACTTAATTATTCGTGTTTCGTCGAATTTCAAATATGTTATTCTTTCCTTCATATATGATGATGGATTATTTGTTTAAATATCTGTTGAATACAGAGAACAGTCACAGAAGGAGTTGTTAACGATTATTAAAAATGTGAGTTCCGTTGGCGTTTGCAATAAGTCTCGTTTCTTTGTATTGATCATTTCAACAAGAAGCCTGTTTTTGAGATAATGTCAATCTTTTGTTCATTACTCGTGTTTCACAGATTCGTGGAAAAAAATGTCTTGTCATTGATCCAAAAGTCAGTGGCTCTCTTTCACTTATTGTCCAGACTGCACTTCTTAAGGTAACTCATGTTGATGTCCCCTTCTTTGTTTAATTACTTTGGTCTTTTTTGTCACTATAAATTAGGATATCAGCTTTTGCTTTAATCGTGCTGTATCTCAAACATTTTCCAAGTTGATCACTTTGGTTTAGAAGGATATATACAAAAACCTTAGATTTTAATAATGCTAAGAGACATAAGTACATAGATATGGCATTATAAAATTCGATAATCATCTAGGGAATGTGGACTTGTGGAGAATGCATTTATAGAGGGAGAGATGTAGGAGGTTGTGTTGGAGTTGGGGGCTGTATAATGCCGCAAACTTGCAGAAGTTTTGTCCTTTTTTTTTAAAAGATGCAGGGGTGTAATTTCTTAAGTGCATGTCTCATAGCTTTTATAAAGAGCTCTATCAGTCTTAGTATTAGTCTAATGGCAATTGCGGTGTCCGTTGATAAGTTGGAATTTGTCGTTGCCATTCAAGAGTTTTTGGACTTACCATTCAAATGATATTTGAATATATTTTCCTTAGAATCATGTCTTGTTGATTTGTATAGAAACGTGAGGTTCTAAACTTTTATAATTACTTACTTTTTTTTCAATTCTGTATCTCAAAGTATGAGTAAATTTCTGGAGAAAATTTGTTAGACTTGCTTGACGTTTGTTTTTGAATTGAGTTTTTTTGAATTGATCAATTTAAGGTCCTGTTATAACTGATCTGGGAGCTTGGTTTAGCCTTGAATCTTTGCTATAATGATCACTATCATTATTGTTACTGTTGTACCGATTTCACAATTTTTTTTTCTTAATTTTTATTAAGAAAATGGCTATTTAGCTTTTATATACTTGTTGATACTTTATAAAAGATTTGAAATTATATTAATTGCAACTAACAACAAGAGTCGTAACTGTCTATTTGAAGTTTTGGTCAGATCTCAGAGGTATGACTGGTATGCTAAAAAACTTGAAGTAGTGTAGAGGGAATGAGGAGTAGAGATGTAGGTTTAGAAATGAAGAAATATGACTATAGCCAAACTGTTGATAGAATAGTGGCTGCATGAATGATCATTATCTGGATTGTTATATCTAAAAAACTGCAAAATATAGTTAAAGTGTGTAAATGCCCTTTTTATGATGATGTGGAGGAAAATGAAATCTGACAACTACACAACAGGGTTTCTTATTGTCTTATGTGAGAGAGAAATGAGAAAGCGATAGGTAATTCGTTAAACAAATGTCGTTCCTCTTGATGTAAAATTTATTAACAGTAGAGAAAGTGAACAGCATCTCTAGAGCTTTATGTGTAAAGCAAACCTGATTTTAATTTATTTTGTTGGTTGGCATGTGTAACTTCTGTTGATACTAATGCTGTCTTATGACATTTGGGTCAGGAACATGGGGTAGAATTGCGACATCTGTCAGCTGAACCTCTACAAACTGAATGCACGAAAGTGGTGTACCTTGTGTGTAATCAACTTGAAATGATGAGACATATATCCCTGCATATTCATGACAACACATCAAAGGGATTACAAAGGGAATACTATCTTTACTTTGTTCCTCGGCGTTCTGTGGCATGCGAACAGGTACTTTTGTTTGAATGTGGGGGCTAGAGAGAGGTGATGATGAATTTATCATGGATGGCATTATTTACATACAAAGCTGCTATTATTTAGCTGCTCGATTTTCTTGTTTATTCATTAAAAATACTAAATAAGGTGACACTAGCTGAGAATCAAGGCCTAGTGATTGGAGGCTTTCTTACCATTCATGTGAAGTGGTTTGATTCTCACCCCTAGAAAGTGGGATTCCTAATATTCCCCCCTACTTGCAAAGGACTTCTCCTTAAGCCGCCCCCCCCCCCCCCCAACCAAAAAAAAAAAAAAAAAAAGTGACACTAGCTTTGCTCAGCAATTTATTAAACTTTGGGGCTGAAATCTTGTTAGTTTATATACATTCAAAATATTGTAGTATGATGGTTACCATGTGATTATATGTCTTTAAGGAAATATAAATTTGTAATCTAAACTCTACTCTTTTCTTTGAGTTCAGATACTGAAAGAGGAAAAAGTACATGATTTATTGACTATTGGAGAATACCCATTATACATGGTTCCACTTGATGAGGATGTGATATCTTTTGAACTTGATTTTGCATACAAGGTAATAGCCTTGCTTGTGTAATGTTTCCAATATACTCTTTGTAGTATAATGTATGTTTCCCTTAGCCTTTCCCTTTGTGGTGGTTTAGGAGTGCCTAGCTGATGCTGATACAAGCTCTCTTTGGCATATTGCAAAAGCCATTCATAGGCTTGAGGTTTGTTCTTTCTGATTTCAAGCCTTTATTATGCCTCCATTGCTATGTTGTTTATTGAAAAAGATTTTTTGTTGTGATACATAATTAGATATTATCTCTCTTGTCTACTTTACTGACGACATAATTAGGAACTTTTGAATGAGATACTTTTCTTGGACCTCCAATGTTCCAATGTATGTAGCACTTTCGACTAGAGTGAATGTAGGATACACACATATGCATGCTATGCCACTGCACTTTATGATTTTCTTGGAACTATTTTTGTATGAAAAATGAAGGTCAGGAGTAGTGGGGGATCTTTTTCAGGAAGGAATTGTTGATGTTATAGATAGAGAAGTGTTTGCAATGTTGATTCTATTATTGCTTTACCTTCTGCCTTTTGGGTTTGTGAGTCCCCAAAGCTGCTCTTGAATTGCACAAACCTTGATTCTTAAAATAGCAGTTATACAAGGAAAAAGAGTGGCAACCATGATTCTTTGTTTGTTGAGTAGCGGCTTTCAATTAGTAAAATAACGAATTTTTTAGCAGGATATGCAAGGCTGTGCTTTATCTTCTATTATCAATTTTTATTATTGATAATTGCATTATAATAGTTGGGCTGGCTAATTGGCTTAATACAAAATAGTAACAATTCTTAGAGTATTGTTCATGTTCATAAATTGCTCATGCTAATTATAGTGATTATTATGTTGCTTAGAAAAACATAATGTAAGAGGGAAGTTATCTACAAAATTGGGGTTAAATCTAACATTACATAAAAACAATACTGTAAAGTGATCCTTAAAATTGGATTGTCTTTTGTTATATGTTGCAGTTCCTATTTTTAATTCTTTTCTAGATTCATTTTGGCTAAGTAGGCCTAGGCTTTGTTCTCTTCACCTTATTTAAGGTGCTGTGATTTTAAATTTTCAAGTTCTTTTTTAGTATCTTTCTGGTCTGATCTATACTGTACGGTCTTCTCTAAATTTAAGAAAAATAAGTAGTAAGTAATAAGTTGAAGTTAAAAATGCCTTGACGTTAAAGGATTAGACCTAATATCCTAGCATATCATTAAAAGCTTCAAACTTTATGCCTTGTCCATTAATTTTGCTCAATGAGCTCCTCAAAGTAAAACGTGCGTGCTTAACAATTAGTTTTGCATGATTACATGGCTATATGACCTGAATAATTGGATTTGAGGGACAAAAACAGTTGTATTCTACTCAGCAAGATTTCATTCTTTAGAAAATCAAAGTTCTGAATCTAAACTTTAGATACCTTACAGTTAAATGCTTCAAATTATACCAAACATTGTTGCATACTTGCAGTGCATCCTCTAAATTCTCTCATGTTTCAAATGTTAGTCCTTGAGATCAAGCAACATTAAATCAGGCTCATTGTTAGAAAGTAATTATTTTCATTGTTAGAAAGTAATAATTTTTAGGTGCTTCAGTATCTTGATGACTTTGTAGCAAGATGTTTTCCGAAAAGTGATTTAGGTAGTTTTCCTGAAACTTTCTCTATTTCATGTGTACAGTTTTCATTTGGTTTGATATCAAATGTGAGGGCGAAAGGCAAGGCTTCAGTCCGTATTGCAGAGATTTTGGATAGAATGCAGACAGAAGAGCCAGTCAACATAGATGATGTAATTGAGCTTTGACTTTTGAGTGTATATTGAGTTTGAAATTTGTTTGAAAATGCTAGTTTCTTTTGCTTGGTTAATCATTCACATGTTTTATGCCCATCACTTTCAGGCGGTACCAGATATAAGTACACTGATCTTGCTAGATAGAGAGGTAAAATTTTGAATTTCCTTGCATTTCTTGCTTGATTGAACTAGGTCATATAATATATAACCTTGATCTTCAATTCTTGGTTCTTTTTGGGCAATGAACAAGGAAGCATATTATGTGGAGTGCAGCCTAGATAAATGTTAATCTTTAGGATAAGGCATACAAAATAAATGTTCTTATGCTTCTGTTCATTTGTTAAGATAATAGAGTGAAATATCTAGGTTTTTCTTTGTTTAAACAACATGCTTTTTATTCCACTGGAAAAATAGAAATAGGTTTCCATGTTACTGAATGAGCTAGTCATCCCTTCAAAATCTAAGTTTCACATTGCTAAACTTTTGGGTGGATAATAGTCAAGTTCTAAGTGATGGCAGGTTATCTGATAATTTTTTCATTGCAGGTGGACATGGTAACTCCAATGTGTACCCAGTTAACTTATGAAGGCTTGTTGGATGAGGTAAGAGAATGCATGCGTAAACTGCTTTTGTTATTCAGTTTACTGTTAGTATACTGTGTAATTTTGTCTGATAAAGTAGTGGACCAGTTTACACAGTTACAAGAATTACATGATTAATTTGTTGATAAGTTGGGAGGAGGGAAGAGTTGGACAGGAATTAATAAACAGAGATAGAAAATGAGTTCTGTGATTGGAGTGCCTTTTGAATGCCTTTAAAAGTGAAATGAAATGAAGCTCTCAAGGCAAAGTGGCAGTGGAGGTTTTGCTTCATGAGAGAACTTCATCATACTATTTATAAGGTGTAGAGACATTATGTTGGTGTCTTCTTCTCAAGATTAGGCTTGCAAGAGTTGCATGTATTAAGTACATGGATGGTTTCCAAGGTGTAGAGTTGTTTGCTAGGTTTTTTGGGCATGACCATTTGGTTTGGAGATCAACTTTTAAAGGCTCAATTCCAAGATCTGTTCAGAATTGTCTTTTACTATAGGAGGCTACCGTTAAAAAGTGTTAACATGGAATTGTAATCAAAAGCATTTTAATGTTTCTTTTTTGAGACTTCTTAATAATTTACGGTGGTTGTTTTGAAGGGAATGACAAGCTATTCTGATGATGTGATGAGTGTTTCCCATTTTGTCTAAAGTTTTGTAATTTTTCTTGAGAGAAATTCTCACTTCAAATGAGATTTGGAAGACAAAAGCTCCTTTTGAAGCACTTTTTTTTAGGTCAAGATGATTATCTTAAGAGAGGTATGTTCATAAGAAAAAGATAATCTCTACTTATTTCGTTCTCTTTTAGTTGTAACAACTTGCCATTTGCACTATTCATAGAATTATATTTCACCAGCTTTGGTGATTATGTAAGGCAAAGTGGGATCTTGTTAGATTCGTCATAATTATCAAAATATTACTCCCTCCGTTTCTAAAAGTTTTTCCCATTTGGAATGTTGGCACTATTTATAAGATGAGATAATCTTCTAAAGTACTCTTAATATGAAGTAAAACATAATATAGTCATGTTGCGTCCTTGTCTTAATGAGTAGATATTTAATATTCAATTGTTATATCTTTATACTAATATGCAACTCTCTCTCTCTCTCTCTCTCTATATATATATATATATATATATAGGGGAAGGCTCTTGCTTCTATATGTGAGAAATCTTTCATATGTGAGAACACTCTCATGTTCTAAATTTTTACTCGTGTGTTCTAAATTTTAACTCATGTGTTCTAAACCTTAAATGAGTTGAATCAAATGTTACAAATTATTGCTCACAAGTTTTAAATCTTAAATTATTTGTTCCAAATTTTAACTTATATGTTCTAAATTGTAAGTTCTGTTCTAAGATTTTTAATCATATGTTCAAGATTTTAAATCATATGTTCTAAATTATTACTTGTATGTTCCAAACTTTTATTCACATCTTCTAAATTTACTCATATGTTATAAATTTTAAATCAGGTGTTCTAAATTTTTACTCACATGTTCTAAACCTTAAGTCAAATGTTCTAATTTTTATTCATATGATTTGAATTTTAAATCATGTTTTAAAAATTTTACTCACACACTCTAAATTAGAAATAAGATGTTCTAAATTATTACTCACGTAAATGTTCTAAATTTTACTCATATGTTCTAAACTTCAAAATCATGTGTTCTAAATTTTTAATCATATGTTCTAAATTTTTACTCATATGTTCTAAATTTTACTCACGTGTTCTAAATTTTAAATCAGTTCTCATATAAGTATGATTTCTCACATATGGACCTATTCTTATCGGATCCCTCCTATATATATATATATACGTGTCCGGCCAAAATGAGAAGAACATTTAGGACCAGAGGGACCGTGGGAATAACTTTTAATAAATGTTACTTATTGATAATTATTAATATTATTGGTTGTAGTAATGCCTCGACAATGTGAAAGTAAAACTATTTCAACTAATAAAGAATAGAAAATGTACTTAAGAGTAGTAGTTTAATTTTGAAGATATTTTTGCTTGTAATGTGGTGTTATGCTTGGGAAGAATCTGACATTTTTTTCACTTGAGGGTAGAGCTTGCTAGCTTAATTCCTCTTATTTATCGTTTAGTTGGTGGCAAGTGTAAGGTTTTTAAGTAGTACAGACTTTTCTTGACTTTGTAGATAATTATTACATGATATCTTGAGGCCACTAGCTTTTTTATTTTCTGAATTTTAACTCTTCTTTTGTGTATTAATGATATCCTTTTGATGTATATCTAATACTATGCAGAAGCACATGTCTATGTGTCCAACTCAGTCATTTTGTGAAAAGTTTCCTTGATTTTAGCCCAAAATGAAGGGTCAAAGTGTTCTACCTATGTTTGACTAATGAGGATTCAATATGGGTGAGCTAAATTGAAGAGTACGAGTAATGTATACCTGACCGAGAAAATATAAGATGTGAAAAACAATAAATCATATCCAAAGGTACTACAAGTAATGATCAAGATGGTTCATGCAATGACTGAATTTTGATGCAATTATTCATTGCAATTTGGAAAGAAATAATTTGAACCTCACAACAATCTTGTCAAACAGTCATCATTTTTTATTTATTATTATTATTATTATTATTATTATTTATTTATTTATTTTTTTTTTTTTTTTTTGCCTCATCTTTATAAATGCCAGCTTTGCTCAGCTGCCATTTAGTTTTGTGGGTTGGCTAATTATTGGGGCAAAACAAATAACAAAGCTAATATTTCCGAGTAAACCTAATATTAGCTAACGTTATATTTAAATGTTTCACGGTACCCATGATAAACAGTGTACACATATAGGTAAAGCTGTACCAAGCTTACTTGAAAGCATAATACAAATAGGTAAAGCTTTACCAAGCTTACTTGAAAGCTTAAAAATCTCTATCTTCTCTGTCCTATGCTCGTTGGTAATCATTGGAATCTCCAACTTTTCGATTCTTGTTTCAACCTATATGATGATTGGACAATTGCAGTTGCTACATGTGAATAATGGGGCTGTGGAGCTTGATGCATCTATTATGGGTGCCCAAGAGGGAAAAAAGGTCAAAGTACCGCTAAATTCAAGGTATATCTTAAGAAATGCTGTTAAATTATCTTCAGACATCTTATACTGTTTGAATTTACTCCAGATAACTTTTTGGAGTTATTTATTCAATTGTTGGACTCAATACTTCAATGTTTACTTATTGCATTTAGTTCTTCCATGATTACTAATTGTCCTTTAACCCTTAGCATTTGCATTTTACTCATTTAAAGTTTTTACCTGAACCCACATTGATTTTTCAACATGCTTATGGTCTTAAATTTACTTGTTTTTGCTTAAAATAGGAGGGGAGAAATTAGAAAGACTTGAACAACACTTTTTTTTTTTAATAGCCTTTCTGCTAGGTTTTTCTACAGAGTTGTGTGGTTTGTTCCTAGAATTATGGAGGATATATTTCACAGTTGAAATATTTTAAGCTATGTTGTCTATACTTGAATTAAGATTGATATGAATTTTAAGATCTAGTCTAGTATAGTTTGATCTGATCTCTTGATTTGACTAATCTTTGAATGTATTTGTACACTAGTATAAAAGAAAATAAACATTATCAAGTGGATCTTGTTAGAGTTGTCTTAATGTGATGTTTGCAAATGTATACTCCCTCTGTTTTTATTACGCACATCGGTTTGATCGGCACATAGTTTAAGTAGGTGAGTTTAATAGAGTAAAATATTCTGTAAATTGGGTTTGTTTGGGAACTAAAACTTTAAAAGTAAGGAATGTGAGTCGAGGCAAATTATAAAATGTAGGAGTGGGAAACATGTGAGGAGAGAGATTATAATAAATAAGCAAAGATGTCCAAACAAGGAAGTGATGGGTTTAAATAAAACAACCGATTTAAGAAAGTGATGCACTTAAAAAGAAATAGAGGGAGTATATTTCTATGGGCATGGATTTAAAAATATTTGGCGATTTGCTAAAAAAAAAATAAAATTTGGTGACGAGCAAACAAAAATAAGATTTGGTGTGGTCTGAACTTTTTTTATTTTTATTTTGCTGTTATTGTTTTTTTTTTTTTTTTTTTTTTTTTTTTTTTTTTTTTTTTTTGTGGTCTAGTTACAATAACAATAAGTAAAATAAGTTGAAAAGAACATATCCTTGTACGGTCTTTATGTATTCTTCTATCCTGTAATGTCAAAGGATAATTGTTTGGTAGCTTCTTAGTAGCCTTTTTCAACTAGCACTTTTCCTTTTCATCTCTTAACCCCCCCTCTTTCTAAAATCATTTAATCCCTCTGTCCTCAATTAGTAGCATTGCTTTGACCAACACATAAATTAAGATACTTTAATTGACTATATTTTATTGGGTGGCAGACTAGCAATTTTAGGGTTACGACTTTGTTGTTGTGATGATGAAGGTGTTTTTTTTTTTTTTTTTTTTTTTTTTTTTATTATTATTTTTTTTAAAATGTAGCTAGTGGGAAATTTGTCATTACTTTTTGAGGATGTGAGTGAGGAGTTTCTTTCTTTAATTTTATAAATAATTACTCCCTTTCTTTCTTTTTGTTCTTCCCATTTAGAATCTTGGCACTATTCATAAGATGAGAGAATTTTCTATATTTTTCTCAATATTTAAAACATTATATAGTCATGTTGTGTCTTTTTGTTTTGTCTCGATGAAATTTTTTTAATATCCAAGTGTTATTTTTTATACTAACATGCAACTAAAGATGTTAAATATTTATAAGATGAGAGAATATTCTAAGTTACTCTCAATATCGTCTTATTTGATTTGTTTCAATGAGTGATTTATTAATATTCAAGTGTTTTTTTTTTTTTTTTTTTTTTTTTTTTTTTTTTTTTTTTTTTTGCTAATATGCAAATAAAGATATTTATGATCAAAGTGATGCATTGGATAACGTGCAAACACAAAATGGGAAGAACTTTTACTCATTCAGAAACGAAGGGAGTAATATGTAGTGGTCCTAAAGTGAGTAAGAGATATCTATATTATTATTCAGAAGTGGGGGTTAGTGAGAGGAGAACAAACTCCAAAAGCTCCCCTCTCGGAGTGCCACATCAGCAACCGATTATACCATATAAAAGATAACTGTATATATTAAACTTTTGGAAACATTCCAAGCAAGCAAGAAAGAAAAGGGAAATTATCTTCAATCAATAACAATCATGCAACAAAAGGAAAATCTAATATTGTTTTCATGCTTTTTATAGAAGTGCTTGCAAGTAATTTGGATGGAGGAGTAATATCCTGCACATAAAACAAATAGCTATATAATAAATTTTACATTATGAACATATTTGTTATGTTCATAATTTTGTACCTAAATGTTCATCTTAGTTTTTTTTTTTCTTCTCTTTTTGTTTTTTAAAAGAAATATGCCTTTGTAGCCTATGATGGCTATGAACTACTTCCTCAGCACGACCGGCTATTAGGGGGAGCTCCTTGAGCAACAGGTTTATGGGGCCCACATCTTATTAAAAAAAAAAAAATGAAAATCATAGCAATTAAGCAAAAAGCTTCTCCTTCTCCTCCTCTACCTCATTTACTTAATTTCTCATCTCCCAAATTCCATGCACTTAACGTCCATAATCTTTTCCCATATATATTCCCAATTAAACCCACAACTAGTCCGCAAGTTGTTTTTGAGGTTTTGATTGATGAATTTGCTTCCAAAAATGTTTGGAAAACAAAATTTTCTAAGTGATTATCATGTAATTCATAATTTTGGTGAACTTATTAACACTGTATGAAATTCATAAAATATGTTGTCGATCTATTATTTATGATATACGTCTCCATTATTTAGGGCCCCTTTTTTTAATTTTCCCGTTGGAGCACGATAACGTCGGAGACAACAATGTTAATACCCAAAAGATTGCTCAATTGCATTTTAGGGTCAAAATCATAATAACATTGGCCATAAATTCACATTAATCTATTAGAAATAATCTAGCCATATGAGGTCTTGATAGATTTGGTTCAATGCATTATTTTAAATCATCAATTTTCTTTTTACTCGTTTGAAAATGAAAATATTTCCCGTGTAAGATGTGTCATTAAAATCGTAAAAAGTCATATGGGGCAATCTTTAAAGAACAGGAGTATATTTAATAAGATGTGAACTAAATATGCATAATATTTGAAATGTATGAACAACATGTTCATTTCACTTTTCACTAAGGGTTTTGAATATTGTTTCATGTTAACAGACCACAAATTTTGGGATTAAGGGTTTGTTGTTGTTGTTGTTGTTGTTGTATGAACCATATGTTCACATTCTTATGAATTGAATGATCATAACTTTAAACTATATGTTTATTAGATATGCAACTTGATCCTGATAGCATGATACTTCATCTTTTTTCTTAATTGTTCCATATTGACTTTTGAATTATTCACATGTCTTATTTACAACATTTTTTCACCAAAGATCTGTTTGTTTCATCTAATTTGAACTTATTTTTATCTTATTTAAAATAAAATGATTTAATAAAAGAAGTTCAGAAAATTCAAATAAAACAAAATAAATTAAGTTTAGATCTAATAATTTCAGACAAAATTAGATGAACCAAACAGTCCCTAACATATAAAAATATTGGGAAATTCTCTTTAGAACACTCTGTTTTATAATTTTCTCTTTGGTAAACTGAAAAAAAACTTATTTTTTTTGGTAATCGTAAATTAATTATATTTATTACTTATGAAATTAATGATTATTTAATTTTTTTTTTATTAATTTTTTAATAAAAATTAAACCCACCCCCTCCCTTGCCATCCGATCAGCCCTCCTCCCCCTGCCGGCAGCCCCTCCTCCCGGCGACCCCAGTCCGACACCCATAGTCCATTTTTCATTTTAAACAGAGCTTTTGAGTTATTTGAGGAATTTTAACAAACACCATGTGCAGAATTTTTAGTAAAAAGAAGAACTCAGGAAAAAATAATTGAAAACTGTAGATCTGTATATTTTGTGGGAGTAAATTGAAATGGGAAATTGAGATCAAAGTTTTTGGGGTTTGGGGCGTAGTTTGGGGTGGGGGAAGGGGAGGGGATGGTTTTGGGTGGGGATTTGGGTGGTGCGTTTTGGGGTGAGAGCGATTCAGAGAAAGGGGGGCTGGGGGTGTCGAGGTGAGGGACGCCGGGAGGTGTGAGGCCTGGCGCCAGCAGGGAGGGGGGACCACTGTACTGGCAGTGGAGGGTAAGGGGGAGGGGTGGCTGTTTTTTTTAAAAAGAAATTATTAAAAAGTTTACAAACTAACCATGGTTAACTATTTTAATTAAAATAGTTATTATCTTTGATAATCGATAATACAATGTTATCAAAGATAATTGATTTTTTTACAATTTACCAGAGAGAAATTAAAAAAAAAAAAAAACAATGTTACCAAATAAAATTGTTTTTTTTTACACTTCACCAAAGATCTGTATATTTGATGTCTCATATTAATTTAAAATTTCAACATTTTATGACTGGTAGATAATTACAAATATTGAAGCTCAAAGTTGTTCAAATGTGAAATTCAAACTTTCAAAGTGGAATGTTAGAATAGAAAAACTGAGAAAATTTAATTGTCATTCTAAAAGCATTTGATGTGATTATATGCTAGTGTGGTTATTAGAGAACTATTTATGAGCTCTTGTTTTGACTTTCGAAGTGGGTACGCATATAGGGGTTGTGGTATGTAGGAGGAAAAAAACCTTCTGAAGTGCTAGGTATTATTCGGTGTTTTGGCCTTAAAGTATATTGTTTTGGCACTTGGAATTTTATGAATTGTGCCAAAACAATATACTTTAAGGCAAAAATACTCTTGCTTGATAAATAAGCTCTTGTCATCCCATTTAATATACTGAAACTATTTCAAAAAAATTTTTTTGTATATGTTAGATGAGAGGTGTTTTCACAGATATCCCATCTTTAAGTAAACCTATTCCAGCTATCTCACCATTTTTTTTTGTTTTTCAGTGACAAGCTTTTTAAGGAGACTCGGGACCTCAATTTTGAAGTAGTTGTCCAGGTTGCCAATTGCTCCAATCTCCAATTACTTGTATTTGGCTAATTGGTCAATTTCTTTTATTTTTTTTTTAATTCCCTGTTGATCTTCTCGGATATTTTAACACAAAATTGCAGGTCTTACGTCAAAAAGCAACATCCATGAAACAAGACTATACTGATATAACAACCACTGTAAGTTATCTACTGTTGTACATGCTTTGTAGTTTTCAATTCAGTGGAATAGTATGTTACATGCTGAAACCTCTTGCAATTGTATATCTCTTAACTTTTGGTTGGATGTGACTCACAAAGCATGGATTCCTTCATTTATGAGTATGCTAAGTCCTAAGGCGTATATCTACTTGTACAAAGTTGATGCCAGGTAATTTAATTGTGTATGAAATTTTGAGATGGTTTTCCATATGTATTGTAGCTCTGTTTTTGATACTTTATATACTTGTTTTGTTCCTTTTTGTTGTAATCATTGTAGATTCGCACCCTAGGAAAATGGGTTTATATTAGGAAGTGTGTGCATGTGTGTGTGAATAAAGTGGATAATCATGGGGTAAGGAAAAAAAATTACCCCAAAACGAAATGTGGGTGGAACAAAAAGGAAGGAGTATCTCTTTTATATATTCATAGTTGTTCTGTACTACTTTGAAGCTGGGTAAGTGTTAGCTGAATAAGTTTTCTCTGCAATTTATGTGTTTTTTGAAAATGAATCCCTTGTTCTGCAGGTTTTGCCTGCTTAACTGGCAAGCCTCTGACGTAATTTTAGTTATAAAGTGATATTTGAATCTCTCAAAAGTAATTTTGTGTGAAGGCCTCTAAGAGTGGGAGTATGTCTTCCCTCTTGCTTCAAGGAGAGTGATTCAAGGTTCTAGAATGAACCTTAGTACATCTGTACATGTTACTAAGCATCTTGCACATGTATGGGAAATAGTTAGGCTGGTAATATGATAGTCTGCTACTGAAAAATAAGAAATTGTAGAAATTAACTTCTACTGTAATACAACGCACTTAGATATCGATTTTGAACCCAATTGCATTTGTCAAAAAATAATTTCAGAACCAAACAGTATCCGAACTGAAGGACTTCGTCAAGAAGCTTAACTCCTTGCCAGAGATGACTGTAAGTGATATCTTGTGTATAGTTTCCAAACTTTTTGATTGGTTGTTAGCAATTGAGTTCAAGAGTTTAACTTGCCTTTCTTTGTGGTCTAGAGGCACATAAATCTTGCTCAACATTTGTCCACATTGACATCCAAGCCATCATTTCTTGGGCGTCTTGACATGGAACATACTATTGTGGAATCTGAGAGCTATGACATGTATGTTACTGTTATTTTCTGCTGATACAGACATATAGTTAAATAAGCATGGAAAAATAATTTGATTACTTCTTTTGCTAAATCAAGAACAAATGAGTGGGGCTTTGGTAGAGTAATTTAGTTCTTTAGAGATTATGTTTTGAGAGAGAAGATCTGATCATTGGTGAAAGTAGACTTAAATACCAATTTCTAGGACGTAGAAATGGTAAAGCATGTCTCTTTTACTGTATACAATGTGCTGTTTGGGGATTTAAAGCTGACGATCATGTCTGTTTAATAGTAAAAATGAGGTGTATACCCATGTGAAAAAAAATCATGGTCGCAGTGTCATGGAAGTCGCATCTCATGGTTGTTTGACAAATTTTGTGGCCAGTGACGTGACTTGTAAAAGATCCACTTCATTATTGTAATTACAGATTGTAGGGGAAAAAAACATCTTTTACAGTATAGCATAAACTATATTCTACTGTTTAGCACTTATCTTGTTATTTTTTAATAGAAATAAGTGGTTCTAAGCATTGGTAGTTGACAATGTGAAAAGAATTTATCTTAATTGTGAATCCTATTGTATCCATACAGTAAACTAGCGGTCTTTGATTGATGTCAAAGCCACATTACACAACAGCATTTTGCAAAATGGCAAGCTTAAATTTTGTTGCAAAGTAGGTTTTATGTCACAGAATGGTCTAGTTTGAATTCTCGTGTATCGGCATTACTCAAAAGTAAGTTTAAATATCATAATAAGCGGAGTTTCATAGTGTATTCCGTATTAATAGTGGATGTCTAGATGCTGGAAAAATGTACCTGTTTGTGAATTTAGTATCTTCACAGTTTGAGTGCATGCTAGCTGCCTGGCCAGATGAATGTGTGGTGGGTTTCACATTAGCTCCACCGCTTTGTGTAGATGCATTATGTGTTTGGCCAAGGGTTTTATGTGTAAGGTTCTGCTAGTCACGTAATGGCACGTCCATTGCTTATGTAAAATGCAGATCTTTCGAGTTTATTGAAGAAATGATTCACAAGCAGGAACCTCTTGCCAGTGTCCTCCGACTTCTCATCTTGTTTTCTGTTACAAATTCAGGATTGCCCAAGAGACAATTTGACTATCTGAGGTATCTGTACAGACTATACCTGATGTCTAATTTTCAATTTGTTTTTTTATCTTAATTTTTATTTTATAAATATGTTTTCTGTTTTACATATCATAGCAACAATTTTTTTTTTTCAAAATACTGTGTTCTGAGTGTTGTATGGTACATTTGTTTGATGAAGGAGAGAAATACTTCATAGCTATGGATTTGAGCACATGGCCACACTGAATAATCTGGAAAAGGCTGGGTTTTTTAGAAAACAGGTTATGTTCATCTGTTATAGTAAATATAAGCAATATTGACTTGTCAATCATAATTATTGTGTTGTTTATTGGTAGTTATTTAATGCTTGTTGTCTTGTTGATCCTGACAGGAAATGAGAAGCAACTGGTTGACTGTAAAACGAGCTATGCGTCTTGTAGTTGAGGATATATACAGCCAAGTATGCACTCTGACATCTGTCATCATTTCCTGTTTATTTTTTTTGGTTTTTTTTTTTTTTTTTTTTTTTTTTTTATATATTTTTGTGTTTTTTTTTACTGGTTTCGAAAATGTTCAATATTTTATAAACCAACGGTTTGTCTTGGTTCAAATTTAGTTAAATTGTGTAATCCAAACACTTTAACAAAGACCTTCATTCTTCCAACAGTTACCAAGACATATAGAAAGCATATGTACGTTGAACTTAAGAAAATGCCAATCTGGGAATTTCCCCAGTATTTGGAGCATGATACCAAACAGTATTATGGTTCTCTAGTTAAGCATCATAATTTGGGGAAGGTAAAAAGGGAAAGGAATTTATGGTTTACGTGTTTAGTTCACAATTTCCATTTCCCTACTTTTGATGAATAGATTTGATTGGGTTCACCTTTTCCTTAATCCTTAATCCTTATTCCCAATCACCCCTTTCCCTGATTTCCCTTACACCCACAACCACCCCTTTTGACTAGACTTCTACCCCCATGGTTTTTCTTGGTCCAGTATTTGCGGATTGGTTACTTGGGAATGGGGGAAATGTAATGGAATTCTTGGCCCCAAGCACCCTCACTAGGAAAGACTTGAACCCCAAACCTCAAGAATATGATGTAAGAACCTAATTAAGCGAGCTAAGCATTGCTTGGTAGGTGTCCCCCTTAAAAGACCATATTACCCTCTTGGCTTATATTGCAATAGTACAATAAGGGTAAAAAAATTCTACTCACTTCCCGTTTTCATCAGGTTTTCTAAGTTGTACTCACCTTTACTTTATTCCTTTTATGGTAACATTTTATTCATTTTTTTTAACATATAGAATCCCATTTTGTGGAGTCCAATTATATTTAATAAAACCCCTACTCTTTATCTTTCGCCACTTTAAAGCAAAAGTACCCACATGCATAGTAATTAAGTATAACTTAGAATTCATACATTTGGTTGGTTTACTTGTTTTATTACTTTTGTTTAAAATTTTCAACATATCGGACTATCTTTATTCTTAAATCATGAAATTTGGCTATTTAGGTTATTGTTTAAACCTATGTTACATGGACTCGGGAATAGGTGTCGGACATGGACACATGTCCAAGTGTCCAATCCGGCAAGTTCCAAATTTTAAGGACATGGGACTCTGTCCGATATTTGGACACGGGTACGGGGACATGTCAATATGTCACTTAAATTTATATAAATAAATTATATATTACAAAGCTTTAAATTTTTCATTATGTCCACCCCTATTTTTTTTAATTTTAATTCTTTCCTCGGTAATTTCTCCTAATAAATGGCAATCTTCTTCTCTCAATCTTCTCTATATTAATGGTGGTCTTTGAACAAGATATGTTTTTCTTTCATGTTTCTCCTCTTTTTTCCTCTCCATTCTTAATGGAAGCGTCCGAGTGCCCAGTGAAGGCTCGGACACGTATCCCATGTCCATGTCCGTGTCGTGTTGTGTCGACACAGACACTTCACGATTTTTGCTGTGTCCGATTAACATAGGTTTAAACCTAATGATGTAAATATTTCAATTCTTATTTGACGCTAGTATTTATACAGTGGAGAGATCTTATGAGAATAGGTTCCTATGTGAGAACATCATACTTATATGAGAAATGAGTACAAATTTTAAATTTAGAACATGTGAGTAAAATTTAGAACGTACTAGTAAAAAAGTTAGAACATATGATAATTTTAAATCTAGAAAATATGATTTAAATTTTAAAGCACGCAAGTAAAAATTAGAACATCTTTTTAAATTTTAAAACGTAAGAGTAATAACATGATTAAAGATTTAGAAATTGTGGAATTTTTTTTTAGAAAACCTAATTTATGATTTAGAACATATGAGTAAAACTTTAACATTTGATTTATTATTTAGAATATGTGAATAAAAATTTAGAACATATATATGAGTAAAAATTTAGAACATATGAGTAAAACTTTTGAACATATTATTAAAAAATGGGAAATTCCGAATGATAGCCCCCGAAATGGCGGTCCTTTTTATTATACAAAATAATCCTAATTTAAAAAAGTTTCCCATAAATGACCTTAACGAGGCTCAAATGGGTTAGTTTTCATTAATATGCTAACCATGGTTAGGCTAAACACCCTACCTACCAGCCTATCCTATAGACCTATACCACACTATTTCCTTACCCAACACCACTCCAACTTCTTCCATCACCTTTCTTTCTCCTTTTTCTCCAAGCTCACCACTGCTTAGCCACCACCGAACTGTATATGGTTTACCACCACGACCACTCAGTCACTTCCGAAAAACACAATGATTGTGCTGAGAGAGAGAATAACCATCAGCCCACCACTTACACCACGCCACTAGTCTTGCAATACTGTTACTGGCTCTCCTTCATGACAAGATTGACAACTGTGGCCCCCACCAACAGTTCACACTCCTAACTATCAGGGATGGTTAGATTTGAATCATCACCAACCTCCGTTATCTTCTTCCCACCTTCCAACTACAACAACAGAAGAGAAAGAGAGGTGACCACTAACCTTTTCCTCATGATTGTAAACATGCGATACCTAGATTTGGCCCTTCATTATTGGTGCTAAGGTTTTGGATAAGTTCCGGCCAATTCCATCCACCAAAGAGTTAAAGTTAGCCCATGTTCTTCAAGCGGGCAGTGAATTTTTTTTCTTAATTGAGATAGTGCTCCGTAAAGGAAGGTGATAGAGTAAAGACTGGTGTCCATAGTGATGCAAGATTACGGTAGCCTTGCAAGATTTGTAAGAGGAAACTACCTATTAGATAAATTTCCAAGAGTTAGTGTTAAGGCATGATTCACAAGTCCCTATTATAGTATTTTACTGAAGGGAGTAAGGTTCATCAAAATGCCAAAACCATGTTCTCACCTGGTTTATTCTAGGTACAGTATTCCAGAAACTTGAATGTATTCTGAAGTATACAGTTTTAGATTCAATCCACCAAGTTCTACCTATTCCTCCACTATCTCCAAGTCTCCAACCAAAGATAATTGTTTAGTAATATCTAGCATGCTGGATGAGCAATCAGGGACCCTGATGAGAGAGTATGCTGGATAAACACAAGTAAAGAGCTAATAAAGCCCCCAGATAGTAATGTAAGCCCTCTTCTACCTATCTAAGCTATTTTCTTAATTGCTAGGTCCTAATAAGTGAAGTTATATCAAGAACACGTGCTACGCCAAAGCAGCGTACATTGGTATTGTTATCAACATTGATTCATTTTCTTTAGTGAGATTATCAACATTGATTCTCATTATTTTATCTTAACAGTAAGGTTTAAGAATAAGTTGATGAATATCTGTTTTATTGAATAGCTATGTGAAATTTTGACACCCTGATTGAATTTTTCTTATTGACGGAACTTCATAGATTGCCTTGCCCTTATGTATAATTCTTGTATTAGATGGTTTTTGGAGTTCATCTTTTCAAAACCTTATTGAGTTCTATGAAAAGTGTGATGTGATGTATATGTTTTTCAAAATTTACAATATTAAGAAGCTGACATGTCGTGATTGTCACCCTTATCTTCATCTTTTTTTTTTTTCTTTTTTTATTTTTTTTATTTTAAAATTAGTATAAGTATCTTTCTCACTGAAATGATTAAAGTATGTAGGCCATAAATAGCTGCATGGAGTTGTTTCCTGTAAGGTGTAAGCTATTTTTAAAGTGTATTGCAATCTGGTTAGATGTTATTCCTTAATTTCTTTGTTGCTTTATGGTAAATTAATTTTTGTTAACTTCTTTTGGAGCCAAAAATAGTCTGAAACACTGCCTCCATTTATGACCTGGTGTATAATGTTGTTGGTTGTGAATGTGCTTTTTAGCATATCTTTGTATGCCTGCTCTGATTCTGATGCTGATTTTATTTTATGTGTTAATTGAATACTCTGTATATCATCTCTGTTGCTGACTTCTGTGGTGTGGTTTATGACAGCCCCAACGATATTTCTTATGTCTTCTCTGGATATGCACCACTTAGTATACGTCTGATCCAGCAAGCAATTAGATCTGGATGGTAAGGAAATTCATCTCTGAGATATTAGTTTAGACTCATATCTACTATATCTTTTCTGCGGTGGTTCTTTTAGGCTTGGCCTTACATTTTTTACTTCCAATTATCTGGGCACCAACTACACTTCAAAGTGTTGTAATAGAAAATAAAAAATAGATAAATAAAAAGATAAAAAATAAAAAATAAATAAATTTTTTTTAAAATTATACCTCAAAGTGGTTGTGTTCTTACCAATTTACCATGCATAATTGCTACTAGAGTTTGATTTTTTGCTTGATTATCACTTTCTTAGGTGATATCTGTGTGTTTGTTGAATATTATGAATCAACTCATTCTTGCAGTATTGCCTCTTGACTTTGGCATACCAGAGCTGAAAAATATGGCACGGAAAGTATAAATACCCATATCAAAAGGTTTGCCACAGACTTTCAAGGTCATTAATCGGTTTATAAAGAAACTGCACTGGCACTTATCATACTTAATAGGCTGTTAAATTAATGCATCACCCCGTCAAAAAAAAAAAAAAATTAAATAAATAAATAAATAAATTAATGCATCACTGTTGGTTGTCTATAGATACGAACTAGTGAATGTAGATTGATGTCATGTTGTATGAGCTGCAGTCAAACACTTCTATTATTAATGTAGGTTGAGTATTTAATCACCTTACTCCATGTGCCTGCTGTCTCTGTTCCTACAGTTCAACTGTCTTTTAGTAGTGGTGGATCTGTTTTTAGGAATTAAAGAGTCCATAAGAAGATGTGCGTGGAGTATTAGTCCTTAAAATTTTGGCTAATACCTATATCCAACATTATTATCTCACAAATAAATATTTAATACGTATATACTCTGTATTGTGAATTGTAGAGAGAGAAAGTAAAATTACCATTTGGCTGTAATTTCCAGCTAATAATCATTTATACTCCTTGATTTTTTTTTTTTTTTGCATTATTATCCCTAAATTCAGTCTATAGCCATGATATATTCATAAAAAAATTTCTCTTATGTTTATAAACTCTTTAGTTCCCATCATATGCTATTATTCATCTGTTCAGGAGGATGAAATACACAGTTTTGCTGGTATATTTCTAAGGATTTTTTTTTTTTTTTTTTTCAGTATCATGGTTCTGATTTTTTAATTGATTATGTAGGCGTTCCATTGAAGAAATATTGAAGTTGCTACCTGGACCACACTTGGAAACAAAAAGAGTGAGCTTTGCTTATCTTCGTATGTTTATAGATTTAGTGCAACTGTTTTTTTTCTTCTTACTGCTATGATCTTAATTGATGGCATGTTATCTTTAGGGGGCATTATCTAGGGGCTCATCAGTGGAGTCACTGTCAGGAGGATCAGCTAATGTTGACAAGTATGCACTCATTACGTGTTACAAAACCTTATATGAGTTATTCCCTTTTTGTCTGTTTATTTCAATATCGAATATGGTTAAAATAACAATGTGCTATTCTTAATTTGACCTTGCTTTATTGACACTAAAGATTTAAAGATCTTTTTAGATTATATTCTATTCAGAAACTTTGAAGTTTTAAGTTTCTAAAAATAAGCATCCGGAGTAGTGATATTCTGCATATCGTCGCATTTGTATCTACTATTTCCAGTCCAAAAAAGCTGCTTTATATACTGACATCTCCTGCCTTTGTGGGGCTTTCCTATGTTTCAGAGCGGCATCTGGAAGACGCTCTGTAGTACTTGTGGTTTTTGTTGGTGGGGTGACATTTGCTGAGATATCTGCACTTCGCTTTCTCAGTTCTCAGGTTTGATTTAATCTTGTGATTACTAGACTAAATTTGAACTGTTAATCTTAAGTTAGCATCTAGAGTAGACATGCGAACCTTAATTTGTTGTATCTGCACTACTTTGACTGTGGGTGATGAAATTAACAGTACTCTTTTCTTTCTTGTCAACTTATTACTGCCTTCAATGAAGGCAAAGGTGGATTACCAAGCTGTTAGGACTTTGAAAATTTTAAAAATTTGAAAGATCATGATTTTTATCATATTTCTATTACTAAGATTGCTATCCAACTCTAAGGGTTTACCCGTTCGTAATTTTTTATCTATCACAGTATCAGTGTGCACTTGTGTGCCTGTGATTTATTTTTCCTCTTTATTCTGCACCTTCAGTGACACCGTCCTTTATTGATTTTCCTTGGTGAAACCTCTGATTGCAATTTTTAATTTTCAGGAACTGATGGCATATGATATAATCGTTGCCACGACAAAGGTAATCAATGGCCAGACTTTACTAGATCCATTTGTGGAAAGACTTTCTTAGAGTTATCTGCTATTTGACGAGGCTGAAAGATGCGAGTCACCTTGATTGTGATCAGTTTCTTGTAATGATTCTCTAGTTGCAATACTTTGTTTTTCAAGCTTCGTAAATTTTGTTGAGTGTACTCTAAAACTTTACTGTAAATGGGATATTGTTATGTTGGTTTTCATTCCATTTCCAGTGTAAATCAACTAGAAGTCGGACCCTTCTATCTGACTATAGGCTCTTGTTGAGAACTGTCATGATTTGTAAGAAGAATAATTTGTCTCAAGTATATACATTCAATACTAACACTTCTAATCGACAAGGATAATGCGTTTACGCCCCAAACTGATCTGCTTAATTGGATTCATCTGATCTTGTGCCCCAGCAAAGACTCACCTGCCAAAAGCAACGGAAACATATCCCTCTTTTGAACTTGACAATGGAAAGACTTCACTGTTTCTGAGAGTGGTTATTAAGAGCGTAATTGTGCAAGACTAAGGCCCTCCTCTCTTCACATTATTTATGTTAAATTGAAATTATTTTTACTGAAGTGGAATTAGTTTACAAACTAAATTTTTTTAACTAATTAATTTTTTTTTAATATTAATTTTCTATTATATTTGTTCTTTAAAATTGTTGAATTTTTAGTGATTAAAACTTTTTTGTAATGAACTAAAATTAATTTTTGCTAAAATGAAATTATTTGTATAAAACTGAACTTATGTTTATTGAACTATGGAGAAAATGTTTCCTTAATCCCAAAAGTATTTCTAATTGGCTAACATGAACAGTAAAAATGTATCCAATCAAACAATTTAATGGTATCACATCCACGAGGCATTCTAAAGAGATAACGGCTATGCATGGCCAGATGCATAACCGATGACATATTAGTAAATTCACGTAGAATTCTATGTAGTATGTCATGAATTTAGAGTAGTATCAATGGAAGGTCACATAATGCCATTGCAAATTCAGTGGCACTATATATATTTGTAGTGGTACTAAATGCACTATCAGTAGTACTTACTAGTTAATAAGCTTCCAATGGTGCAATAAAAGTGTGGTCCTCATCGAGTGGTCAAATAATACCATTGTATATTCAGTGATCCTATACATGCTTGTATTGGTATTAAATACACTCTTAGTAATATTGAAATAAAATTCTAATGGTATTAAGCTTTTAGTGGTATAGTTAGAGTGTGGTCCCATAACTATTTTCTCTCTTTTCACGTGATGGTGGGGTTTACATCGCTTTTTTTTTTTTTTCCTCTCTCTCTTTTATGTACTTTTATTATATTTTAATATTGTTATACATTAGTCTATACATAACTAACACTAACCTACTTTACTACTTCCGCTCACATCCATTTCATACTATTCCCTCCGTCTTGTAATATAATGTATGTATTCCTTTGTGGGTAAACTAAAGTACAAATCCTATTTCAGAATCTTTCTATTTTAGGATATAATTTTTGACCAAAATAACTTCATTCCCCATATTTAATCCCTTAATTGTTCCTAAAACAAGGTGAGGTGTCCATTGATTTTTTTGGAAGATTGAGATATTCCTTTAGGCTTTAATTGCCCCAACCGACATAATCTTCTTTCTCCTCACAATTCCTCATAATTCTGGATTCTTCATCTAACTTTCTCTCTCTAAACTCATCTTCATCCTCTCTTCATCTCTTTGATTCTTGCAACACGATTTAATTTTTTGCTCAAAAATTCGATTTGCTTCCACACAATTGTCCCCTATATTAAACCCCTCAATTAATTTGAGTTTTTTTCCAGTAAATTTGTGTAGATCTTTGAATTTCTCATACACTGATCACTCTCTCGCGTTCGAAAAATTAGGATATGGATTTTCTTTGTTGAAAACTTGTTTTTCACCTTGATTTAGCACTGTCTCAAGTTTAATTACAGTTTTTTTGTGTTTAATAAATCGGCTTTTTTTTTTCCTATAATGCTGAAAAACACGAGTTCCCCTGTTCCAAAAAAAAGTCCTCTATATCTTATCCAATTCGAGATGTTTTGTTTGCCGATGATAGTATCTTTGACGATGAGTCTGACCCCTACGAGTGTACTGAGATGGTAATTTAAGAACCGCATGTAATGGTATTGTTGAGGTTAATATTGCTCTTTATCAACAAGTTAATACTATCTTGTTTTAGAGTATTAGGAGGCTGCCTCTCGAGTTACTGGTTTTAAAGATTGATAACCTTTCTAACGTAAAACAAATAAATAAGGAAGTTTTTTCAAAAGAAGTAAAACGAGTTAGATTGCTCAAAGAAACGAGTTGATAAACATATGATAAAATATACAAATGTATTCCATTAATAAAATGATAGAGTCAGGTCTACAATTGTACAAGTTGAAGGAAAGATTACCTCCATGGTCATACAATTGGAAAAGACGAACGATTTTCAATACATGCTATGTGATAAACTACACTATTGCTTGATCACTTAGCCAATGAAAACTACGAAAGCTAAGAAGAAAACTTAAATTAAAAGAAATGTAATTCTTGTTGTTAAGTTATTTGTTGATGTCCTTCTCTACAAACAAGCAAAGAAACGTTTATCAAATGGCAGAGTAGTAATAAATTGCCTCGATTTGCGCACTATCTATTTTTATATTATTTCTTCTCCAGCATGTTAACGCCAAGATAAGGATGGCGTTAACTTCTACCCAGCTTCTTCCTTGAACAACAATGGAGGAAGGTTGTTGCCCACATAAATCATTAAGAAACAAAATCAGTTGCCCACAAAAATCAATAAGAAACAAAAGTCAGTAAGTCCTTTTTATCACTATATTTTCCTCCATTAAAATGAGAAGAAGAAAAAGTTACTGTAATCAAGGACAAATTCTGTACTAGAATGGATAGGTAGGATACGTAAGAGTATGAGCTATTTACATGTATTTTACTCAAGCCCCTTTCTTCAAAGTTCAATGCTGGGTAAGTAATTCAAGAAACCAAAAACCATTGTTACAGTGATTAATGGGGGCGCCCTCAAAATATATCATCAACTACAACAAAAAATAAGACTGCTAGGGGATTTCTTGAGCCATCGAACTTATGAATACAATTTGAGGCTCTTCAAGTGATCCAAACAGATGATGCAAAAATTCATGGAGACTACCATCCACTGAAGGTTCCACAGTATTTCAGTACAACGAATGTCGTCATATGGCATGTCAATGTGAAGTTTATCAAGGCCACCCGAAGGATCATATCCAGGAAACTCCAATGCTTCTTCATGGATTGTACCGTTGTACTCCTTGATCAATGAGCACCTTCACAGGAATCACAACTTCAATTCAGATTCTGATCATAGGACATAACCAAGTTAAGCAAAGTCGAAGGTGCATTATTCATCTACGCACCATCATTTCAATCCTAACATATATAACCACACCAATTATACAAACAAGTAGTCTGTCTGCTGTAATGTGTCTAACAGAATATAAGATTTCAAAAGTCCCAAAAAAAATAACACAAATTTTTTGCAAACAAGATCATACATTTTATTTACGATACTGTCACTGTGAGAAACAAACACGTTTCTCACAGTGAGTAATAGAGATTTACTGTCATAAAAGTGATTCTCTTTTATTCTCAAAAACTCACAAAAGAGCGAGAGAAGACCCATTGTTCTGTATATGCAGGAAAAAAAGTGCCATGGTCTCTCTTACAAACCTCATACGAGTAATACAAAGGGAGGTCATGCATTTGAGAGGTTAGAACCATATCTTTTGCTTTTAAACAATCAATTAGCTATTTTGGTACACGCATCATAAATGGAAATTGCTCATTCTCATATCTTTATCGACCACCTATGAATAGGATTTCATTCGTTACAAGTTACAAACCAATTTATATGACTTTATGGGACACTCCATACATTCAAATTAATTTTAAATTTTTTTTACGAAAATTGTCCAAAAACGATGGATTATAACCTTCAAACTTAGCTCATTTTGGACTTTTTTCGAACCCGGAAAGGAAACATGTATGGGTTGTTCCCATAGACCTCATAACACCCCATGAAGCCATTTAAGTAGCTAGAATCATTTAATTTGCCAAAATTTCAAAAAATAATGTCATCTTAGATGTAAGCTAAGGTAGTATTCTTTCTATCTGAAATAAGGTGATATTGGTCCTAAAAAAAAAAAAGGTGATACTAGACAGATTTCTAATCAGTAATCATGAGTAATGCCGTACTGGTGTCATTGGGTTAGGTCTAGTTCGAATATAAATCATGCTAAATTATTGTGTTCATATACACTATTGCCATGTTATTTGCATAGTTTATTATAGCAGTTAACATTTTTTTTTTTTTTTATTTCTTGTGTTTTAAGATTTCCTATCACCATCCCATAAATATATGAAGTAGTGTTTATAACCAAAAGTATGGAAGTATAATCTTCCGGTCTTCCCCTAACATTCAATACAATGTTGTAACCTTGTACCCCTTTATTATTGGCTAAGAGCGCATCAAGCCTAAATTGCACAAACAAGACACACTTCTCGATTCTCATACATTGGAATCACATTAGATGCTTCATACTGGTGTATGACTGTATGATTTCACGACGTACAAGTTAAGTTTGTTAATTGGTGCTTCCTTACATAAAGAGGAACATGAGATTCATAATCGTAAGCTTCAAATTCAATAGGCTAGTGATGACTGATGACTTGAGGACTGAGTGAGTGTATGTTAGTCATGTTGAACATGCTATTAGCTTAGAGAATAGAAACAGACCCTGTGCAGGCATGTAGTGTGTGTGTGCACGTGCGCGTATGGTGCATTCCTGTGCTTGTACGTGTATAAAGCATCAAATTATATAGTTCGCCGTAAATAGACATCAAGCTGACATTAAACATCCCAGCACATTTTTTGCATCAGCTACCAAAGTTCCAAGTATCAAGTACCAAGCCCAGGCCAGCTAGTCACGACAGTTAACGAGTTGCTTAAACATTAGTTATATACATCACATCTGAAGATTAGCAAACAAAGCTAAGTTTGTTTTAGAATTCAGCTACGGATATTTCAAGCAATCGAATTCAGATGCACATCCTTCAGTTCCTCCAACTTCTCTTTAGAGATGACGACACTTGCAGCCACCACATCAAAGGCCTGCAGAAGCAGAAACAGAAACAGAAATAGAAACAAGAACATCAGGAATATATGAATACAAATAATATATGTCACACTAGTTTTAGGGTGTAATATTATGTATCCACATATATTGGAAACGTACAAGTAGTTTGGAGATGCCCTCTTTCGAATTCAGTTCATGCAGAAGTTCTTTCACAGCATCACGGGAGCACAAGCCATCCTCTTTCACATCGAAATCCCCAGCAACGAACAAGAAGACCTGGAAAACAGAAGTAGTTTTCATGTTGGGTAACGACGAAAGCCACAATGATCTATAGAGGTCGCCATCAGGTCGGTTATGCTAAGACCCTTAAAACAAACCAATGCAAACAAAACAAAGCAAAAAGTTATAATCTTGCAATGATTCTAGGAAAAGAACCAACAATGTTGTGCATAGATTGCATTCCAAAGGAGAGTAGATCCAAGGCAACTAACAAGAGCTACTCAATATCTTAATAGGAGGGTCTTTAAAAATCATGACAGACCAACATTAACAGAGTAACTCATAAGAAAAACAATTCTCAAGCGATTCTACAGTAGGGGTCAGAAAAAACGTGTAGTTTGGAGAGAAATAAAAAAAAAAAAACTGTGAAGTTTGAATTGTGTACATAGGATTGAGTAATTTACAATAGGATCTAGATGTCTGCGATGTGTGCTTGAAATTTCAACAAACGTTTACAACTCGTGCTAACACATTAACACTAGGTAGATTAAATTTTATGAGGGTAGAGAGGTTGAGCCATTTTAGATATTGTCCTTAAAAAAAACTAGTTCACTCCTTGTATATACAGTCTTATTGTCCTAAAAGCCGAGACTGAAACTGTATCAGCTCATTATAATTCAACAACTGCTACAACAGTGTTAATAAACTCAGTAGAGAGTATGAAGTTGCTCATTAAATTAGCCTCACTTGCTATATCTGTTGCTCATTAAATTAGCCTCACTTGCTATATCTAACATATAATTTTATCAATTCAAGCTACATGGAAGAGTGACACTAAGATGAAACAGTTAAGAACATTAACACGAAAGCTATAGAAGATGCTTGCAGGAATTTGATATAGTTGCACATTAGCGATAATAGTCTATAGAATACCAAGACTGCACTAGGAACAGAACCCACCCCGACAAATAAAAATCTAAGCACCAATTTGAAAAACAACATAGATATTCCACGGAGCTAACTATGATACTTGGATAGAATAGCTCATTTTGATTATAGGCTTTGTGGCATAAGAAAATAATAACTGCTCCATTGATACGGATACCATTGCCAACCATATACTGGCAATACACTCATTCCTTAAACCCGAAACCACATAGTACAATGACCTTAAAGCTGGTATACCACCCGGAACCTCCTTAGTGTGTCATCAATAGCGATATACCACCTAATCTTACAAGCTCTGCACAAAATGTATATAGCTAGTTTAAAATTCCACCCTATGAATCTATGATAGTTTGATGTCATCCCAATGATACCATTAGCTTTTCTTTCATTCTGTTGCATACCAATATTTCCTCAAATTTTACAACACCATAGTCATCTTTTCTTCATATTAATATGATAGTTGCATAAGATCAGTGTAAGTAGTAAAGACTTAAACTACGAAATTCACAGTTTATGTATCACAGAATACCAAAGTAAATAGAAAAATCAATGAGACATCTCAGAACCTTTCACTAAACTAATGAAATGGAGGATTAAGGATGTTATAAGACAGGTAAGGATGTAGGTTGTAGAAAGATCAAGGAACTTCATTCATACTACAGAAGTATGGATTTATAATTGAGATAAGCAATTTAGCAGCTACATACACTACACACACAACAGTCAAACAGAGAAAGCTAGAGAGTACAGAGACATATAGCCTGTGCAGATACGATAGCATTCATAGCAATGACAGCAAACAAAAACATCTGAAAACCTACTGGTCTAATAAAATTTAATCAGCTCATAGAAACATAAGAAATTTACGAAGAGTACCTCTGCACAACGAATACCGGATAGATTCTTGGGTAGTTCTAGTAGGTCATCAGTAGGATCATAAGATGGGAACTGGACTGCTTTTTCAATCACACCATTATATCCTTTGAAAACCTGAAAGGGACAAATAAGGTGTTATTTTACAAATAGTTATTAAATATAACTAGTTATCACTTTTCTTCAAAAAAAAAAAAAAAAAAAAAAAAAACCTAGTTGTTATCACTTATCAGTGATCTGGAACAAAAAATTATTAATTCGGAGTCTAGATCCAAACAGCATTAATATACACATACAACTATACCAGTCAGGAAGACCAAGTTATTAAAGCAAACATGTAACTCAGACGTGATGAAAGGGGGTGAACAAGAATGAATTAGCATCCTAGCACAAAAGTATTAACCAATTAAGTTCGACTGAGGCAAGGGTCGCATCTATCTATGCAACACTACAAGTCACAATGTGATAACTAGGAGATGATGTGCGAGTCTCTAAGGTTATTTTGGGAGGAGGGGGTCTATGCTATGATTCAAAGTTATAAATGAACTGCTTAAGATCTATACTTCTAAAAGGATTCTATAAGGAAAGAATGAATTTTCTTAACTCCTAACACAAAGTACTAACAAAATAAGTTCAGTTGAGTTAAGGATGGCATCTATCTATGCAACACTATTAGGAACTATGTGATAACCAAGAGATGATATGCAGATCACTGCGGGTTTTGCGTGGAGATGGGGGTGTTTACATGCTATGATTCAAAGTTTTACTTATAAAATTCATTAAGATCTATCACTCTATAAGGATAGGGAAAACATAGTGTAGCAGTGTTGATGAGAACGATATTCCAGGCAGAACCATTAAGTAAATTATTCGATGCCTTACCAAAGAACGGGAGAACAACCATTGGTCAGTATCCTTCAGCAAGTATGGAACAGCATCTGTGACCAATAAATAAGACATAAACACAAAATCAAATAGATAGCAATGCCAGCAAACTATATGAGTCTTGCTACAAAACCTTTGAACAACTTTCTGGAATGTGCAGTGACATTTACTGCATAAGGTTCTACTTCTGCTCCTGTTGTATACAGCTTCCCTTGAATGCTTCTATCAGTATCTATCACCACAAGCTACAAGAAAAGTAAAACAAAGTTACTCGAATTTGTTTTTGCCTTCTCTCTTAGAGGATTATTAAACTAGAAAGTTATCATATTAAACATCTAAATATGCATTCGTGATATGAGAATCAAGCTGCTAAAGTACCAGAACCACAAAGAAAGCCAAAGAGTAACTCAATGCAACAATTTATATCCTATAATTCCTTCTTTGACTTGGAGGAAGTTATGATATAAGACTAAAGCAGCAACTCAAATCAACAATTATGTATACTAATGCACTTATAACCATGTTGATATACTAATGCATTCAAAGAAGCTGAATTGCATGAAATTCACATAGCTAAATTCATCCAAGCAGAATTGATTTGCATGTCCACTGAACTTAAAGCACATAGATTTTAATATATCACCAAGATGCAGCTTCTGTTTTGGCATGATATTAAGTTATTCACTAGCGTCACAACCAGTGTAAATGACTTGATAATCCTCAGACACCATGTATACCAACATTGGTTTTGAGTAGAGCACATTATGCAGTATTTGCTCCGAATTTATGAAATATCAACCAAGACGCACAATTATAGAAACATACAGAAGTTACCAAAGCAGCAAGATGATTTGTTTTTAATTTATTAATCTCCAACTTTCTAGCAACAATGTAATGGAAAACTAAGTATGCAATTTATTTGACAGTCTTTACAAAGACCTGCCTATTGGATTGACCCTATACAACTACAATTTTGACTAAATAAACCAACATGCTTGAACAAAACCATATTAATCAAAATTATACCAAAACAAAACCCACTTCAAATAGTTTATAATATCTCTACATAATATAAACCAACCTCCTTAAAAGGGCAAAAACCCTTTTTTTAGCAAACTTCAACCCTATTTTAAGAAGATAAATCATTCAAAACTTCAATATATAATTTTATTTTTTTTGACACATAAAACTTCAATATTTACCTAACCAACTTCCCAAAACCTATTTTCTACAACCCCACAAGCAGAACACCAAAAAAAAATAAATCTTGTAAAACCTCAAGATAAACCACTATATCAAAATCAAACCTCACTTAACAATTAATAAGTATATAAGATAAAACTCCAATATTTTAATAATACGTAGTATCAATCTTATAAAATATTTCAACATTCTTCTATATATATAGTAAATAAAGCAGAGCATTAACACTAAAATCCAGAGCAACATCAGCTAAAACCCCAACATAAATCACTGAAATATACTCAGTATGATTCAAAACTTCAATATTTTTATACCCACATCTAATACAATATAATCAAGACAAAAATATATATACATAAACATGATTAAAAGAAAAAAAAAAAAAAAAAAAAAAGATGGACCTGAATATAAACGAGATTCTTGCCAAGAAGTAAGGGAAGAGAACCAAATCTAGAAGCTCGTAATTCAACAGTCATACGAACAGTATTTCTTAAGAGACCATCCACTACATTTCCAATGGGCCCACAATCAAGAACATCATTCTTCAGCTGTGAAAACCATCCATCAGGTGGCAGAAGTTGAACATTACTGATACTATTTCCAGGATTTGAGGAAGAAGATGAAGGTTGTTCTTCTTCTCCTTGATTGCTTTCCTTCTTTGCTGCTCGCTTTTCAGCTTGTTTTGCCTTCCTTTGAAGCTTCTTCTTACCAAGACCCGCCATTTTCGATGATTCAACAGAGAATATGGATGACTAGTGAGTAATGAATGTGCCGCCTCTTTATTACATGGTTATGTTGCTGTATTTAGAAGATCCTTTCCAAAAATGAATGTCACATCGATTTTTTAGGGTTTTTGGATAATATTAAAATAATTGGAGAGATCTTCCATCGTGGTCAAGTTCGAGTCAGGCCTCTAGTAAATTAATATTTAATTAATTATATTGTTAGTGAACTTAAATAATTTTATTTTACTTATAAAATATTGGAACATAATGATTAGTTTTGAACGAGAGGTAAAATTAACTGATTTTAAACTTTTCTTAGACCTAGAAACAAAATGTGTCATGGTTGCTCTTACAAACCTCATAAAACACCGGGAGGTAATTTGAGAGGTTAGATACATATATTTTGCTTTTAAACGATCAATTTAGCTGTTTTGGTATATGCAACATATCTTTATAGACCTATAAATAGGATCTCATTTGTTACAACTTACAAACCAACTTATATGACTTTGTGAGACACCCCATGCATTCAGGTTAATTTAAAAATAAAATTAAGGAAATTGACCAAAAATAATGGATTATAACCTTCAAAATTGGCCAATTTTGGACTTTATTTCGAACCCGAAAAGGAAACATGCATGGGTAGCTCCCATAGACCTCATAACACCCCGTGAGGCCATTTAGGTAGCTAGAACCAAATAATTTTCCTTTAAACGGTCAATTTGACTTTTTTGTAATTTTTGTTATACGACACATATTTGAAAAGTACTTATTCTCGGGCTTTTATAGACCTAGAATATGATTTTTTTTTTTTTTTTTTTTGGTTCCAAACCAACTTATATATATAACCTTGTGGAACACCCCATGAATTCATTTCAAATATTTATTCTTTTACCGAATTGCCCAAAAACAGTGGATACAAATTTCAAAATTGGTTGATTTTGGACCTTTTCAAACCAAGGAAAAACACACAAATGTTGTTGTTTTTCCAAAGACCTCATAACACCCCAGGAGATCATTTGAGTGGTTGAAAAAAATCTACTTTGCCTTTAAACAGTTAATTTGGTTATTTTTGCATACGACACATAATTGGAAAAATAATTCTTGGACCTTTATACACTTGTGAAGAATAATATTTATTTTAATCCAAACCAATTTAATGTGTCCTCATGGCTAGGACGTCTACTCATGCAATCAATTTAATTTTGAAAATTGGTCATATTAATATTAATATTAATTTATACATGCTACATACCTTCCTTTACCTAGATTAGTTGTAATCATCTCTTGTTTCTATTTTTTTTTTTTTTAAGAAAACGGTTAGTGCATTAATTTATAGAAAGATTATTCAACAGTATATGGGGAAATCTCATCTGGCACGAGATATTCCCAAAGCTGTTCACGACCATACGACACTAACCTAGCTAGGTGGTGGGTAACAAAATTCCCATCACGCTTTACATGAGACCAAAAAATGGAAGAAAAACCCGAGCTAACAGAGATTATATCTTCTAAAATACCATCAACAGCAGCAAAGGAGAAGGACTTCTTCTTAAGCTTGGAGACGAGCAATAAAGAATCTGCCTCAAGTATAACATCACCTAAGCCTTGCTCCATGGCCTTCTTTATACCGAACATAGGTGCCTTGCATTCTGCAACCAACGGCTCCCAACGAGCTCTAACCCTGCTGACTGCCGAGAACAGGACCTGACCCCTATAATCACGGGCAATGGCACCCAACCCCACCCAGCCTTCTTCAGAAATTGCCGCATCGACATTTATCTTCACTATACCAGGAGGGGGAGGCACCCACACTGGTCTACCAGCAGGCTCACTGGGAGAAGATATACTCCCATAAATCTTCTCGGTATACTCACCGTAGTCAGCCACCAGTCTGCTATGTCTGAGAAGGAGAGCCTCATCCAAGTCCCACACATTTTCAAAGACCCATTTATTGCGACGAAACCAAATAAACCAAGAGAGGAATAAGCTTTTCTGATAAACATCTTCCGAAAGGTTTTTTGCCCAACAAAGCAAAATATCTCCAAAAGAATCAGATGTAGCAAGATTAAGAGCTTCCTGGCAGCCACTTTTCAACCACAATCGATGCGTACTAGGACACAAAATCACAGCATGTACGGCTGTTTCACTCGCAGAACCACAGCAGGGGCATTGGGGATGTTCGATGAGATTCCTATGCAACAAGAGGCTTCGAGTAGGCAGAGTGTTCGAGCAGCATCTTGTTTCTATCTTATTATTGTTAATAGTCTGTTAGCCTTAGCCTATCATTAACTGAGTCAAAGTATATCTTTTAGCTTATTTATATGCTCTAGGACTTTAGCTAACCTAAGTATTCGCCTATTTATATGCACTAGATATCTCATTGGAAATTATATCAAACTTTCCTATTTTCTACATGATATCAGAGCTCGGCCCACGGTTTTGGGATAATCCGACTCAAGCCCGTATTTAACATAATCTTCCCTATATGTATTTCTATCAAACTTAGTTTTTATTTCTATCAATTAGATTCCTTTAAAAAAATTTGTGAAGGAATTGAAAGTTCAAAAATTAGTTGCAAGTATGATGAATCAGAGTAAGACTAGATATCATAATTATATTTCTTTGGAGCTAATCTCCAAGATACTCTCATGGTTACCCGTTAAATTCCTTGTACGATTCAAGTGTGTTTCAAAGTCATGGTACGAGTTAATCGACGATCCACATTTCATTCAACTCCGTTTTAGTCGACGATCTCATCTCAAAACAATATCCGATACTAATACCCTCATCCTCGAATCCATTCAAAAAGAGACTACTTATATCTACTCTATAGACGTTTACCACACGTACAAACTGTCTCGTGACCCAACTTCCGTACCCTAAAGACATTGCACGTAACGCTAAGATAGTCGGATTAGTCGCCTCGTGCAATGGCTTACTTTGCTTCTTGTATGCACTTCCAAATCATCCATTTGAAAAATTCCTTTCACTTAGCTTTATAATCCTGTCACCAATGTACATAAAAAGTTACCACAATTTAATTTCGACTTGAAAACCAAGTATAGCGAGGTTGTTGAGGTAGTTAACTTCGCCTACAAAACTAAGTATATCGAGATTGTTAAGATGGTAGCACTTGGTTATACCGTAAATCCAACGATTATAAGGTTTTAAAGTTTACGGAGTTATGGAATAGTGATGAGACACGAAGACTAGATCGAAAATCGTTGGTGTATCGATTAAAAACTAATGTTTGGGAGATAATCGAAAACCCGCCTTGGGAGTGGGATTGGAGTGTACTAGGAACAAGTACCATTTTCGCAAACAACTCCTTTTATTGGCTCAAATACGAAAGTGAACACATAAAATGTTTCGATCTCTTTACTCAAAGGTATTACACGATGCCTCTCCCCGAAGGAATTTCAACAACTAGACTAAAATTGTCGACTTTGAAAGGACAATTGTGTCTAGTGACGTTCTATTTGAACATATGGATATTAAGCGAGCACGAGCATTATTCATGGACTCGTATCTTTCATACCCAATGTGGATCATTGAATATTATCAATGATTTAGGAGATTGGAGATACTTGAATTTTGCTTGCTTAAAAGATGGAAGCAATAATAATGATAACATCATTTTAGTAAGTAGTGGTTATTCACAAAATCTAAAGAGATTTTTGATTTGTTGTGATTTAGAAAGTGAAACAATAAGGAAGATTAGCATGTCTGGCTTACTACCAAATGATCCACTGATGCTGCCTGTACAACCTTGGGTCGAATCGCTTGTCCCTTTGCACTGATTGTTAATTGATGACAAGATCGGAAACAAGCAAAAAAATCGAGATGTTCATGTTCGACTTGGAAGTAAGGTACAAGATCAGAAGAGCTGTAAGTTGGATACTTGAACTTTGATAGTTTACAGTATTTATTATGCTTATATATAAATATATAACTATATTTTCTCTTAAAATTTTGTGCATTTGCATAATTTTTACTAATTTACTTTGAAATTGTAGAAAGGATTTACTTTATACAAACTATTAGAATGAGATATGATCGATATCAGAAAATATATGTGTATATTTTCCGCGTAAACACAATAATGTCATAATCTCTAGCAATAAGCAATGCAAGAAGAGAAATTCAGCACCCGAAAAGTATAAGTCAGTAACTACCCAATGCATTTTCTTGCAATATCGATCCAAGCCATATTTGAGCTTTAGGTAACTTAACTCAGCTCGAAACAACAACGTATTTAGTACTCTTCACATTAAACGCGTCTAGGTTATTGACAAAGTTTCCTACAAGTTTCATTAACAGCTCGAAGCAGAGCTAAAGAACAAGTCTCATAAGCAGATAAGATCAGAATTCAGAACACCATAACTTCTCAAGAAGTCAAATGCATGTCTTTAAGCATTGTTATCTTCTCAGGGCTCACTTTGGAGCAACCAAAAGCCATCTCATCAAACCCCTGCATCATAACAGAAGGGAATTATTATTGTAATTACAAACGAGTTTTGGACTAATTATCAACAAGACCAGGACTATAAATGTATTAGTGGCTAAGAAATTTACATGTACTTTCTGTATGCCGTCTTCTGTATAGAGATAACGCAAGAATTTCTGAGTTGCCTTTCAGCTGTTCAAGCCCCCATCATTTCCGAGAGCAAAATCTCCACCAACAAACAGGAAGACCTGAATCATATACCACTGATACGTTCAAACTTTAAACTACCTGATTCACTATTACAAAGCATTATTTATTGAGAGTGAGGGGTAGCTCAGTTGGTAAGAGCTTCCCTCCCGGTTTCAGGTGATTCTGGGATCGATTCTCATCCCCGCCCTAGTGGCTCATATGAACCAAAAAAAAAAACAAAGCATTATTTATTAGTTCCATAATTTCATACAATACATCCCATACCATAGTAATACGAAGTAATTAACTTAAGAGTATGTACCTCAGTACAACAAATTCCAAGTGGCATGGGTGTATCTTTGTACTCTTCCACTGCTTTAGCCATCAGGTAGCTTCTTTGTTTACCCACCTTAATCGGAAATCACAGCATCATGAATTATATATAAGCCTTTTGAAGATAAGTTACAATAGAACTTAAATATGATGTATATATGTACTAAGAGCTGAAAATATCCTACAATCGTAATTTTTTTGATATGATTCCTTGAAGTTTCCATATTCAATATACCTTCATCTTTACATACGTCGATGCATACACATCATCAAGTTATCAACACTAACAATACCCTGCATTGTGTCTCATATTATCATTACTAAACTTAACAGTACCTTGCTGTCAGGAGTACCGAGTGGGAGGTCAAAGGTTATCTTTTTAAGGCCGCCAACAGGATCATGGGAGAGAAGCTTCAGAAGTGCTTCATTGCACAAGGCCTTGTTGAAGTCTTTGATCACCTTCAAAGGAAGTTATAGCTTTATAAGATTTCAAACTTGGTTAAGATATAAATAGCCTATTTAGTTTCAACTTTTCATGGAGGATTTCCTACAATAACTTTTTTGCTACGCTTCCTAGAACAGTTAAAGGTAATAATATAACCAGTCCATATTTCAATGTACCTTTATTTTCACATTGGCAATGTTCAAAATCATCAGCTCTAAGAATGCCAAGATTGATACAATAGCAATATCTTACCCCAAAAATAGTCAGCTCTAAGAATGACTAGCAAGGAAAAGGCAAGTTCGCAGCATAAAAAAAAAAACCATCGGAGACTAAGGCTCCGTAAGTTTTGGTTTATCTCTCTATTTTCCTTTGTTTGTTTTGTTAGAGTGGAAAACAAATTTCCATAGGAAAAAATTTACAATTTAGGTAGGAAAACGTATGTCACACTTTCATTTTTACTCTCCACTTCTCTATTTTCTCTCCTCCATACTTCCCCTCCCTTTTACTTTCCTTTCTTTCTATTTCTTCATAAGTACAGTTATCCTTTACAAACAAGCAAAGAAAAACATTTTTCACAATCTTTTTTTCTTTAGAAAATGATTTTCCATGAAAAGTGTTTTCCATCAAAACAAACCGAGCCTAATAAGAAGGCATTATGTGGAGAAAGTTAAAGTATCCTGAAGTATGTATGACATGATAACTCACCAAGGAGCGAGAGAACACCCAACGTGTGGTATCTTGCAGCAAACATGGAATAAGCTCTGCAATTTACAAGTACATAAGAAAATTAATGCTAAACTAGACAAGTCTGTGTGCAGAAACAAATATATAGTTTCATTGCAAAACCTTTAAACTTGTGTCTGGATTGTTCAGCAACATTCACCTTAGGATCCTTTGGATTCTGTCTGGAAGGGCCTTGATACATCTTTTCCTGAATTTCTCTGTTTGGATCAACCAAGACAAGCTAAAAAAATAATTAAAAAAAAACAGAATTAGTAAGAATTGGACAAAGTAAACCTTCAACCAATAACTGATGAAGCATTGAGAAGATAAATATTAAAATTGTGAAGATAAAAGTTTCTATTACATTGCTTTAGTTTTACAAGAAGCATGTCAAAAGATAATTAAATGAAGAAGATAAAAATTAACATTGATTGTGCTCTCAAGTAATAAAGTGCAAACAACCAACAATCCTAGGATTATATTTCTTGATCTATAGCAAGCTAAAAGAATTACATTTCTTGAAACCAAAAGACACACATCAAATAATCAACAAAAATCGAACCACGACATAGTCCTAGAGGTGAAGCCACATTCGAGGAAGGGTTCTTCACCTATGCCCCTAGAAGGCTAGAAGCTTCAATTCAAGAACCCGTGGTCATGTGTTCGCGTTAGACCCTCGACACTCTATTATCATAGATATGGACATGCACTTTGACACTTCGATCAATTTTTAAGGAATTACCTGAGTAATAAAGGTTTCCTTTATGTCCAAACAGTAGACACTCTTCCACACCCTACTAAAATATTATTATCAGCATCAATCAAAAGCGAACATTTTCCCTGATAAATTATACCCACACTAATAATATTAAGCATAAATCATACAAATATAGACAAAATTCACACCATAAGTCATAGATTTTGATAAAAAAAAAAGACTTAATTTTTTTCTACGTTATACTTAACAAAAACTAAGAATTTTTTCTTACAGATTTCCACATGAATCACAACAAAAACACAACCCCATTTAAAATTACTTACAAAAATAAAACATGGGATATCAGCATCATTCAACAAAATCACAACCCCATAATAAAGTAATTAAATAAAATATTTAAACACTAATCCATGAAATTTTCTGCAAAAAAAACTGAAAAATAAAATAAAAATGCAGTGTAAATTATAATACCTGAAGAAAGACAAGATTTTTCCCAAGCAAAGAATCCAAAGAACTAAACCTCTGAATGTGATTCCAGTAAAACAACCTCAGACAATTTCTAAATAGACAATAAGCTGAATTCCCACGAACAGGATCATACAAATATTTTCCATAGACTTGTTTGAATGTAGGTTCTTCACTTGAATTATCGTCTTCAACCATTATAAATTTCACAGGAATTTTATCGGGAACCCAAATCGGAGTATCGGCCGGAAGAACTGAACCATCCTCAGACACTAAACGCCCTTCATCATCAAACGTCATTCTGTAATTCTCTTCTTGGTCTACCATTTTTTAAGCTCAATTAGCTTAGTGTATGTTATGTAAACTTGTAAACTTAAAAGCGGGCGCTTTTAATTTATTACAGCAGCACACACTCACTCACTCACTCTCTTCCCTTTTATACAGTCCGTCTAAAAAATAATGTCACTTATAGGATTTTCGGATGGATAAGATATTTACCTGTTTATTTATTTATTTTTATTTAATTATTATTTTTTTGTGTTTAGAGTATAATATACGGGGCTAAGGATTGATTTTTTTTTTTTTTGTTTAGAGAACCACAAGGGCGGGTGATGAGAATTGATCTCAGGATCTCCTGAAATTGGAAAGGAAGCACTAACCACTTGAACTATCTCCCACTCTCCTAGGGGTTGATGATTTCATTTATGTAATTAAAATTATTAGTTCTAACATACCGAGAAACTTTTAATTTTTAACTATAGGTCAGTTGGATAGAGTTGTTAAGGAGATTTGCTCCCGAAATTTAATACAATTTGTACACACTTCATCACACAAACTCTCTTCTTATGAGAGTGAGGGATAACTCAAGTGGTTAGAGTTTCCCTCCTTATTCCAAGTGATCCTGGGATCGATTATTATCACTCGCCCTCGTGACTCTCTTGACACAAAATAAAATAAAACAAAATAAAATAAATAAAAAAACTCTTTTTCTGTTTTTATAGTCCCTCTATAAAATGATACTCATAATATACCAAAATTTCAAATATACCAAGCTTAAGGGTTGATAATGACATTATTTACCCCTAGAATTTTTAAGTTCATACTTCGTAACATACTACATATAATTGTGTGATTTTTGACGTACGTATGCAAGTTTATGGATTGATTATTAATTTTATTTCGATCTTGTTGAGAAACTTATAAGTAATTTTAGCTTAGTTGGTTAGGATCGTTGATTAGATTCTTTGCCAAATTTATTTTGGTATGCACTCTCACACACTAGTCTCTAAAAACATTGTCACCCTAGGGTTTTGAAGTTCATAAGAATATGTTTTCAAAAAAAAAAAAAAAGTTCATAAAAATATAAGATACACATAGTATATTATGCAATTTTGATATAGAAAAAGGCTAAAATAAAATAACACGAACCTCTTAAAATCCATAAAAGTTAAAATGAAAGAACATGACAAATAATACTTCGTAACATATACTCCGTACAAGTGCATCATGACTCTATGTGTATTATAATTGGGCCATGGTCAATAAAGTCAAGTCAAGTCTATTTTTAATTTAACTTTTGTTAAATTATTATGACCAAATAAATCGAAATTTAAATTTGTTTGTTTGTTTTTATTTTTTTCAAGTCGATTTCGAGCCAACCCTGACACCTCTAAATTGGTCACTCGGGTGCATCAATTTGCAATAGGGGTCTCCCTTTTATTTGACAAAGAAAAAAAATCAGTGCACCCTTTCGTTTTCTTGTTGTAGCTTATCTGCTCTACTAGACTAAATTTTTTGTAAAAAAAAAGCTTTAATTAACAGCCAACAATGGCGGCAACCATCACCAACTTTCATCCCTTGTCTCTCTTCTCTGAAACTGATCTTTGTTTCAATCCCACTAAACTCAATTTCACAAGAAGCTCATTCATTACTTCCCCACATTCATTTCCTGCAATTATCAGCCATGCTCACCATCAGAATACTCCTCCTTTTTCTTCTTCTTCTAAACCAAAATTTAAAAAGACAGGTCAATTTCAAATATTTAAGTTCCGTTTTCCTTAATTTTTAACAATTTAATCTTAATTAAAGAAGTGGGCATTTCTTCTTTTTATTTATTTTATTGGTTGTTTTCAGGTGTTCTTGATTCTCCAATGAAAACCCAGAAGCTGAATTTGCAGGTTTCACCCCATAGAGCTGGTATATTAATTTATTAATCTAATTCATCTTTCAAAATTTGCTGTTACCTTTTTTTTTGGTGGTGTTTTAGTTGACATAATTTCGATTATTCTGCATTTATATAATGTGGGGTGGAAAAGTTTATGATTCATTTGTGGTTTGATTTAGTCCATAAGAAGGTTTGAAGTGTGTTTCAGTATTATGGCAATCATAATTCAATTTTTGGAGTGTTGAAATCTTTTTTATTTCAATATATACCTGGTTACTTTTAATTTACCCTTGTATTATCTTGCAATCTGTTGGGATTCTAAGCTTAAATCATAGCTTGTACTCTCATTAAGCTTGGGCTGAAGGCTGAACCTTTTGTTTAACTAGGTTTGCCCGTCTTTGCGATACTACACTTAAATGAAAGTTCTTCTGGACTGTCTTCTGATTTGTTTAAATTTCCGACTTACTATTATAAATTATTGAGGTTGAAATTAATGGAATTCTAGTGTTTATATTGAAAGGCATTTTTGTGCCAAGGTAATTGGTGTTGATGTCGTTCCTAACTATCCTAATGCTCATATATTGAACACAATAGGTGATAAAAGTGATGTTGGTCATAGGGAAGATTGTTTGGATTTTTAACTTTTGGTTTGGTTTCGTGTGTAAATTCAGTGGCTGCTGTGAGGTTGATGCGGATTGAGTTTGGTGGTGCTTTCGCTGATCTTCTAAATGAGAGAGGCAAGGGTTCAGGGAACAATGAAATGGAATATGTTGAAAGGACTCTTGGATTTCGCACCAGAGACCTGGAAGAAAGAGATCTCAGATTGGTATTCTACTCCATTCTCCATCTTCCTAAACATCATAGTCCATATCCTATCTTTTGCTATATCATTAATGGCCGAAATTGAGTCTTAAAGCTACTTTATACCCTCTAAGGCCATTGCTAAATTTTAAATGCATACTTATCCTGAATATAGATGCTTCTTCTTTCTTTTTGCTCTTTTGTGACTTGGGTTTGATGCAATTTAGCAAACAAGAGAAAATATATAAATATAATATCTCAGTTACTCTCATTGCTTGGAGGCACCTTCATGGATGCCTCCTCCATTGGTGGACACCCCTCCACAAGGAATATGGTGGGAAAGTGTGATCTTTCATCTGAAAAATATTTGTGTCTTCGTGATGTTTATTATTTGGTAGCGAGTAAAGAATGTATAGGATCTTTTGTTGGGAGTGTTTGGACTCATAATGAGTCCCTCTTAATAGTGTGATATTCGTACGAAAATCCACCAAGAACTTATTTGATGATATGGCGCTGAAATAATGGTTCTAGAACTCAAATGAGTTCTTTTAGTGAACATGAACTAACAAACTTTCCATCCAAGATTTGTAGATGCTTATTCTAAATAAAGTTGAAGTGCTCCTACTTGCTCTTTTTTGCACCCCAACTTATATACCAGTTATGAACCATGACTGGTTTTTAAACTCAATCAAGTCCCTTTTGTGAAGATGCTCCAACATCAACCCTTCCCAACCTAGGTTTGTATACTCCGTCTGAATTTCAGATAAGCTACTCGCTCTTTTTGTTCCTCAAGCCAGATTGATAAACCTAAGAACTAAAGCCTGTGCATAAAGCTTTTTGTATTGTTCTATAGAAGTGAAATGTTGCTGCTAAATGTACATCTTGTTATCTAAGGTTACTGACATTGTTGGTGGTGCAATTCGCTGGAGAAAATATCTGGACTATCTGATTCTTTCGTTGTGTCATGACGAAGGCTCTTTTAGGAGCATGGAACCTCTGCTGCTACAGGTATATTACTCAAAAATGCTTATTCTAAGGATTAACTTTTTTTTTTTTTTTTTTGTTCTGGAAATCTGTGATGCAAGTATCATTTTTGAGCTAAAGATTTTAAATTTGGTAAGTATATATCCAAGTGCCTTATTGTCTCAAAAGCTGCTATCTGGTTTTATTAAGGTGTAGCTGTTAAACTGTAGTGGTTGGATAGATTTGACCATAAAAAAGTGATTATTATATATTCATTGTAGAATGCCATGTGACGTATATTAATTTTTTTTTTTTTTCTTTTTTCTAGATCCTAAGGATTGGATTTTATGAGATTCTTAAACGGGAAATGCCTCCATATGCTGTTGTTGACGAGGTCAGCTCTTACTCATCTTTGCTACAGGAGACATGTCTCATAGATATAATTTGTACCTTGTTATGGAGTTAATATGGAGTAGTCATGATTTTATAAGAGTGATTTGCAATAACTCTCTTTGTTGTTGTTTCCTTCTAGCTTGCATTTACATGTAAATAATGCTATATTTGTGGTAACTTGATGATGTTATTACTAAGCAAAGTGAATGGTGATTCCCAGTGGCTATATTTGCAGTGACTTAAGCACACTTGTACTATTTTATGCAACTGAAGAGGGTTGCATTATTTTATATTCTGAAAACAATGGTTTTTTAAGAAATTAGAGGCTTATATTTTTTTGTTCTTTAGGTTCAGACACATGCTCTTACCACTGGTTCTATTGCAGAATGTGAATCTTGCCAAGTTTGCTCTTAGACCAGGCGCAGGAAACATGGTGAATGGGATCCTCCGAAAACTAGTTTCTCTTAAGGTTCAAAGCTTTCTTGATATCAAATCAATTTTACAAATCAATGAGATTGTGTTGGCAAACCACTAAAAAGCCACCATTCTTTTTGTGGGAGTGGATGTTTTTAATTAAGTTGTTCATCCTTGATATAATTTTAAACGTTAAGTCCTTTCTCTTTACAGGATAAGGATTCCCTTCCTGTACCTAAGTTGGATGGTAATGACCGCGCACAAGCACGTGCCCTTGCTACTACTCATTCCCATCCAGTGGTGAGTTCGTAATGAATATATTAAACTAGCAGCTGAATATATATATGCTCGTATACATGAGAATATGGGACAATATTCATGGCAGTCTTTCGTTATGCAACCCCTGCTCCCCCCCCACCCCCCCCCCCCCCCCCAAAACACACACATAAAAATAAGCATCATGAATCTAGTTGTGAGTGTGATAGCTGTATATGTTGACCTGGAGGCGGTATTATGCTTTCAGGGTATTACAACAAGTGGTAATGCTGACTAGTTTCCTTTTTCCTCATAACCCCTCCTCCCTCACCAGTGGATGGTAAGACGGTGGACCAAGTACCTTGGACAAGAAGCAGCAATCAAATTGATGACATGGAATAACACTGATCCAAGTTTCAGCTTGCGGTTGACATTTTTATAATCCTCCGAGTCCTGAATTCCTCAACGTTTTTCCTACCCAGGTCGTGTTACTAATCCTGTTTTTCTCTTGTTTCTTCATCTGTTCTCTTGGTACAAGGGCCAATATTGCGAAAGGATTAACTCGAGAAGACCTTGTTATGAAGCTTAATTTGCTGAAGGTTAATGACTCTTCCCTCTTATATACTGGACATCCAAATTCAAATCTATTCACATCATAATACTTTGTCTTTAGGTACCACATGAACCTTCCTTGCACTTGGATGATTTTGTGCGCGTCAGAAGAGGCATGCAGGTGCTGTCTTGTCATAATAACTTAATTTTTTTTTATGAAATGTGATTTCTTAGTACCAATTTATATTCTGATTTGTTTCTCATATCCCAGACTGTGATACAAAATGGGTTCCTAAAAGAAGGTTTATGCTCAGTTCAGGATGAGAGTGCAGGTCAGCATATTTCAAGTCCATTATTTTTTATTGCTTCATAAATAATGCCTTCTAGATCTTATTAGTAGTAATTTGATATGCTGACACTGGAAATATTCACTGTTCAGTTCTTACTGTCACATCTTATCTCTTCATACTTGTATTTTTTTTTCCTTGGATCAAGACCATCTTATCTGATGCCATTGTTCTCATATCGATAGATAATCCCATCCTTTTCTCTACTAATGTAAAAGAATATAAACGAAGATAAAATGTCAGAAAAATTTATGACCTTATCATCTCACACAATCGTTAATGACAGTGTAATACTATAATACATCTTTACTTTGGTGCAGGTCTAGCTGTTTCTGTTCTGGACCCACAGCCGGATGATTGCATCATTGATTGTTGTGCTGCTCCTGGGGGAAAGACACTCTTCATGGCATCTCGCTTGAATGGCCGAGGTATATCATGAACAAGTAGACGTTTTTCCTTAGCAACAGTTTAACTATTGATGATGCTGGTTCTAGATTCTAAATGTCAAGCTTTTCAGGTATGATATCAGCAATTGACATAAATAAAGGGCGTCTAAGAATTCTTGAAGAAACAGCCAAGCTGCAATCAGTTGATGGTGTGATAAATTGCATCCATGCTGATCTTCGCTCCTTTGCAGTAAGTCACTGTAATATGTGATACAGTGATACTAGCTTTGCTTTCTCCCTCTTGTTTGCTATAGCAATGTTTTCTATTTGCATCAGGACAGCAACAAATTAAAATTCAATAAAGTTTTGCTAGATGCTCCATGTTCTGGCCTCGGTGTACTTTCCAAAGTAAGTGGTACTGCTTTTTTTCCATTCAAATCTTTAAAAAATTTATTTCTCTGTTTGAGATGTCGAAGTGTTAATCTAACTTTTCTTTTCTTTTCTTTTATGAAGAGACCGGATTTGCGCTGGAATAGAAAGCTGGAGGATATGGAAGAGCTAAAGTCATTGCAGGACGAGCTGTTGGATGCTGCCTGCAAGTGAGATCAAAATTTACCCTGCCTTTGAAAGTTGCATATACTTGACTATTTTCTAATAAAAGTCTCTTTTCCTGGTTGTTGACCCATAAGACTAATTTTATTTCCTTTTGTGGTCTATTAAACTTCCACAGGCTGGTCAAACCAGGCGGTGTGCTTGTGTACAGTACCTGCTCCATAGATCCTGAAGAAAATGAAGACAGGGTTTTTGCATTTCTTATCAGACATCCGGTAGGAGTTTTTGTTCTTATTACCTGTAAATTAGCATCTTCCATTTCATGTAATTGTTGGCGGGATAATTCTTTTCTCCTTCTCTATGTTAATTTGTTGTTTGCTGGTTGACAGGAATTCCAAATAGACCCTGTTCACAGTTATGTTCCACCTGATTTTTCAACTGAACAAGGATTCTTTTGCTCATGTCCAGTAAAGCATTCGATGGATGGAGCTTTTGCTGCACGTCTAATTCAATCACAGTAAACATGTGAGAAGCCATCTGTTGTGGCAGCTCCAGAGACTGACAAGAAACAAAAGAACTAAGAAAACCAGCTGATGAGGTAGTCTTGAAGGCATGCCACTTTCAACTTTCAAAAACCTTAAATGTAATTCATATTATTTCTAAGTGGTCTCTTGCTATTTATCTTCCATCAGCTAATTTGAAAGTTATTCTTTTGCATCTAATACAACCTTTTCTCTTTTAACTGTTAATTTTGAGCAGTAGATAACATGATAAAGAGTTTGTAACTGATTAGTTGGCTGGTGTGCCAACTGCATTGCCCTTTTTGATACAGGATAATGTCAAAATACTTGTCCTACTGAACGAGTTAAACAAGCAGCACATCCTGATATAAGGACTGAAGATTTAGCAGGCTGCTGATGCTGTTTTGAAGGCCAGGCCAAAGAGACAGGAATATTGAACATCTAAAGCAACTTATTGGGTGTCTCGTGTCAACGATCTAAGACCTTGCTGAACAACCACCAATGGGGAAAATAGGTGCTAATTTGGCAGCATGGAATTGCAGACGATTGGAGGAGAGAGACAAATAGAGGGGAGGGGGTAGGGGGCGTACTGTTAGTCAGATCGGGCTCCCATTTAGCTGCACCACTCTTCTGGTTGATTATGGTTTTGATAACACCTAATATGTCAAAGTCATAGTGTATTTAACACGAATGGTTGATTATGCATTAGAAACACTCAACATTCAATCATGTGGCATAATTATTCATCCCAATTTATGAAGCTTTCTGCTGTTATGTTGGAATTTCTGAATTCTGACAAATGACTTCTGACCATGATGGTAAAAAAACTCCCCTTCCCACTACAAACTACTTATAATCTTATATAGTGCATGAACTATGAAGTATTGGAGATATGGCGACAGGTGCACCGCTTTCCTGGCTTCACCCATTATAATCTGGCTTCCCCTTATTTCACACTTTCATGGCATTCCATGCCAAACCATTATCATTCAGAGGAGCTTGGCATGCTTTGTAAATTTGCATTCGCTCTATGACCATGCTTGTATCAAATAAGTTTATGCATCGATTAGAAGTCTAAATTAATTGTTGATGTTATTTCGTCTGACTATTTAATGGAAGTTCACCTTGAGGATGGCCTATAAATCTATTTGAATCTAGTCACCAAGGGTAGTGTTTCATCTTAAAGCATACATGTACATGTGATTGTGCGAAGATCCTACATGCTGCAAAATAGATGACCTTGATGCTTAAATGACATCGCGAGCTCAAAATTGAATCGTAAATGAAGCCATGAGCTCAAGGTTGAATCGTTCTTGAAGTTGAAGAGGATGACTGGTACTTTGGTGTTAAATGTTAAACTTCTCTCAAAAATTCTCCATTGAAACCAATACAAGTTTACAATATTTTGAATATTGTCCAAACGCTACTTTCTAGTTTCTATACATAAAACCATCCAACAATTATCTTAATCCAATACACTTTAAAAAAACCAAAATATCATCTAAACCTTTAACAAAATCATTTCATACAATACAATATCCCGCATTTACATTAATTCAATATAGTATATGCGATTTTTTTTTTAATAGGTAAGGAAAAAGCATCTCCTATCGGACCGAAGCCGGACAAGTACAAATGCAATCATGTGAAACATCATTGAATTAATTTCAAAGTAAATTTTGTCTACTCATAAATTGTAGTTATACATTTAACAATCGTACATTGTCATTTGTCAAACATAAGTCAAAGGTTTACAATTAACACGAAATAATAGATTTTGCATTAAGGGGAAATATTCTTTCTACTTCGTATAAACTTCTCAAAACAAACAAGAAGCGATGCAGTGAGCTGAAAAGAAATGAAGAAGCTCTGCAGAGTTTCCCCAATTTCTCTCTCCTCCGCCCTAATTCGAACCCTAACTTCTTCTTCTTCTTCAATTTCAACAACAAATTTCTCATTGAAAAATGTAACAAAATCCAATTTTGAAGAAACCCTAGTCGACCTTACTACCCATGTCAAAGCTGCTGATTTCGTCGCCATTGATTTGGAGATGACCGGAGTTACGAGTTCTCCTTGGCGCGAAACGTTCGAGTTCGATCGGCACGATGTTCGGTACCTTAAAATTAAGGATTCTGCTGAGAAATTTGCTGTTGTTCAGTTTGGTGTTTGCCCCTTTCGCTGGGATTCCCTCAAGGGCTCTTTCGTTGCTCATCCGTTAGTAATCTCTCTATCTTGTTCATTTTCTATTGAATTTGTTATTTTATAATGTTTTTTGAAATTTTAATTTGGGAATGTTATTAATCTGTGCATAAATTTTGAATTTAGTAGTGATTTTAGCTGAGCTGATTGAATGAAGAAGTTATAGTGTTAGGATTGATGATAATCTTTGAATTTTAGTTGAAGAGGAACTCAAAAAATGCTGACTTCTTTTTTTAGTGTTGTGCTGCAATGGAGGATGTAATGAAGTAGTGTATTTTAGCAGAAGTTTTCGTTTTGTGGAATGTGTCGCCTTGGTATAGGTTATGGTCATGCTAACTCTGCATAATTTTTCGGATGTTTGGAAAAAGATGTTGCTTTTTCTCGAATGGTAATGGTTTATGATTGAATTTTTTAGGATGCTCCTCCTTAAATTGAATGATGAAATGATAGGAAGAGTGTGAGGATAACAAATTGGAAATTATGTGGTATCCTAGTTAATAATGGTAAATTGGAAGCTTGTAACAACCTGATAAGTGATAAGAGTGATAGCTATTATGGATGGAGGGAAATCTGGACCCCCTCCCGTCCCCAAGTCGAGTTCGTCCGTCTGCTAGAGTATGGTGTTCATCGTTTGCAAGGTAATAGCTAGTATGGCTGTTGAATATCAAGTTAATTCTGGTCTTGAGATGGTAATTGTCCTAACTGCGGTTATTGTTCCTGCTCTTTGTGCTCAAATCTTGCAATGTTTTAAGGATGCTTGTCATGCTTTAATTTACCTATATTTGATATCTCTGTTTGGTAGATAGGTGTTAATTTTAGTGCCTTTGAATGAAATTGCTGGACCTATATAAATCAAAGTGAATTGGAACATGGGCAATCAAGTGCATCAGAATTTAGTCCAAATGTTATTGGTTGACGAAAGTAATAAGTTCATCTCAATTCTTGGAAAGGCTTATGAAGGATTACTCCATCTAATAATGTCATATCGTCTCATTGGCAGGCATAATTTTTACATATTTCCACGTCAAGAGCTTCCCACTGATGGCCCGTCATATGAATTTTTGTGCCAGACGAGTTCGATTGACTTTTTGGCAAAATATCAGTTTGACTTCAATACATGTATACATGAAGGTAAGATACATGATTCATTACTCTTTCGATTCTTACGTATGTGTTCATGCCAGTTTTGGGTGGATGCAAGCATGCCAGTTTTATCATTCAGACTTATATTCATAGAAAATTATAGATGGCATGAACAGTGTTAGAACATTTGTCATTTATCATTTGTGATAGTCACAATGATGTCAACTTTTTGTGGTAAATTTACACGTTGCATAATCTCAGGAGTGTCTTATTTATCCAGAGGACAGGAAGACGAGGCCTTGAGTCGCTTGAATTCAATATATAACGGGAAATGGCAAAATGCTAATGAAGCTAGAGATATACCTTTGAGCAATATAGCTGATGTTCTATTCTCAGAACGGATGAAAAACCGGCTCAGTGATTGGCATGATATGTTGCTACTCAACAGAAATGCAAATGCTGAGCTTCCAAGTGCTGTAAAATCTAAACAACGATTTGAAACCATATTTTTTAATATGCGTCCTGCTCTTAAATTGAACGGTTTCACCTCTCATCAGCTGAAGTTGATGGAATTGGTAATCCTTTGAATCACATTTTTTTCATGCATCATTTCTTTTTATTTCAATTTTCAGGTTGAATATCTTGTCTGCAGCAGTGTTAGTTTACTGATATTGATCAAGTTGCACCAGATTTTAAACTTCGGGATGCTAATACAATAGTAACTTGTGTGATGACATCTATTGTCCATTTCATAGAACTTAATGCCTTAGCCATAGCTAGTATGCCTGGTTTCTTGTTGAGTACTTTTATTAGGTCTTCCTGTAAACAGTTAGCACATTGAATCCTGATGATCTTCTCTTGAAGACTTTGTTTCTATTGGATTATTATGTAAATGAGCTTGCATTGTCTTACATGCAGCTTTTTTTCTTTCTTTTTTTTGGGTATTTATTTTGTTATACTTTGGAATTCCACTAATTTAGCACTGCAATTGCAGGTCATAAGGAAGCACTTTAAGAATCTTGTTTTCGTTCGTGCTTATGATGAAAGTTCCATCTTGCAGAAGCTTGTTGTTTATGTAGAGTCCGACGATGACAAGATTAAACTTATGGTGAGAAAATGTCAATTACACTGTGATAATTACTACATTAATTACTTTCCCTTGGCCCATCTTAATTAGTAGGTCAGTATAGCTTGTCATGATGGGATACATGCGGGGTTGGTGTTGGTTGTTGCAGACATTGTACTAGGATTGTTTGTTTCTTTTTGAATCTGCTTGGCATGATTAGGTCTTAGCCGTCTTACTAAACAATATCTCCTTTGTTTATTGAGGTGAGCTAGATTTAGTATTTGGCAGACAATAACTAGCTTTGTGCAGCCTTTTCTGCTTGCCACATTTATAATTTTTCCGTCTTTTGCAGGAGGAGATAAAGGATGACTCTCACCAACATGCAAGGCGAAAAGTAAAAGCAGCTGCAGGATTCCGGCATGTCACTGACCTCCTCTGTGCTGAAAATAAGCTAATTGTAGGTCACAATTGCTTATTAGGTATATTTTTCTTGCTTACATGCTCAGGCAGTCTGGGACCAACACCCCCACAGCCCACCTCTCATTTAAAAAAAATTGTTAACCATCCCCACTTTAATTGTGCCTTTGTGAGAGGTGGGAGCATTAGTCCTACACCATATTATAATGTTTGCACTTAAAGTTCTTACTAGTGTCATTTCTTGTCATCTGAGATATGGTGTATTGTAATTGTGGCAGATATGGCTCACGTGTACCATAAATTCTTTGGTCCTCTTCCATCAACCGTTGAAGAGTTTGTGTTAAACATCCACAATTCTTTTCCTCAAATTGTTGACACAAAAGTACTGTTGAATGCGGACGCAAGCCTTCAAAAATGTATGAATAAAGCCAGCACATCATTGGCCTCCTCATTTTCTCTGATGTGCCCTAAGATAGCCTCCGGAAAATCCTCTTATTTGGGCATACAGCCTTGTGTGAAGGTGGAGGTTCAAGTGGATGACATGAGGTTTGTCACCTGAACTGCCTTGTATCTAATCTTCCATAAAATGCTTCTTTTGAGTCTTTCAACATGTCTGTCTTGATTATTGATTGTTTGGACCAGTGTGACAGTGTCAGTTGCAATTATTCACATTGTTGCTGATAGCTACTTTCCACTTTACTTTTTGCATGTGAAACCAATTTATACCGAAGTCTTTTTCCAGGTCCTCAAATTGGAACTCTGGGGCCAGGCATGAAGCTGGTTATGATGCATTCATGACCGGGTGTATCTTTGCTCAAGCTTGCAGTCATCTGGGTGTTGATTTTTCTTCTGAGAAGTTATTAAACAGTGAGAATCTTCAAAAATATGTCAATCAGCTTTGTCTCAGTTGGAGTTCAGGAGATGTAATCAATCTAAGCACTGGTGATGTGAATGAAATTCCCGTTATCAATTCTGTTAAAAGGAGGTTTCTCAACATTATGCATCCTAGCATCGTATTGATCTGGGGATTCCACCCAAAACTCAGGGCTGGCAAGATAAAAAATTGCATCTGTAAAGTGTTTGGTATACACTCAGTTGCTTGCATCTATAACTTGGATGAAACTGCAGTATTTGTTCAATTTAGTACCGCAGACTTGGCTGCTAGCTTCCTCGCCTTAAAGGAAAGTTTAGAAACAAGTGATGATTCCATCTCTGTCCTACATCCTTTATCAAAGTTGTTGGAAGGTGGAAAAACCTGTGCTGCTGGATATGAAGTTTACAAGGATATCTGCAGTTCCCCAATTTCAAAGGTCTTGTTTGCAGAGCAGGCAGAGGCTATTGGAATTAATTGGAAGACCAAATTAATAGAAATTGAAACGGATATCCAGAACCTAGAACCAGAAAAAATTATTGAGAAAACTGAAAGGTCAAGTCCGTCACCAGAGATTTGCAAAGCAACCAAATCGAAGATAGATGTTCAGAAGTGCAAATCTGATCAGAATATATTTGACAAGATTTTGTACTCTCCTGATTCTGAAGCCAACAGAGAGTTGAAAGTCACAAGTTCTTGTAATTCATAGGCCATTTAGTGTAACCATTTGAATCTTAGCAAATTGATTAGATTTCTAAAATTCATACTTGATGCCCTGTATCATTTCAGTGTAAGACATCTTGGAAATAATATAGGGAAATTTTGATGGTTCTATATTGATGTGTCTATTACACTTGGCTTTCACTTTTTAGTCTGTTGAAATTTAAAATTCAGCGAATTATTCATGTAATTTGGTATTTTTCAGATGGACTTTGTGGCTAAATTTGTCCATCATAAAAACCATCACTTGTTGCAGGAAAAGTACGCAGAAGTATAGAACAGCTGAAGTTTCAGAAAAAATGCAAAAAGGATGCAGACATGCACTACAATTAATTAATTAATTAATTCATATTAATATTAAAATCATAATCAAAGTCTAATGGTACTAAATTAAAACAAATATTCCTCAAACAGCAGAGGAAAACAACATGAATCAACTAAAATAGATTAATAGAACTCTGCCCTAAAGGTCTAAACTCTAAAGCAATAAAAAGAACATTCCTAACATCAAAGAACTTCCTTAATCCATGAACAGATAAAGCACGATCATGACACCCATGAACAGCGTCAGAAAATAAGATGTGACAGACAGAATGTCACTGGCATTGGTAGGGGTAGGACACCACGAGTCAGTAATGAACCCGTCTCCGCCATCACGACCCCCAGTTGGTCCCTCAGCCGAGGGTGCAGGGGCAGCGGCAGTGGGCTGATGAGCAGCAGCTTGCACCATGACGCGGATGATCATCTTCTGACCTGCTAGACAGTGATCTGGTTCCCCACTGATAAAGTATACAAAACCCGAATGATCAAACTCAAAGACAGTATCCCCATCATCGAATTTCAAGATTGGGTTGCTCACATCACAATTCTCATAGTCAACTCTTTCAACCAGGAGCACTGAGTCATTTTTATACTTGAATCCTATCAGTAAAAACAAACAATCAGATTGTCAGAAACTGACTTACAGTTACAGTACAATGTCAGATAATAAGCACTAAAATTACCAAAACCAACAATTAAACAAGCCTAACATACAAAAATCAGATAAGCAAGATTGTTTTATAACATTCATATGCAAGAAAACATACTGATAGTATCTCCAATGTGAAACCTGTGTTGTTCTGCCCACTCATTGTAAGTCTCGAACTCGCTTCCATCAGGCTTAACCCATCCGCTGTCACCTCCTACTTCAAGCTGAAAGCAGGAAACATGGAAGACAGCCAAATAGACAAAGAGGACGGCAAAATCAGAGAAAAGTTGGAAGCTTTGTTTGCTGAAAACGCGGTCATTTTCTTTTCTTGTTGATGAAATCAGAGTAAGTTTATACAGAGAAAGTAAAGAAAGCGCAAAGAATGAAGCAAATGTAAGTGTAAGTACTTAGAGTTTTGCAGTTTATATAGAAGAGGGAAAGTGGCAGTTAAGGTAGTTACTTTAAGTGTTGGTCAAAGTAAGGGGAAGTGGAGGGAAAAGTGGGGAAAGATTGAGGGAAGTTTTTAGCTCATTAATTAAATAGTGGTTTGAACGTGATTTCAGTCAAAATGCAATTTTTTTTATTTTTAAAATTTAAAGTAAATAAATTAATTATTTTCTCTTTTTTTTTTAATAAATAAATTATTTTCTCTCAAGATAAAACTTGAGAAATAATTTTATTTTTTTCACTAGAAATTTTAACTTCAATAGGAAAACATAATAGAACTTTCAGGAATTATGAATTTTTTTTTTTGGGTGCGGAATTATTATAATTTTTTTTTTTTTTTGAATAGATATATTCATTAATTTTTTAATACAAAAAAGTGAAATTTGTTACTTAATGTTAATTGATTAAATTAAATGAATATATGCATGCTTTATTGAACATAAATATTAGGATAACCCGAATGTATATTATGAACAATAGTTACCTTATTATTTTTTAGCAAAAATCACTCAGATACTTGTATAAAAATTAAGGAACACATTCAAGTTTTGCATTTGACTTAGGTATTTGTACCGCAATACCTAAGGAGAACATATTGTGTCGTAATAAACATATTGTATGATGTTTGAATACTCGATGTGATGTAAGAAATTAAAGAACATTTTATAACAGGGATCTTGCTAACGAGTACCCTAAAGAATCATACAATATGAGTATAAAGAACGGACCACTGAGAATCCATGTAATATAACTGGTATGTACAAACAATATATCCTAGACTTTGACTAGGCCTTTTTTATTTTTTATTTTTTTTGTTTTGAGGAAAGCTGCCGAACAAATTCATTAATCAAGGGACAAAGTGTCCGAGAGTACATACGTGGATATCTCCCTAGGATAGTGCTCTACCCGTACTTGTTCGACACCACAAGGAACGATCTTAGCAAGATGATGGGCTACACAATTCCCATCTCTTTTTACATGATAACAATGTTCCCTTGACTTTAATGAATATAGACTTATAATATCTTGATACAGTTGACTTACAAAAACCTTTGTAAAATAGAAAATCTTTCTCCTCCTTCCTATGTAATTGTATATGTAATCACAAAGATATATGATCGTTATCATAAATATTTTTCTCTGATTATTCAAATACTAGTATATATACTCGAATCTTTGTCGATTTTGATTGGTATCAATGTGTTGTAAGCCATCAATTTGGTAGAAAATTACAGTAGATATTGTTGATTTCAGCATATCCTGTAAGCACAGTATATAACTATATAAGTAGATGTATGTATGTTTGTTAATTGTATGTACTAAACTTCGGACTCATTTATACATGTTGAATAACATTTAGCCATAGGATACTTCAAAAGTCTTCTAAATTTCAACGTGGTGATCGATATTGGAAGCCTAACAGTAGAGAACGAAGGTTAGTTCATCCTTTCTTACGCGATTTTGGTAATGTTTTTTTGTTCTTGGTTGTAGTTAAGATCAATTAGCCATAAGCAACTTTAAATGTCTTCTAGCATGTTATATGTTACATGGACACGAGTAACACGACTACAAGTTTTCAGTGTGGATACATTTGCAAGTGTTGTTTTCCTATAATTTTGCATATTTTGGCCTAAATTGAAATTTCCATGTATCCGACTTCCATGTATCCAATAGATAATCTTTATCCCATTACTTTCTTCCATTTTAAAATTATTTGACTAAATTTTCTATCCTACTGTGTGTTTTTGTATAAGTATAATTCTAATGCACATTTTGCTGCCTTGTTTGTAGTTTATTCTAATCGTCGCAATGACTCGAGGAACAAGGCTATTCATGTCCATTTGGTAAATTTTGCTTGATGGAAGTGTTGACAGAAGAGAGAGAGCACAACCCATCATTTGCTAAAGAAAAACCTTTACCAGTGTTGGGAGTGTGCTTTCTCTTCTTCTGTCAACATCATATTTGTCTTATACAAGTGAACGTAGTCGTTCTTCTTATCTCATACTCTCTCCGTCCCTATTTGATAGTAGTCCACAGTTTGATTAGAGGTAAAAATTAAAACAATTAAATTTATAATAAAAATCTACTGCTATAATCTTTGTTCATCATTCTGAATTCTGATACAATTTCACAAGAAAGAAGCAGATCTTTATATCGTTATTTAGACTAATGAAGTAAGAGTAGGAGTCATAGGAAAATGGTATGCACCACTGGGATTGATCATATACATATCTATAAAGCTATAAATGGCAATAAAATGGTAAATTCTATGATCAATGCTTTTACTCCGGAAAGAAGTACGAGTAGTATTTACTTCAGAAAACTAAATTATGCAGAGATGCTGATTTCAGGGGAACGAATCATTTTTTCTAATCTAATGAAAAGTTATCAAGTGTAATGCATTGTACTTAGATTTCATAGGGTCATATATTTTTCAATAGTAGTACTTTAAATTGCAAGAGAGGAAACCAGGTGGATAAACTGATCAAACCAAGCAGTTTCGAGCATCAGATGCATCACAGCATAAGCAGCCAAGTCTGAGCACAAGTGCGCAATCATGTAAGTTGTTTTCATTGTTGTGCATAATATATGTATGGAAAAAAAAAAAAGAGAGAGAGAGAGAAAGAATGCCATAGAAGGAATTTTTGCGTATTCATTTAATTGAGTTACAGCAACTACATTTGTTGTGTAATGTACTAATGTACCAAGTGAGAGTTCATACTGCCTATTTGCCTAAGCTAGGAGATGTGCAACATAGTTCAACTAAAACCTTGAACTCAAAAATAATACTGGTAATAATTGATTGCAAGACTTACGGAATATGTCACACTGTGCAGAAAGAATGAAAAAAGTAAAAGAAAACAAACAAATGAAAGAATGAAACTAGAAGCAGTATATATTGTTCAACAAATCTCTTTAAAATCCTGACTAGACTGAACTGTATCCTGAAACAGATCTTCTGACGCTTTGCTCTCAACTTCATAATCAGAAACAATATCTTCTATACTGAGGGGAAGGCTGCTTGAGAAGATCAATGTGGGCTTCGATTTTGGAACGAGTACAGGACCGGCCTCATTGTTAAGAATCTGAAGCACCCTCCTCATGTTAGGCCTCTCTAAGCAATCAGGATTCGCACAGCTCAACCCAACAAGCAGAAGCTTCTTCATCTGTGCCTCATCGAACTCCCCTTTCAACCTCGGATCAGCAGCTTCAAGGAGCCTTCCTTGAGAATGCAACCCCCACACCCAATCCACTAAATTAACCACATTCTCATCACCCGTTACTCGTTCTATTGGCTGCCTTCCACAAGCCACTTCAAGCACCACAATACCATAGCTAAAAACATCAGTCTTTTCAGTAGCTTTTCCATACTGCAGATACTCAGGAGCCAAGTACCCCATTGTTCCTGCTGTTAGAGTTGAAACCGGGCTTTTATCATGATCCATAAGCCTAGCTAACCCGAAATCACCCAGCTTCGGGTTGAAATTCCCATCTAACAACACATTACTAGTCTTGATATCTCTATGTATAACCTGCTGCTCACACTCTTGGTGCAAGTATGTCAGAACTGAGGCTAAACCCACCACAACATTGTATCTTTGAGGCCATGGAAGCAGGTTATTGTCGATTTTTTTCTCGGGATACAGCACTTTGTCAAGGCTTCCATTAGGCATATAATCATAAACAAGTAACAATTCACCTTTTTCTGCACACCAACCTTGTAATTGAACCAAGTTTTTATGCCTCAAACAAGCAATAATCGATAACTCAGCAAGAAACTCAGCCTTATTTTCATGATTATGCTTTGATCTCTTCACTGCTGCAATAACTCCTGAGGACAGGAAATAAGCCTTGTACACAGTCCCAAACGCGCCGTTTCCTAGAATCCTACTCGAATGAAACCCCTTTGTAGCAAACTTCAGCTCTCTATAGCTAAACTCTCTAGGACCAGTAACCATTTCAGCCTTAAAACTCTTCTGTTTCCTGATTTTCTCCCATTTCTTGGCAAAAACAAAACCAAGAACAACCAAAACAACACAGCAGAAAACCGGACCAGCAATCAAAAGGCCTAATCCAATCCTCTTTCGACGATTCTTTGAGCTCGATTTTAGCCTCGGAACAGGAGAGATTGTCACAGTACTGTCAGACACATTATGAGTCCTGAAATGAGGTCTGACAGGCAAAAATCCAAAAGTCTGTAAACCAAAACTTTCAATCAGATGAACTTCAGTACTTCCTTCACTAGAACCTGAAAACCCCAAATACACAAACTCCTTCAAATACTCCGAAAGATCGATTTCGACTTCTAAAACCGGGTTTGTGGGCTTGGTATTCGAATAACCCATGTAAATTTTCACCAACTTTCTCTCATTCTTGTAATCAATCCACACATTAATCAAATCCCCACTTTTAAGATCAATCCCTTTTGACAGCAAATTGGCAGTTTTGATTGATTGTAAGCTATTAATATCCAAACCCACATGATTATCATTCGGATCATTGAAATGAGGATCAAGTTTCATATCGAACTCAAACCCGATAAAACGATTCTTGGTTAACTCAGAGGAGTTCACAAGACCCAAATACCCACCAGGACTCCCAAGAGTCTGATTATCAGGAGACAGAAAAAAGGCTAATCCATCACCAGAAGATGAAGTAGGATTAACATTACTGATTGAAAGAGAGAATGTTACAGAAAAAGAAGCGGTAATATTAGCTTCAGAATCAAAGAATTGAATTGGGTTATTGTAAATGATTGATCCGGAACTTGTAGTTGGAACTGTAGCATCTCTTGTAAGACCAACAACTCCATCTTTCAGATATGAATCACCCAATAAAGTGAAATTTCTGGGGTTAAACGATGTGAAATGGAAGCTAATTGAAGAAGCAGAGGTTGAGATTATAAGGAGGAAGAAAATGATTGCTGCGAAGCCGAGGCGAAAAATTGAGTTTCTTGAAGATGAATTCATGGTTAATTGGTGTGAAATTTGAAGTGGGTATTTGGAATTTTGTCAAGAAACAGAAGAATTTGGTTGAATTTTGTGAAAAAAAGCTGGATTTCTTGGAGAATTTTAGCATTTCAAAGAAATTGAAAAACAGGGGAAAACAGAGTAGTTGTATTTTTAAGAGAGAGAAAGAGAGTGGGAAATAAGGAGGGAGAAAATGGGGTTTAAACCGTTGGAAAATGGGCGCGTGGGTTGTCGGTTACAAAATTTTTTTATAGTTTTTATTTTTATTTTTGGACAAAATTAAAAAAAAAAAAAAAGGGTTGATATTTGTAGGTGGATTGTATAACGGTTATTTAAGAACTTTTTAGGTTAAATCTTTGTTAAAATAGGTGAAAATGACGTTTTAATATGATTATTAGCAGTTTAGCACTAGTGTTACTGATATGTGATGTCATAAGGAGGTGGGTGGGTCCAAGTAATGTTGCATGAAATTTTGGAAATTCTGAAATTTGACATTAATGATTGAAAATGTTTTGGTTTGACCAAATTAATTAATGGGAGGAGCTGCCATGTTAATGATATCAGCCACTTTACTACGGAGTACTACTCAATATAAAGTACAAATTTGGTGTTAGGTGTTTGGTATTAAGTTTTTGTAATAAGTTTTAGGGTTTGTTTTATTCACGTTATTTTCACTTGTTTCAGGTGTAATAAGTTCGGTTAAATTCAGTTTAAGTTTAATAAGTTTTAATAATACTTATTCAAGTACAAACTACAACTAAAATAAGTTTTAGGATCTGTTTTGTTCACGTTATTTTCACTTATATAAGTTCAGATAAATTCAGTTCAAGAAAAATAAGTTCTGATAAGGGTTACCCAAGTACATATTACAAGTTCTGATGAGTTCAAGTAAGTTTAGATAAGTTCAAGTAAGTTTAGATAAGTTCTGATAAGATAAGATAAGTTCAGATAAGTAAAAATCAGGTGAATAGAATACACCCTTAATAAGTTTTAATAAGATCTAATAAGTTCAGATCAGTGAAAATCAGGTGCATAGAACACACCCTAATACAATGAAATTCAATTTATTTATTTATTTATTTATTTATTTTTTTGAAACCAATGAATAAGTTTGGTGTAATAAGTTTCGGTATAAGTTTTATACAATGAAATTCAATATGAGGATAAAATAACTTTATGAAATTCAATACGAGGATAAAACAACATAATAAGAAAATATTAAGTTTTGACTAAATTTTGGCTTTTATTATGTTTAATTAAGTTTAAGTTCTAACTATATCCTCATTTTCAATTTTTCATGTAACACAAAATTATTTTATGGTGACATATAATGCATAAACTTATCAAAGAGCGTATTTATGTCCCTTTTTATATAGCATGTAAAGATCCAATAAGATTTTATTAGCGGTTTACAAATCTACAATGTGTAGAGGAGTTATACTCCGTATTATCTAAAACATACATGAACTTATTTTAATTATAATTTGTACTAACTTTTATAAACTCTTATCAAAATTTATTTTTTCTATACTTATCGTATTTTTTTTTTTTTGAAACACTATACTTATCGTATATCTAAACATATAAGATCTGAAATTAGTAAACTTAAAGTGATCACAACAAAACCTTAAAGAGATTTCTACCAAATATTTTTCTAGTAATAAGAAACTTTATCAATACAGTATGAGTAATTCATATCGTAACATTTATTATATCAGATTATTTAAAAGCTTGTCAAGTCTAAAGTTTTAACTTTTTAGCCTCAAATAGAACATTTAGCATATCAATCAAAATATATTATTCTACCAAATTGATCCAATGATCACTGATTTCACTGTAAGTAAGACCTAGAGTATCAAATACACAGAGATGCCATTGGAATCCGAGCTTAATGTAAAAGATTGGCAATGCGGAATTGGGAAGTGAATACATTAAGTAGTCCACAATTCAAATTTCTAACTGTCAGATAAATTAATAAACAAACAAATGAATAAACAAAAAAAAAAAAAAATCAATCTGACAAGGGCACAAAGGTAAATGGGTCATGTGACCCACACTCCACACAGGTTAAAGTCCAAACTCAAGGCCCACCATTTTTCATACACACTACACAGATACAATTCACTAGCCGTTGCAATGTGAAAACTTCAAATCCACAAATATACCTTTTTTTTTTTTTTTTTTTTCCCCCTGAGAATCTAGAAACTTGCTCTTTAAACCCTTGTACTTAAGGAAAAATCCAGGCAAATCCCAAGTGCAGAGGACATAGATAGATTAAAAATGTCCGACACTAAATCAACAATTACAGGTAGCTAACCTTGATACATAATATTACTTCGAGTAACCATGAAATTACATGCCTCTACTGCAAATTTATGCTGTTAGAAAAATTTTAAAAAAAACAAATCGATTTACAAATAAATAACACAAGGAGAGATTAGTTCCTACATAAAAAGGCGATACTCTATCCTTATCCCTCCATCCAAACAATCTTGGATGACTGGCAATATTCTCTATTCTAATCCAGCAAGAATATCACGAGTTGCTAATCAGACTGGTGAAAGTTTGAAAACGCCTAAGACTTTAATCAATATCTGAGCATTAGTTGCTAGAGCTAATGGCTTCCTCTGAAATTTGAAAGCTCCTTCAACTCTTCAAATCTATAATATTACATACGCCAGTGGAATCTGGCAATCATTCCTAGCTTAGAATTAAGCTACTAAGATAACTAAGGGTTGTTAAAAAAACATTACCAGTGTAAAATATCAGACATATATACAGCTATAATCCAAGAGTCTCTTAATTCATTTATGAGTGTGAGAAGTCTTCTTTCAGCTGACGAATGGAGGTAGTGGTGTACATTGCCCCTTCAAAAATCTGCTGAACCACACAAGTGGTTAAGTATAACTGAGAGGAATAATAAAAGCCTACTACCAGATTTCTATAGCAGAAAGGCAATACGGCAGATTGTTGTTGTCACAAGATAACAGCGATGAGTAAAGATGATGCCCATATCAAACATCTAAAAATTGACTAGATTATGAATGTACTCCCAAACTTTAATAAAAATTTTGCAGTGAAAAGGGGGTAAAAATAAAACTACATTGGGCCAAGTACCAGAGATTCAGGTATTGCTAATTTGCTACTCATTTAAGTTGTGGCTAATGTTAACAAAGACCTCTACGGTCTAGAGTTATAATTCATATTTGAATAAGGCTAATTGATCAAGAATATTACCAGGGACAGAAGGCCTGAGCAGAAAAGGGGGATTTACCTGCTCGCAAACCAAAAGCAAATCTCTGCCAACTCTGTTCTCCCTTCTATTTCTGTGGTAATCTTCTGGGCATAAGAACTGGGAGAGGAAAATAGAACTTATTTGGTATGTGAAATAGTTCAATTTAATTAAGTATATCACTAATTAGGCATATAAAGAACTTTACCTTCTTCCAAGCTACAAAAACATCCGGGAGGAAAAATCAGATCTGGATCTACGTGTTGCAAAGATGATACAGCCAATGAAACGCAGCTTTTACTGAAGATAACAAGCAACAGATCAAGATTCAGAATGTAAGCTGATTTGACAACTGATCATATCATGAAAACATGATAGGAGATGTGTGAAATGTAACAAAAACCATAGCAACAAACCAAAACCCAACCTACAGCAGATTAACCAGATAACTCCCCATACATTGATATTACCTCTACCATTAAGAAAGAGGAATTAAAAAGCTTACAATGTAGAGAACCAATTTCAAGGAACTAAATTAAGATGCAAACCTGGCCCATGTAGGCACAAATTTCTTGTTTTGTATTCTATCCACTTCATCCTCTTCATCATCTGAGCACTGGTATGGTGATATATCATATGACTGTGGCGCACTGGTTCTATGTGTTGGTTTATCATTGTCAACATTAGGTGTTGAACTTTCAGCCACGTCAACGGCACTTACCTGCAAAGACCATCAAAGCTAATAAAAAGGGAGATTTCACCACAAACCAAGGCGTCTGAAAGGTAGATGAGCCAAATATATCTATACATATAAGCCCAGATTATGCTACTTGGAACCTAATGCTGTATGCACTATGCATCCCCCCTGCCCCCCACCCTTTCTACATTAAAAAAAAAAAAAAAAAAACAACAAAAAAAAACAAAAAAAAAACAAAAAAAAAAAAAGAAACCAATTAAAACAGTTCATAGTGCAACAGAAAAATGATTTAACCTTTCCAACGGCAGAAGATCCCGTTGACATCTTGTGATCAATTAAGGTTGAAAGTCCATCATCAGTTTCTCCTCTATCACTCCCAACGACCAAATTATTCACTGCCTTCTCTGAATCTTCTCTTTCATATCCTTTGTCAAGTTGTTTTTCTGTTTTCTCATTAAAGTCTTTTCTCTGATGAGCTCTTCCTTCCTATAATGATCACAATATTTAAGCCAACAATGATAGACGAATAATGGTTGAGACTATACAAGGACAAGGCCAAACCTCTGGTGCACATCTTGAATCCTCATTCCAAGCTTGAAGTTTATCCTCTGCTTGCTTGTGCTGTAACCGTGCTTCTTCAATACGCTGTTTTTTCCTTTCCTTTTCTTTCTTTTCTTCTTCTTCTCTCTGTCTTTTCTTAGCTGCATTTTCAGCCTCCCTTTTCTTTCTTTGTTCCTCTTTGAGTTTTCTTTTCAGTTCCATTTCCTTCATATTTTTTTGCTCCACTCGTGCTCGTTCAAGCTTCATTGCCTCTTTCTTCTGATTGCGTTCATTTTCTCTTATTTCAGCAGCACGTTTGGCAGCTTCAGCAGCTTGGAGAGCCTTAACTTTTACATCTCTCTTTTCTGCACATCAATACAAAGATATCCATGTATGAGCTTTGAAAATAGCAAATAGCCTATGTCAGAATGTTTAACAGTTCGATACACATTTTAAAATTTAGATCCCTATAGCATATAAATGAATTAAGCATAACAAAATGCTTCATAATAGCACCAAACACCCTAATTGCACAATCAGATGTATAATAAAAGACCAGAACCAATCGCCTCTCTAGTAAATACTTTCAGAAGGATAATGAGGTAAATACTTTGGCACTAAAATATGGACAAGAAGTTCCAACTTCTAAGCCATTTAAAAACAAGGATAAGGACGATGAAATGAAGACGGACAGGGATAGATACCATGAACTATCATGTGAACTTGCTAATAATATCTAATTCCCAGTGGGTATGCAACAAGGATAAGAAGTACACCAAGTACCATACATTGAGCTCCTATAAAAGCACTTAAAAAATAAAGCGTAAATGTATTACCAGGTAGAACAGCAGCTGCTAGTTTTTGTTGAACAAGTGGCACAAAGGATTTTATGTTAGAGACAATATTAGTGCGCTTCTGTTCCTTCTCTGACAAACTTTGTCCTCTGCTTCTTAAACTCAATTTTCCAGATAATTTTGATTTGCTGAACCTGCTACTGTGTGGTTTTGAGTGCTTCTTGCTGCTGTAAGCACCAACTGAAAAACCATTGTTCTCCTTCCCAAACCTTGTCTGCATGCTTCTTTTCTGACCCATGCTACTTTTCTTGCTGTCATTATGTGTTTCAAAAGTGCCGATTTCTGTGCTTCCAGATCCTTGACTACATCTCTTGTCTGCATCATCTGGAGCCAGAAAGCTTTCATTCTGCAAAGCTATATCACAAGATGACTCCTTGTACACACCACTTCCTGTACTTGAATCAGTTCTCTTGACATCAGTGCTCACAGAGTCTAAACAATCTCTCTCATCCGCATGATCTGGAGCCAGGGAACTAATAGACTGCAAAGTAATATCAAAAGATGGTTCAATGTTGGTGCTATTTTTCATAGTTGATGAGTTCTTTTCCACACCAGTGTTAACAGCATCATTCACTTCTTCCTCACCACTTTCAGGATCCTCCTGAATGGGGAAGCAAGTAAGCTCCAGATTACTGCTACCTAGCTTATCTGAACTAGCAGATTTTGACGTAGCACCTTCAAAGCCCTTCCCAACAGGTGACAGAAAAGGTTTCTTGATTTCCCATCCATATTGTCTACCAGGAAAAGAAAAGAGATCGGAATGAGACTTCCCAAGAAAAGCACTTCCACTGGGCAGCAGATTACTTGGTAGGTCAATGTTCTCCAGCAGCCCGTTAGGTACTGAAGAGTATATACCTGGTGCTAAGTACATTTTGCATCCACTAGTAAAGGGAGATACAGGGGTGCCAAAAGTTGCAGATTTGCAAATTATCTCAGACAAGCTGTTCCTATCCACTTTGTTATCCAGAATGGGAGCTTCTTCATGGGTAAATTTATCTCTGTAACTTTGTGCGTCAACTGTATTCTCACCTATAACAAAACGATCAAACTCTGGTATAGTTTGATCGACTTCAGCCACTTTCAGAAACCCTGGTATAGTTTGATCCACTTCAGCCACTTTCATACACTCCATTAGTGGAGAACCAATAGATAACTTAAATTCATGCACTTTGTGATGAGAATTTCTATGATCCACTGCCATTTTCGTATCCATCAACTTCACTACAGTGTCACTATCAACCAGATCTTGATGATTCACCAAACCACCAGACACCCTTCCACGGCAAGTTGCAGCAGTTGATGCATTTGTTTCCACTTTTCCATCCCAAGTCAAATCTGATGGCTCTGCAATAATACTTTGATTCACATTTGAAACATCAGATTTTGAAAGTTTTTGGTGTTCATGTGCGGAGGACGAATCAATTCTCCCTAAACTAGCTTTATCCTGCCAGGTAAACATTAAGAGATTAATCTCATAGCAAGGTAAAATAACGTTAGACAAAATGTCAACTCTGTTGTAGTGATAGAGGTAATTTACAGCATACTCCATTCTATAGTATATCTCTCTTAAGTAGCTGAACTTTTTCATCTTATTTAACGCTTGAAATATCAATGCATCACTATAGAATACCAGTGCAATAGTATTTGTTAAATTTAAAAATCAATACAATAACTATCTACTTTATAAGTGTACATACTTATGAGAAATGTATAACTGGGGTGGGTGTATTAAATACAACCAGAATCTGGGTTAACAAAATAAATAATGCATGGAACATGCTACATGTTAAACATATTGTGATGAAGTACTATATCATATTAGAAGGTTAACAATAGATAGCATGGGTGAAGCAGTACCTTTCCACACCCCACCTGAGGAGTCAACACTTGTTCCTTGCTCGGTAAAGAAGGGACACTATGATCAGTCACCTTGATAAGAATAGCACAATCTGATAAAGCGGCGCCTGAATTATGAGAAATTGAGGGTTCCTGAGGCAAAGGAAAAATGTTTTCTTTCTCACCCCAAGCAGATATATTTGATACACTTTCACTGATAGCTTTGTAGGAACTTGTCCTCAAAGTTGGGCTGGAAGATTTGTTGGGGTTCTGATATTCGATTTTCCTCCGCTTATAACATGGCCAAGAATTATCCATGTCATCTCTACAATTGAAGTTAGGAAGCATGTTTACTTCAGCTCCAAGCTCAAATAGTTTAGAACCACCAACCTGCTTTTCATGGCTTGAGGAGGAAGCTCGTACAGCTGCAATATTACAAAGGCTCCCTGATTGCACCATCTCTACAGAAGGAGCAAAATCAGTCACCGATTTCAATGATCCAACTGGGGTTCTGCCACGACTCGGCCGAGCAACTTCTTCAGTATCAGTGTCAAAAGAAGAATGTAACACATCCCCACAATGTTGCAAAATCAAGGACTGTCCGGGTGTTTTGTCACTTTTAGAATTAACTTGATGAGCAATTTCACTACCTAAAACCCCATGGGCTTCGTACTCTAATGACTCAGGACATGCTCTAGAAGAAGATATACCAGGATAAGTGCTAGACTTCGTGTTAGCTCTGGCTCTCTCTTCTAATATGTCCTGACTAACAGAATCTGACAAATGGCTGGGGATGTCGCCTAAATTGCCTTCTTCAACTTCATCAAAATCAAGTTGCTTGGGTTTTACAGACACCTCCCTAGACATGCTTCTCCAAAACCTTGTTTCTCTTTCTTCTGCTTCATCATCTTTAGAGCTTGTAATTTTACCACTGCAAGGCTTGCTGCTGTTTCCAATGGAAGTTTCCACCTGCTGTGTCAGGCCACTCTTGGTTCTAGTTACTTGACCAACGCAAACATCAACACTCTTTACATTAAGAGGGTGAGCTCCATCAAAGGTTTGTTGGGAACTGCTTCTGGATCTTGTAATCCTACCACCATAAACAATGTTGTGTTCTTCGATCTTCTGATTGTCTCCCATTTCTACCTCCTTTGCCCCATAATCTGTTGAATTTGAAAAAGAACCACCTAATTGTTGGCAACTGCCTTTGGATCTAGTAATCCTATTACCATAAATGTTGCTGTTTTCTTCAATCTTCTGATTGTCTTCCAAATCTACCTCCTTTGCCTCACTAACTGTTGAATGAGTAAAAAGACCGTCTAAGGCATCATCAATTTTCTCCTTGTGTGTAGAATTTTCAGTTACTGCTTCTTCCTTGGAGAAAATAAGAGGATCAAATCCTGTAGCTTGTGCCAAAAATCCAACACAAGCATCAACACTATCCTCTTTGTTTGAGCAATTTCCAATTGCTACTTCTTCATTGGAGCAAAATTCAATAGGTGATGCAGAAGGCCCATCCAATTCAAGAGATCTTTTTAAATCAAATTGTTCATCATATCTACAAATTTTTCCATCGTGAAAAGAACCAACATCATTCTCCATCCCTAAACGGCTTTTAGTACTTGCTTTTGCACTATTCCGAAGCTCCAGTGCCTTTTGACGGGACCTGGATCTCTGTATTCTTGCAAGAGATTGCTCAGGTTTACAGACATTTGAGAACCTTGTATCAATCTGATCTTCAGGAGACATAGGGACATAACTGAATGTGTCCATGCCATCATCAACATGAGATGGAGGAACAATGTCAACCGTATCTTCAATATCATCAATGTGACACGGAGGAACAATGCCGGCCCTATCTTCAGTGCCATCAACATGACAAGGAGGAATAGTGTCAGCCATATCTTCAGCACCATCAACATGACAAGGAGGAACAATGCCATCCACGTCTTCAGTGCCATCAACATGATGCAGTGGAGCAACACTATCTTCATCAAATCCATTGCTAGAGGCACATTTTCCAGCACAAGTTTCGTCTGGTATACCACTATTTGCTTCTGCTACAACTGGCTGATCATATAAAAAACTAGGACCACTGGTGTAAGAGGCAAAAGGTCCTGGTCTTGGAAGCAACAGTCCTGAAATAAGCTCTTCCTTGTTCAATGCTGAAAAAATAATTAAGCATATTAGCAAAGTAAGATTAACAACCAAAAGTCCTGAAATAAACTGAAGAAATGGCGACAAATTGATGCCAATTGCAAAATCAATCAAAACCTAATCAAATAGCAACAAATGTAACACCAAAGCTAAAAATTTCCTACAATAAACATAATTTCATTAAAATTGCTATGGAATAAATGAATTTCATGCCCTAATTTATAACTACACTTCCGGCAAACAATAAACCCCCAAATTTTGAGCATAAAACCTCAAAATTACGAAAAAAAAACCACAAAATTCACCAAAAATCGAGGAAAAAAATAAATACCAGTGAGATCTGAAGTTGAAGATTGATTATCGGAATTGAGGAGCCAAGAAGGAGGAGGAATGCCTTGAATTAAGAGCTTGGAAAGCAAATGTTGGTCATAGAGTTGCTTCTGGTGGTTCAATTTCTCGATAATCTGCCTCTTTCGGTCGAAAATTTGCACAAACAGCTTCTCAATCGTCGACATTTTAGGGTTTATTCAGTGAAATTCCATGAATTTGGGGAAATTTTTGAATGTTTAGGGCTGAATTCGATTGTTGTGGAGGAGAGAGAAAGTGAAGGATGGAAGCGCGGACAAGGATTTCAAATTTTTTACGGAGCATCAAAAAATGGTGGAATTTGATTTTTTATCATTACAACATTATCGGTAAATTTTTATGAATAAAAATTAAATTTACTAGTGGATTTCTTTTAAAATAAAAATTCATTTTTGTGATTTTTTTTTTAATATAACAAAATTGATTAGTTGACAAAACACAAAAAAAAAAAAAAAAAAAAAAAAAGTATGTACTATATTTATCTAATGGAGTATGAAACTCTTACGAAGTAAGTCTATTATATTGATATGGATTTAAACCCCTTAATCCAATAAAGAATCTAAAATCACACAAGTAACACAAGCCTTCCGAATTCCTTCAGAAAATAGAACAATTTTAAGAACAATGAACCGGATATGACTTGGAAAATGACCACTTATGGAACGAATTCAATGTCCATTCAAACTACCTAGTCCTAGACTAAACCTGGAACTAAGTATTTTGATAAACAAAACTTAGACTACTCCTAGAACTAAGAATTGAACGTTCTAATTATTAAAACAACTCCTTGAATTGAAAACTAGCAACGAAAAGTTTAAACAAAGGTAAACAATTTGTATTGAAATTAATCTGATTTTCTATATTACCTTATTCTACTCCAACAAGGATTAGGACAAACCCCTAACTTTGTTCCCTAAGTATCCTAATTAGAATAGAATTACTACTTGTAACTAGATTAGGAAAACTTATCCTAATCAAACTCTAATTAACTAACTAAAAACTTTCCTAGTAACCTTAGGAAGTTTATATCTTAGCAAAACTCTAGAAATAAACTAAGTATAAAAAATCATTCTTGACATATAGCCGCCACCACACCACCACACGCGCCATCCAAGGTGACACACGCCACACCTGCGTGTAGCTAGGCTCGATCCGGTGCCGAGAAGCCGGCGCATAGGCCCCATCTCGGCGCGTTGCCACCATGCTCCTCACCGGAAGTGAACTGCTCTATTTCTTCTTCTTTGCAAATCATGCTTCCTTCTTTCCCTATTGATCTAGTGGAACTTTCCTTGTTTATTTCTTTGTTTGGGCAGCCCATAATGAAGCTACTTGGACCTTTTAAAAGTGTCTTGGACCCTATAAAAGAATTAGCCTCTTGATTCACATCATATATACGAGTACTCGAGTGTAGGTAACAAATTAACAATTGAATCAGATACTCTTGATTTTGTGTTTTTAGTCGTTGACACGACTTTACGGATAGTCGGACACTACAGTGTCTAAAGTATTAGTGTATGCCCTATCCTACTATCCTTTAAACTTATTACGGGGCAAATTTTATTGATTTCTAATATTGGTCAAAATTGATTCAAATTTAATTACGTATATATTTTACAAGTGTAATTTATTTTAACAATTTAATAATAAAAATCAAAATTGACAAAATTTATGTTCAATAATTTTTCAGTGTTAGATATATCTATATTTCAAGGCATTTTTCTAAATATAGCATAAAATTAAGAACAAAAGAAGTACTCTGTATTTAACTAAATTTCTTTATCTAGCTAACCAACTTGAAGTTAAATTTTATCCTGTAAATTGTTGTTTGACCCACTACGGGCAATTTAAATGTTATACACATGCACTTGAGTGATTGTATGCACCCCAATATACATGACATGTTCTAGATGAGGTTGAAAACCTCTTTATTTTATTTTAAGCATTTTAGCTAGAGATCAAAACTTCAATGTATGAATTCAAACCAAGGCTGGTTTTGGGCCTGTGCAAGCAGACCTGCTGCAAACCTCAAGATGAGGTTGAAAACCTCTTTATTTTATTTTATTTTATTTTATTTAAGCATTTTAGCTAGAGATCAAAACATCAATGTATGAATTCAAACTAGGGCTGGTTTTGGGCATGTGCAAGCAGACCTGCTGCATAGGGCCTTAATTTTATTTTATTTTTATTTTTTTTAGTTTAAGTAAACGAAACTTTCCTTCCCCTCTCCCTTAATGACAGTCAACCTCTACACCTATCAACAGTAATTAAACTTCCTTGTTTTTAACGGAAAGATTAAAGTTATTCTGAATCTTTAATTTCCTTTAATTTCTCCCTTTTTAAAAATAAAACCCTCTAATTACTCTCTTAATTCTTGTAATTCCCACAATAAATTTCTAACCTTCCCTATTTTTTTCCTATAATTTCTGCAATCTTCTCCATAACACTAGTACTAGTATGTAACACCCCCAAATCTCCCTCTACGGAAATACCAGTATAATACGTATAATTATACCGTAGAGATAGACTTAGGCGTATTGCGTGATTACGCAAGGCTACTCAAACTACTAACCAAACCAATACTTTGCAGCGGAAACTTCAATACTCTTTCTTTATTAATAAAAACCATAAATAGTAACCATTGTCACGAGTACTCATATTTAAAAACAAGGACCAACATTCCTAATCTAGATGAAGACATTCCTAGGACTCCCATATGCATAATTTCTAACTCCACCTGAAATTAGTCAACACTGCTTACCATTAAGGTAAACGGGGCGAACCAAAACAAAGAAGAAATACGGATTAGCAAAATATGCTAAGTACGATAAGTGCAATTGAAGTTTGTGTCGAAAGTCCTCTCGATATTGAGGCTCAGGCGGCGTGTCTCGTGGTGATAGCGGCGGTGCAAGATAGTTTCGTTGGAGGGGAGGCCATGAGTTATGTGGCCCTTGGTCTGAGGGGAGGTTTGTTGGGGTTGTTCACCCCAAGTCCCACATGGAAAGATTGAGGAAGTGAAGAGCTCCTTATAAGTGGAAGCACGCTTCAATAGTATGAGACCTTTTGGGAAGGTGCCCAAAAACAAATCCGTGCAGGCTAGATCAAAAGCGGACAATATCATACTAATGTGGGGTGGAGTGTGCGTGTGACCCGTCAAGGTGGATGACCCGGGCCCAACATCACCCAAGCCGAGACATGGCCGAAATCACGTCCTCATCCGTCATCACCTTGCGATCACTACAAAATTTACACTTTATCATAAGCCTCGCTCTTTGGTGATATAATAGATGAACTCCTTGGCACAATCCTGGACCATTCCTTTAGACCTTCGGTAATATTGGCGTTCGAGGGAAGTATGCGACGCATCAACTGCACGACTTTGGGTACAGGCACGTAATGGCCTTTTTCAGATCATAGGCACGAGGAAGGAAACCAGTTGGTGTGTTAAAAACAAGAGAGCCATTTTCAGTCAATGTAAGATTGAATTGGTTCCTAAATGAAAATGTTGACATATTCTTAAATCAATTAGACATGCAAATATACGGCGTAAAATCGAATTAATGAGAAAATTTTCGGCTTTTTATTGAAATAGGACTCTCCTAATCTTATGTTTATGGAAAAAAAAAATTATCGATGAGAAAAAAATGATTGCCAAATTTCACTTATACAATCTTTGTTTTTTTTTTATTTGAAATTTTAAGACCATTTATTTATTGTATTTTATTTTATATTAAATTATTTTATAATATATTTGAAAAAATAATTTTTGATAATGTAAATTCAGATTAAAAAATTGAAATCTGAACTCCCAATAAACTAAGTTTTGACAAAATTATTTCAAATTAAAATCAATAAATCTAAGTTATATTCGTACAAATTAAAATGTTTTACAAAAGTTCAGATAAAATAAAGTAACTAATATTAAAAGTCATTCCAATTTAAATCATGAAAATAAAATTTTAAAAGTCTTGTGAAAAAAGGTGGATAAAAACAAGTGTCGGACCAAAGGATAGAGAAGAAAATATTTTAGAGACTTTAAAAAGTTTTAATAGATGCATGTAATTCTTTTTTTTATTATTATTATTATTATTATTTATTATTCTTTATAAATTCATGCAGGGTCACTACATAAAGATCTTGTTGTCAAAAAAAATAAAACTAAAAAACATAAAGATCTTAATCTGTATAGGGCTTATTCTACATTCATGGACAACAATAAATCAAATAATTGAAACTACCAAGTAATCCAATGCACAAAATAAAAAAAAACTTATAAATCAAATTAAGTAAACTAATAAATATATTGGACTTAATTAAAAACCCAACAATCAAATTCATTACATTGTTTAATATAAGGTTTATAAATCATCACTTCATCACTTGAAGCACATCAATTGACTCAACATTTTGAGTACTATTAGGAGCCAGAAGACCATCAAATACATCATTATACTCTAATAGCACATTATTATCAATATAATTATAACTAGAACTCTCAAGAACACTAAAGTCGTTCATCATAGTATTATTAATTGTACTAGCATAGCCCTGGTCAACAATTTCACCGACTCCACCACCACCACCAATGTCCACTCCATAGCCACGGTCAGCATATTGGCCACTAGCACCACCGATGCCGGCCACTCCATCTCCATACCTTTGGTTAACACTTTCGCCATGACCACCACTAATAACAACCATTCCATACCCATGGTCAGCATTTCCTCCAATGTTGGACACTCCATACCTATGGTCATCATATATGCCGCGACCACCACCAAAGTCGTTATTGTTATAACTCCCAACAAAGTTAGGGTTCATCATAGGATTGATTGTACTATCATACCCTTGGCCAGCATATTCACTGTGACCACCACCAATTCCGGTTTCTCCATACCAATGGCCATCATATTCATTACAACCACCACCAATGTTGTTGCAAGAACTCCCAACATGAAAGTTCATCATAGTACTATTAACTGTACTACCATAGCTAGAACTCCCAGCATCAAAGTTCATCATAGTACTATTAACTGTACTACCATAGCTAGAACTCCCAGCATCAAAGTTCATCATAGTACTATCAATTGTATTACCATACACATGGTTAACAAATTCGTCACCACCACCAATGACGGCCATTCCATACCCATCATGACCACCACCAGTTCCAGGCGCGTACCCTTGGTTAACATATTGACCGTGACCACCACCACCACCACCAATGGACACTCCATGATGAGGGTAAAAATAGGGATCCGCCATGACAGGGGGCGGGACCTTACCGGCATCGGGCCCAACAACGATGGGCCTAGACAACCTCATTCGTAGGACCCGGGTAAAGTCGTCCTTACCCTCCGCCTCACGGTACCTATAAAGGTAAGTCGAGAGGACATCCGCATAGTATTCAAACCCTTTCTTGGACATGGCTGCTACTATGTCGTCAGCCGTGACCACCTTACGTAGTTCCTCTGTACGTATCTTGTTGGCCTCCTCTGATATGTGGGCGATGAACTTAGAGATGCATTCTTGGATGGTTTCTTTGGCATCGTCGGTTATCTTGGCCGATGCGGGTAGGATTTGTCGCATCACACGGATCACGTTGGAGATAGGTATGTGATGTTGGTCTCGTTCACGACGCCGTGGGGCTACCTCATTTGTCGACGATGATGGATGACGCGGGGGACGACCTGATCTTGACCTAGGAGGAGGGGGAGGAAGAGGGTTGTTGCCTTTACTTCCTGCGGTGGTTGAAAACATAAAAGAGATTATTAATTAATAATCGTAAAATTAATAAACAGAAATAACGTCCACTCGAATGAATCCAAAACATGCATCATATCCATGTATATAAACTACTACTACGAGTAGCTAAGTACAATTACTAGTGGTATGTATCTTGGTTTAGTGTTGAAAGTTAGATGTCGCGTATAATTAATAGGTTACGGACTAGCTGAATCCCTCATTTGAAATTTGAATTTTTTTTATTTTGAAAAGTTAATTATTCTGTTATAATAATAAGTGTCAAAAAGGCTCTTAATTAATAAGTGTTATGTCACATGCATCTCATTCCTTATTAGTTACTCCTTACTTTGGATTTATTCTATTAGTTACACCCCTCCCCTCTTTTAATTAATGTAATGCCATATTTGGACTTGATAGCCATGCATGCAATATGTTGCTTAATATGCATACATTCAATGTTGGACACAAAATGAAGCAAAGAAAGGAATCTAGAGAAATAGAATTGAATGAGGTATAACTGTTTTAACAATAATTAAATTGTGCAATAATTTAAATGCTTAATTTCGATAATTATAAGCATTGACATTTAATATCTTTCGATAAATTATGCTAATTTATTTTTATTTTATTTTTTATTTTATTTTATTTTTTTTGACAAGAGGGCTAAGATTATTTTTAAATTAAGAAAGATTCGTGTAACCAAAATTTATGTATAATTTACCGAATTGTTTAAAATGGAATTGTGAATTGGGTGTCTTGATTGTTTAATTTTAGGGTGAGTTATAAAATTTGTAGAGTAAATGAAAAGACTATAAAAAGAGGCTAGTAAGATTTTTTTCATAAGCAAATCAAACATCTATGTAACATCAACTGTATTTTATTATTTTTCAAAATAATGAAGTTACTAATGAAAAAAAAAATAATAAAAACTAAAAACCTCTGAAAAACCATTTACACAATCTACCAACAAACCCGAGCCCTCAAAAATAAATGATTAAATCAACAGAAATAACGTACACTCGAATTGTTGTGCGACAGCGGAAGCAAAGGTCGAAAACAAACAAGAAAACAATAAAGAAATTCAATGCAAACAATAAGAACAACACCAAGAATTTACGTGGTTCACTATCGATGTGATAGCTACGTCCACGGGCACCGAGATCGAATGATTTCACTATAAACTGCAAAGATTACAAAGATGATTCTTGTATTTCTCAAGAACGGCTCTCACTCTCTCTCTCTTCACCCTTATACTAATATTAGGGAGGTTTTATATTAATCCCTAAAATAAAAGATACTTGGGCAAAAAGATAACATAAAAGATAACTTTAAATCGTAAAATCCGCGTCTCCGCATTTTTCCTTCTCCGCCCGGTCAGACCGGGCAAGGTCTGCCCGATCGGGCGCGAGAAGAAAACTCCATACGAATGCTTCAACGTATCCAACCCCCACCGCCCGGTCAGACCGGGCAATGTCCGCCCGATCGGGCGGACAAAGCTACGAAGTACGAGTCACCTAATACTTATCAACAATCTCCACCTTGACGAGAACTCGTAGTCAGCAAACGACCCCATCAAGACATAGTGGAAAAACATCTCAAGCCAAACCCGATGCAAGACTCATGCATAAGCCATACATCCCGATAAGTCTTCAACCAAGACCCATCACATACTCGTCTCCAAGTATAACAACTCATAATGCTCCACCTGCATCACAAGCCCCGGGCAAGCTCCACCTTAAGGCCAACACACCTACACCAGGAGCTCCCCAACTTCGCCCCTCAGGGCCTACTACATCACGTAGTAATCAATATTTAGCAAGTCTAAGCAATGTTTAAACTTGCTAAACGGAACAGGCTTAGTGAAGAAATCAGCCGGGTTGTCAGCAGTCCCAATCTTCTTCACCTTAATCCTCTTGTCAGTACGCAAGAAATGATACCTGACATCAATGTGCTTCGTCCGATCATGGTGTACTTGATCTTTAGCTAAGCAAATCGCACTTAGACTATCACAATACACTGTAGCAAAATCCTGTGCAATACCCAGTTCACCTACTAGGCCTTTGAGCCAAATAGACTCCTTAGCTGCAGAAGTTAAAGCCATATACTCAGCTTCAGTAGTTGACAACGTAACTGATGACTGCAATGTAGACTTCCAACTAACCACAGAACCACCCAAAGTGAACACATAACCAGTCACAGACCTCCTGGTATCCACATCAGCTGCATAATCAGAATCACTGTACCCAGTGACCAAGCATTCCCTACCATTCCCGTACACAAGACCAATATCAGTTGTCCCTCTCAGGTAGCGAAAAATCCTTTTCACCCCTTGCCAGTGTTCCCTCCCAGGTCGAGCCATAAACCTGCTTACAACACTAACAGCATGCGCAATATCCGGCCTAGTACAGACCATAGCATACATCAAACAACCAACCGCGTTTGCATATGGAACTCTAGACATATAAGACAACTCCTCCTCTGATTGAGGTGACATAGACAAAGACAACTTACAACTAACAGTAGTTGGCGTACTTATAGGCTTCGATTTTTCCATCCCAAAACGAGACAAAATCTTTTCAATGTAGCTTTTCTGAGTCAAGAAAAGCTTACCTCTAGCCCGATCCCTGTAGATCTCCATACCCAAAATCTTCCTAGCTGCACCCAAGTCTTTCATGTCAAACTCCGAGTTAAGCATCTCCTTTAATCTAGCAATATCAGATTTATTCTTTGTGGCAACCAACATGTCATCAACATATAACAAAAGATAAATCATGGAACCATTATCCAGCTTACTATGATACACACAGCAATCATATGAATTCCTGTCAAAACCTTGTGAAACCATAAAAGAATCAAACCTTTTGTACCACTGTCGGGGGGATTGCTTAAGTCCATACAATGACTTTAGCAATCTGCAGGCATAGTGTTCCTTTCCAGGAACTTCGAATCCTTCGGGCTGCTTCATCAGAATCTCCTCCTCCAAATCGCCATGAAGGAAAGCCGTTTTAACATCCAACTGCTCCAGCTCAAGATCAAAATGTGCTACAATTGACAATAACACACGGATAGAAGTATGTCGAACCACAGGTGAGAATATCTCAACAAAATCAACCCCTTCTACCTGACTGAACCCCTTAGCAACTAGCCTAGCCTTAAAACGTATTTGCTCAGTTTCCGACAACCCTTCTTTCTTCTTGTAAATCCATTTACAACCCACAAGCTTCCTCCCTTCCGGTACCTTTACCAGTTCCCACACTCTGTTCTTGTAAAGAGACTGCATCTCTTCACCCATTGCGGCAAGCCATTGCGCAGACTCACTACAACTAATTGCTTGTTTATATGTGGCAGGTTCAAATGACTCTACATCATCAGCTACACTCAATGCATAACCTGTCATCGCATCAACACAGCAATTTCTTCCCTCCATCTCTTCAATCAATCTAACAGGCTTCTTGATAACTCGTTTAGGCATCTCAAGAATGGTGTCAGGTTGACTAGATGACCCCTGATTAGATTGCTCCACCTCATCCCCAGAGTTAGAATGAGTAGGAGTAATCTCAGGTTCAGGAGTACCCGGCACTGGAACATCAGCATCATCATCAATATATTGTACCCGAGGTAAATCAGCAATGGTAGACTGATGTACCTCAAGTACCCCATCTGTCTGTAATAAATTGTCTCCTTCCCTTCTCAAATCTGAAATCTCTGCATTTTTAATTGAATACATGGTGTTTTCATCGAAAGTAACATCCCTACTAAGAATGACCCGACCCTCCGAAGGTGAAAAAATTCTAAACCCCTTCACACCATCCCCGTACCCAACAAAACACCCCTTCTTGGCTCGTGGATCCAGCTTACCCTCAATAACATGATAATAAGCAACACAACCAAAAATCTTCAAATTCGAAAAATTAGGCAACTTACCACTCCAGATCTCAAACGGAATTTTGGAATCAATTCCAGAATGAGGACCCCTATTAATGACATAACAAGCTGTTAACACAGCTTCACTCCAGTACCTCCTCCCAAGCCCTGCATTAGAGAGCATGCATCGAACTCTCTCTAGCAGTGTCTGATTAACCCGTTTCTGCTACACCGTTCTGCTGTGGTGTCTTCCTGACAGTATGATGCCGACCTATACCCTCATCTGCACAGAACTGATTAAACTCGTCTTTGCAAAACTCTAGCCCATTGTCCGTTCGTAGCTTCTTGATCTTCCTTCCTTGTCGATTTTCCACCAAAGCTTTCCATTGCTTGAAAACTTTGAAGGCCTCATCCTTTGACTTAAGCAACCTAAGCCATGTGTATCGGGACTTGTCATCAACAAATGACACAAAATAGTGGTAACCTCCCATACCTTCAACTCTAGATGGACCCCAGCAATCTGAATGGATGTAATCGAGCACTGCATCAGTAATGTGAGCACCCTTGCTGAACTTTGACCTGTGTTTCTTACCAAACACACAATGCTCACAAAATTCAAGGTTGGCAACCTTGACCCCGGATAGAAGACCCCTCTTGGACAATAGCTGCATCCCCTTCTCCCCCATATGACCAAGCCTCATGTGCCAAATCTTAGTCATCTCCTGGTGAGATACAGATGCGCAAACCGCAGAACTAGGCAGTGTAACACCCTCAAAAACATAGAGGGTGTTCCTTTTGATACCCTTAAGTACCAACTCAGAACCTCTGAAAATACACAACTCCCCATCTGAAAACACACCATTGTACCCCAAGTCATCCAGGGTACCCAATGAAATCAGATTCTTTCCTAAAGCAGGAACATGCCGTACATTAGTCAAAGTTAACCTCCGCCCATCAACAGTCCTCAACCTCATGGAACCAATACCTGTGACCTTACATGGAGCATTGTTACCGACTATAACCATACCCCCATTGCGAGGTTCATATGTATCAAACCAATCTCGACGTGGACACATATGGAACGAACACCCCGAATCTAGAACCCAGTTATCAGATAAATCATCAGACCTAGCAGAACTGACTAATGCTAAATCTTCCTCTGAATTATAGCTCTCATTCGGTTTCTCTTCAACTACAGCAGCCTGGGACTTGTTTTTCCTCACCGGACAATTATTCCTAAAGTGACCCGGTTCTTTACAGTAATAACATGTTTTAGTAGTAGTTTTACTAGATCCATCCTTGCCGTTTCCAGCACCCGACCCAGCATTGTTCCCCTTGTTAAACCCCTTATTCTTTTTAGACTTTCCGGACTTAACAAACAACCCACTACCATTATCCCCATTATCACTCGTAGCTTTCATTCTGAGTTCCCTAGTATGAAGTGCTGCCTTCACTTCTTCTAAGGTTATAGAATCCTTACCAACAACAAAAGACTCTACAAAATTCTCAAAGCTAGACGGTAGAGATACAAGTAAAATCAACGCAGCATCCTCATCATCAATTTTAACATCTAAATTACGTAAATCAAGCAAAATAGAGTTAAGTTTTTCTAGATGTTCCCGTAAGGAAGTACCTGACTGCATCCGGAGGCTAAACAACCGCTGTTTCAGTAATAATTTGTTGGTCAACGACTTAGTCATATACAATGACTCCAGCTTCAGCCACAATCCAGCCGCCGTTTCCTGATCAGCCACCTCCGTGATGATTTGATCATCAAGACTAAGTAATATGGTAGAGTGTGCCTTCTCTTCCATAACTTCTAACTGCGGGTCAGTCGGTCCATCTTCTGACTCCGAAGTAGTACTCTTTGGAGCCAACGGACGCCATATCTGCTGTTGTTTTAACAGAGCCTTCATCTTAATTTGCCATAGCCCGAAACTATTTTTCCCGGTAAACTTCTCAATTCTTATTGTTGAATCTCCTGCCATTGTTATCTTCAAGAAACTCTCCAAGGATTGAACCTGAGCTCTTGATACCAATTGTTGTGCGACAGCGGAAGCAAAGGTCGAAAACAAACAAGAAAACAATAAAGAAATTCAATGCAAACAATAAGAACAACACCAAGAATTTACGTGGTTCACTATCGATGTGATAGCTACGTCCACGGGCACCGAGATCGAATGATTTCACTATAAACTGCAAAGATTACAAAGATGATTCTTGTATTTCTCAAGAACGGCTCTCACTCTCTCTCTCTTCACCCTTATACTAATATTAGGGAGGTTTTATATTAATCCCTAAAATAAAAGATACTTGGGCAAAAAGATAACATAAAAGATAACTTTAAATCGTAAAATCCGCGTCTCCGCATTTTTCCTTCTCCGCCCGGTCAGACCGGGCAAGGTCTGCCCGATCGGGCGCGAGAAGAAAACTCCATACGAATGCTTCAACGTATCCAACCCCCACCGCCCGGTCAGACCGGGCAATGTCCGCCCGATCGGGCGGACAAAGCTACGAAGTACGAGTCACCTAATACTTATCAACAAGAATGAATCCAAAACTATAGAGATACTGCGAATAATTTCAAGTTATAACTTTAACTTCAAGTCTTTTAAAATTCTGTCACACTAGGTGCGCTTGTCACGATCCAAGTGTTCAGATTATGACATTGTGCATCAGTACTGTGCAAATGTATACGATTGGATGCTTGTTATACATCATGAAACATCATTTTGACGTAGAAAAAATTGTTAGTGATCAAATCAAAGCAAGAAAAGCAAACAACAAAAAACATGCATGTATATAACACAAAAAAAAAAGGAAATCAAATGAACCAATTCATAAAAACTTTAAACTTTGTTACCATTTGCAAGTTTTGATACTCTAGACTTGTTTTTCATGGATGATGTGAGGTTATTCTTGTTGCTTGAATTTCCTTCTTCCATAGTTTTTTTCTTCTCTAATTTTTTTTTTATCTATTTTTTTTATTTATTTTTTGGTGTGAATGATATAGTTGTAAGAGGGGGGTATTTATGGAGTGTGTTTGTGTTAAGGAAACACGAAATCTGGCAGCTACACTATTTGGCCGTTCTTAAAAAGGGGGAATGGGGATTATTCTTGTGATATGTGCTCATCTTTTACATATGAGCCTAAACAATATCATTCACTAAAAAAAAAAGTGTCTTAAGAAAGGGAGAAATTGAAAGGGTCGATAATAAGTCATGTATTAAGAAATAGAGGAATTGAAATATATGTTTATTAAAATGTTGGCATATTATTTCTTTCATTTAAACAATATAAATTTAATAATTACTTCGTATTATATACGGAGTATTATTGAATGAACTGTTTAAGCTAATACGGAGTACATATTGAATGTATGGAAACCAGACTATTTTTCTATAAATGCTATGATTTCTTCCTGTTTACATATTAAAGTAATGAGAGCTCTGATAATTAAATCTTAAAAATCAAATTCATTTATATTATTGTGGTTTTATTAACTAAATTTTCTTGAGATTTTATTAAAAATATTCCTCCATTAATTTAACGTGCAATAGAGTTAAGGCAAACTCGGAGGAAATCAACCAAAAGAAAAGAGAAAAAAGAGTTGTTTGTATGATTGATATGGCCTGGGTTAATTACTGTATTGGTAAATACTAAACAGTGATCTATATGAGGAGATATAGTGTTATCAAGGCTTTATTTCCCGTCTTATTACAAATATAACAAGTATTCATAAATAATACTTCGTATAATATTCAAGGTCGATAAGTTTAGAGCATGTAAATAATAATTTTGGATAAAGAATTCAGGTAAAATAAATGCATCCCTTGTTATATATGAGAGATAGCTAACATGTCGCTGTTGTCAATAAATAAACATATAAATGAATTGCAAAAGCTAGGTTAAAACGTCCAAGTATTTAGAAAATGTTTTGAAAGAATGAATTGAAGTACATTTTAAATTGTAATTGCATTGACAATATTTGATTGTATTATTCTTTCTTTAAAATATTGTGAAGATAAGAAACTAAAAAATGAATCGATATGTTAGTTCTAATATGTTTATTTCAAGATTAAAAGCTTGATTTTATGATGATTATTATATTTTGCTGAATAAAGTAATGAGAACTCTCTTAAATCTTAACATACATTTTCATTACATGCATTTTGTCGGTTACTAATTAGGTATATAATAATCTAGTAGTTATGAATTCGTTATATATTGATTAACCAAAATCATTTGAATTTTCTATAAACTTTCGCATCTTTAATTTGACCTGCAAGAGAGGAAACTAGAAAGTCAACTGAAAGTAAGACAATAGTTAAGAGACGTGTTGTATGTTTACGTGATCAGTATAACCTAGGTTTAATTTAACGTGTGCAACGGTAAAATATGATGCCCACGTGAGGATATAGAACTTGATCATGCTTTATTTTTCTGCACGAGAAAATTATTGAACATAAATTATTTAAGTATATGCTGATTAAATTATAAAACCCTAGCCACCTAAATATCTAGCTCCTCAATCTCTCTTCCTTTTTTTCACTCTAGGATTCATCAAAATTAGTGTTTCATAGGCCAAAAAAAAAAAAAAAAAAAAAAAGTTAAAATTCTTGGAACATTTGATTATTTTTTTTACCTTTCCTCTTTTATATCTTTTTATATTTTTGTTATTAGTTTCAATAAAATACATTTTTTTTAAGTGTAGTGATGAGGGTCACTATGGTGGGTTTTGTTCAAGTTTGATATTTTGAGTTTAGTGTTATTATTACCTTCGTTAATTATTATGAAAGTTTCGGATATTATTTGTGAGATATAAGAAACTCCAAAGTTGCACGTACATAATAATCCCTTTGTTATTATCAAACTTTAATATTTTATGATCCCTTTGTTTTTGTAAAATAAACACATTACCTTAACTCTTAAAATATTTATATTCGCTTCAACTTATTTTTGTTGAACTGAAATTATTTTTACTTAACTGAAATTAGTACTGAAATTATTTTTGCTGAACATAAAATATTTTTACTGAACATAAAATATTTTTATTGAGCTGAAATTAGTTTACTTAAGTGGTAAACTTATTTTTACTGAGCTTATATTATTTTAACAGATTCTCTATTATAATTCTTCTTTATAGGTGTGCTGGTTTTACTGAACTAAACTTATTTTTTACTGAAATGAAACTATTTTTACTGCATTGATTTTATTTTTATTGAATTAAAATTATTTTTAATTTACAAAACTAATTTTTTTTTACTGAAAGGAATTATTTTTACTAAATAATTTTTTTAAGGTGAAGTGAACAGGGTCTAACGCCTTGACTTTACCTAATTAATACTCGTATAACGTATCATGTCGTATTGAAACGTTCAAAATATATCACCATTTCTATGAAGTATTGGTTATTTATTTTTAGGTATGTTGAATCATGTGCCGTGTCAGCTTTTGCCAATTCTACTACACACATTTTTTTTGTTTTTTTTTTTTAATTTTTTTTTTTTTTTGCATGAATCATGAATGACTTAATCGTAAAAGGGGGTATTTATTATGAAGTGTGTGTGTGTTACTACGCAGTAAAACGATTTATATCATTGTATTATCTTGCAAGTGGCAACTAACGTTATATGGTCCTTTAGTTTCAAAAGGGGTGCGAAGGGTGCGAGGGGTTATTCTTGTGACCCCACCCAAAATTATGCACTAAAACCAGGAATAAAAATAAGAAGAAAAAAAAAAAAAACCATGTAGTACTTGTGTTAGTTTCAAATCAAACAAAATAGAGGTTATCATCGGAGTTATAACTTAAGAAGGTCGATAATCTATACATTGTGTATTAAGAAATGGAGGGATTGATATAAATTAAATGCTTTTTTTTTTTTTCCGAAGGAAAATGCTTGTTAAATAGGTTCGAATTCTCTTTTTTTTTTCATTTCAAATAATATAAAAATAATACGATATAAGTATTATAATCAAATCAATCTGTTTAAGTTAATATATTTCGAAAGTTTGGAAACCAAATTGTTTTTATTGTATAAATGTTGTGATTTCCTTTTGATTTGCACATTAAGGTAATTAGGTAATGATGAGATCTCTCGTAATTAAATCTTAAATTTCGAATTCATTTATATCCTACTCCGTAGTTATTAATCAAATGAAAATATACTACTTTTTTGACGAATTTGTTATTAACAATTTAAAGCTTAACTTCTTGACATTTTAAAAAAATCCTCAATTAATCCGACATACAAGAGATCGAGTTAAGGCAATAATCTAGCTAGTAAGCTAAGCCAACCAAAAGGAAAGCAACAACTTTTTGGTGTAGCAGGCCACACCGTGTAGCAGGGGTTACTCGAGTTATTTAGTTAGGAGTTACTCAAGCTACTCGGTCAAGGGTTACTTGAGGGGTTACTCGAGGGGTTCACTCGATCAAGGATTACTTGAGGGGTTACTCGGTCAGGGATTACTCGAGTTACTCGGTCAAGGGTTACTCGGTTAGGGGTTGCTTGAGGGGTTACTCGGTCATGGGTTACTTGAGTTACTCGGTCAGGGGTTACCCGAGTTACTAAGTTAGGGGTTATTTAAGGATTTCGGTTTAGGGATTACTCAAGTAATTTGGTTAGGGGTTATTTAAGGAGTTCGGTTTTAAGGGTTCAGTCAGGGGTTACTTGAGGGGTTTACTCGGTCAGGGGTTACTAGGTCAGGGATTACTCGAAGGGTTCGGTCATGGATTACTCGAGGGGTTACTCGGTCAGGAGTAACTCAAGTAACCCCTGACCGAGAAATTCGAGTAAACCAAGCAACTCGAGTAACGGTCATGCAATGCACGCATGTACCCATGGGGCACCGGCCTAACTATATGGAGCACCTGGCCATCGCGGAAGATGTTCCGCCGTGTCATACTGTCCAGCGACTAGCATGTCCATCAAAAGGTTATGAATACATGAAATGTATAAAAGGACTTATGAGAACTCACAAGGATATCGAATTGATGATTTACGATATACTGAAATGTATGATTGATTGTAAAATGTCTTACCATTTTACAAGATGTTATGAATAACTGTTGTTCTTGCTATTCTGTTAACTTATAAGAAATGCAAACATGATCTATTATGATGAAGCAATGGCTTCCCCTGTAAGGAGCACTGGCCCCCCTAATAGTAGGAAATGTCCTACCCCTGTTAAATGTTTAATGATTATGATTATTTTATTTAAGTGTTACGAATGAATGATTATGAAATGTGCCAATGTGCTATGAACTTATATGAGGTATAAAGTTGTTCTGAAATGTTTTAATATGATACGATAGATGTTACTTTTGTCGGCATTGGAAAATCAACTGAACATGATAAATGGGTGAGTTACAGGTGGAGGGAAGTATGATAATGAAATGGGGAATCAATCCCACACGAATGAAAGTTATGTTATGTCCAAAACCTGTACTTACCTATGATCTTATGTAAAGTGAATGATCCTCTTGCCGACACAACTTTTAATGATAATGATACTAAAATAATTTCTGAACAACTATCTATGTATGAAGTATATGATATTTGCTCAAATGATTTTGAAAGAACAACTGTTTCACGGGTTAGAGTAATATTACTGAGTTTTCCACTCATTTTGGAAAATTTTCTTGTGTTTTCTCTGTTTTCTATTTTTATGGACATACACAAGTATGATGTATGATGATGACGGAGTTCAAGTTAGTCAAGGGCAAAGTGATTAAAAGAATTTATATTATTGAATAATCACAGAACCAGAGCCAAGAGTTTATGTATTATGGATTATGTTTTATCGAGAGATAGATTATTTTTATTACAGTAAGATAGACTGGAGTTGTATTACTTAAAAGGAATGTCACTGATTAAGGAGTATTTTTTATTTGTGGGCCCATATCCCACAGGTATTTATGAGATTATGATTATGCATGATTAATTCCGCTGCGAATGACAAGTTAAGTATGGTCCAGTAACGCCAATTAAGATACAAGAAGTAGGGGTGTTACAGAATAGAATCCACAAGGATCGTTATGCAATTTTCGGGATTGAATTTGAGTTTAAAACGAAGTTAAACGATGTTGAACGAAGTGTCAAAATAGACCTTTGGTCACTCTTTTGATCATAACTTGATTTCTACTGATTGAATAGAAGTGATTCAAATTGCGTTGGAAACTAGACTTGAAGAGCTTTCTATTAATAGGTTACATGTCCCTATACAATATCTAGATCTCGAGATATGGCTCTCCGAAGTTGACCTTGCGAAGCTGCCAACCTATCGCCCAGCCATCAGGCGATGGACGTGCTGTACGCTCGAGCATGAGCTGCTTGTTGGGGCGATGGAAAACCAGCTCCCGCTGGCCGAACTCCTGGTGCAGCTCGTCTGACCATCGCCCACCCATCGCACGATGGGTGGGGCGTGCGCACAAACTATAAGAAATCCTACATCAACTATGACTCTTAAATTCGACCAATTATTAAACTCTTTTTATTAATTTTGTTTTTATATTTGTTTTAGGTTTAGGATAATATAGATACTTAAGTGATATTATTTTCCCTCATGCCGTTTTTTACCTTTTATTATTTTACGTTCATTGGTTTTCTCTCCAACCCTAGTTTCTCATGGCATCTCCATGGATTCTTCCACAGATGATTCTTGGGTTTATTATTTCAATTCATTGAGGTATTTTATTTCTATTTCTTGCTTTTAATTATGTTTTATTCCTTAAATCTAGTTTTTATTATTTACTTCATGTTTGAGTAGTTTTTTTTCTAGAGTTTGGGAAGCCATGTTTATATAATGAATCTTGATTGATGTTATTAATATTTTGATTATTGATTTATCTAATTGATAGTGTTTTATTGTTAATCTTGCAACCTGATCAATTGTTTGATTAATTATTGTTAATAAGAGTTTGAATCGAAATATCTTACTTTTAGAGGCTTACCTACAATTAGCAATTCTAAGTATGTTAGCAACCGAACTACATATGTTGAATTGAGAGCGTTAAGACCCGACCGTAGGCTTAGCAATTGCTCTAGATAATTGATTGATTGAATTGTTATTGATATTTGATAGATTTAGAACTATAAACATGGTAAACCATAACCCTAGGTCTTTATTAGTTGTTTTATTCTTATTTTGATTTAGACTTTATTTTTATCCAAATTTCGTGACATAATTTAGTTTTTCCATACCTTGAAAGCTAGATTGAATACCATCTCCTTGTGAATTCGACCCTACTTACCCTACTACATTCTTAGTTGGTTTTAGGAATTTATTTTTGACAGGTGCACGACAACCTATCAGAAAGAGAGAATAAAAATGTTATTTTTATGATTTGTACAAGTCGATGAGTGGTGGTAAATAGTGAATCTCACATTAAGAAATTTAGCGTTATCTAGGCTCTATTTTCCAGCTCAATTCTTTCCTTCTAGGCTATGGTCTAGGTTTTTATCCTTCTAATATGTTGATTTATTTCCGTTTGCAGAATAAAGTAATGAGAACTCTCGTTATTTAATCCTAAAATTCATATTTGTTACTCATTCATATTTTAGTTACGAATTAGGTAAAAGATATTATAGCAATTATGTATTCGTTATTAGTTAATCAATATCACTTGAAATCTTTAAAGTTACACATTTTAATTTGACTTGCAAGAGAGTCTATAAAAACTAGAAAGTAAAACGAAAGAAAGAAAATAGAATAGTATCGTTAGTGATTAGTAATTCAGTATCGCTTAGTGTGCAACGGTAAAAAATGAGGCCCACGTGAGAAAATACAGCTATAACACGCTATATTCTTCCACATGAGGAAAATGAACATCGATTACTCTATATTTATAGATTAGGCATTTAATTTTTCTTTCAAAATATGTTGAAAATAATATAACTCTTGAATCAATTCGTTTATGTGCTTGTGTTTTGACAAATTGAAAGTCTAATGTTTCTTTCTAATATTATGAATGTTGGATTGTTGGTGCTAAGTGTTCAATACAATTATCATATTCATTTCATTCCAATTATCTACTCATTTGAGCTATTGTCTTCAATTAAATCTATGCAATGATCCATTTCTAATGTCTATTACTGAAATTCAATGTTACACCTAAGATATTAATTCTTAAATTAGCAAATAGTTCAAACTATCCCTTTTGTCTAGGTAGATTTGCAAAAGTTCTCAACATGTTTCTACAAAGTTTGATTAAATCTGCGAGAAAAAACTAACCGTAATTAGTAAGATCCTTAGTGCATATTTTCCAAGACCAAATAGTTCAAAATTTTCATGCAAATGTTACATTATGAATACCTTTTATGCTAAAGTTTATACATAGCGTAAACTGTAACACTTTAAAAAATTGATAGTCATCATACAAACTACTTGAAAAATTTCGAAACAAAGTATAAAATGAAAATTTTATGTACTAGAATACGGGTCCCACATCAAAGGGCCAATGAGACTAAGAATGTTGTGTAGTGGAAGTTTATGTTAAAGCTTAGACTGTGTCTAAAAACCAGGAAACAAACTCATGATAGTTGTGAGTAGTGAAGATAATCTTAAACTGTCAGAGCAATGCCTGCACATGAGATAGAGTTTACACCGATTACCACCAATTTACACATCCGAAAACCGGCAAGACTGAGAGTTACATCTAACAAAATTCACTCAGCCTCCTATATGCAACGCTAATTTTGTATAATACCCACCATAATAACTTATCTTTTATTACTGCCATTAAATTAATCTATGCTTTTTACGGCGCTAAGATAGTAGGGGAAAGAAAGGTATCTTATTTACAGAAATTCTGGGGATAACAGAAGTTTAAAGCCTACTTTTCGGTTGAAGAAGTCTCAGTTGCTTGTTAGCAGTTTTGGGACTGTGAGTAAGCCTGTGTTTCCTTTTGAGAAATCTCAGTGGTTTGTTATCAGTTTCTGAGCTGTTACACATCAAGCTTTCGCTCTTTATTTTCGCATCTCCATTACACACGACTCCTTCAGATGATGCTTTGGCCACAGCTTTATCATAGGTTGCAATGTTGGTCACAATAGCATACACTGTAATGTCGTATTTTGGGGATAAGTTTGCCTTTCTTTGAATAACCTCATACTGCCCACAGCGAGAATCTTGCACAGCTGCCTCTCTTAAATTTTGATATATTGCTTCCTTGTCATATTGGGGACATTTCCTTGAAACCTGAATATACCCCATTTCATACATCAAAAGATTAAGAAAAATAAGTAGATAAACCGCATAAAATAACTCTCTGCAGCACATTGATCACTTCTAGTGAGTAGAGGTGGCAAAAGAGTCGTTTAGATCAGGGCACATTCAATCATTTCAGTTTGGATTCGAGTGGACCAATAGGGTCATAACACAAATTGACAGTAAAAACTCAAGACTTACTTTGAAATTGACGGGAATTTTAATCTGTGCATAGCGACAACGGCAGGCATCAATGAAGTTGATTTTCAATACCAGTTCAAATGGTTCCACAATTCTCACAAACCTCCTGTTTTGAGGATATAAGGCAGCATACCAAACAAAACAACAATTAAGATTAGATGTAATCACTTGATAAACAGCCAGCTTTACTCAAACCATCCAGCCACAGACTTATTTAAAACACTGAGATACGAAGATAATTATAATTAAGTCGTGGAAATTTTTTATGGCAACTTGGCAATCACTAAACACCACAACATAATAATAAAATATGTATAAAATTTGCTTAGTACTGTAACATTATCAGAGAGCAATACATTGACAAATATACTCATACGGCATACCTTTTCAGCACAAATGGCTGCTTGTCTAACACAGCAGCTTTCAGATCTTGTCTGTCAACAAAGGAGACCTACGATGCAAAAGCCAAACCTGTTAGTCCAGCAGTAAAATTAGAGAGGCCTGATGTTGTGCTAAGAATGTCATCAAGGCAGCGCATAACAGAGGATAACTGATCCCATTATCAACTTCCCAACAAAGAAAACCAGAAATACAACTCCAGTATGGTTAGGCAGAAAAAAAAAATTGTAATGAAAATGTCAGGCCAATGTCTGTAATGCTAGTCCAATGTCCATCTCCAAATATTGGAAATTGATGAAGGAAAACACTTGTTTTGAGGATGAAGTTCCATTACCACGGACATTCGCATGGCAGCTTAAAATTTAGTACATTTCAGGACAAAATTAAACGTAGTGTATACTCGTACTCCATTAGTAATATTGCCTAACAACTAACCATCAAAATTTCAATCATGCTAAAAGTTTGTGCGTAACACCGTTGTTACCCCCCCCCCCCTCTCTCCATAATCACTCAAACTTTATAGATCTATATCATTCTCCTGAGATCATCAAATCACTCTTTGCGGTAGTCCTAGAGCTGTTTTAAACATCAGCCTACTATTTCAACTTTACAAATCTATTTTGTGTGCAAACTTTGTAGTTTAACACCACTTCTTATGCTTTTCTACATTGCACAACGTTAGTAATCTAGCTTTTGTAATTTAACACCACTTCTTATGCTTTTCTACATTGCACAACTTTAGTAATCTAGCTTTTGTAATTTAACACCACTTCTTTTGATCTTTTCCATGGACTACATTTTGGGTAAATCTTCCACAAGAGAAGTACTGGACAGAACCTACATTAGGAACAAAACTTATATCTTGGTTAGACCACTAGATTAATATCCAACTCACTTGCAACAGTTCAAGCAACAGCAAAACAATTGACAGTAATCTACCACTATTAATTTAATGTCATTCGCCATAGCTTTAAACAGAAAAGGAACGGAAAAAAAATATATATGCATCTTAGCTTATTGAACAGCTCCAACAGTTGACTTAATGTAAGATTTTAGATCAATTACAGAAGGAACTTTGATAAATGAGATTTCAGAACAGTTACCTCAACACTTTTAACAAATGGCAGTGGAGCTCTGTTTCCATGTACGCTTTCAACCTTAAGGTTCCAGTTCATGTATCTTTTATCTACAGACACACAAACGATAAGAAGATACAATAAACAGCATTGTTGCTCCAAATGGACGGAAATGGCTATCAAAGAAAAATATTACACATTGAATATCATCATCAAGACATCAATTAACAAAAATTACTTACTTTCATTTATTCTAAAACAAAGTTACAAGCAACCAATCCCTAATAATTATGCTAACAAGTACCTTATAAACATGAATTAAAGAAAGAAGCAACAAAAGTCATGTCAAAAGCAAGTAAATAATTGACACTTCCTTTGAAGCTATAAACTACCTCCTTACATGAGATAAGACAATTAGAAATACATCAGAAATTTACTTGTGAAAAACGAACAGTAAAGAGTTATTTGATTTTCAAATTTTAAAATGAGAGTTACAAAGTTTATTACATTCTTAAACTAAATAATTTTTTGGATAAATTAGAAAATAACACCCCAAAATTGTCACGATTTTGATTACAACACCACAAAAAAAAAAAAAAAAAAAAAAAAAAAAAAAAAAAAAAATAATTATTATAACACCACAAAAAAAACCAAAAAATTGGTTTTACCACCACTTAACTTTGTGGTCCAAAAAAACCGTTAAGTGGGCCCCACACAGTACACGTGTCAATCAACTATTGGATCAAAAAAAAAAGAAATACCCTATAATCCTAACCCAGCCACCACCCCCACCACCGGCGCCGGTTCCCACGGCCGTCAACCCTACCCTACCACAGCCGTCACCCCAACCCAGCCCAGCCCCCATCGCTGTCTCCCCGACCTGAAACCGTCGCCGAGCCACCCAGACCCCAACCCAAACCAGCCCAACCCCCATCGTCGTCTCCCCGACCCGAATCCGTCGCCGAACCACCCAAACCCCAACCCTAACCAGCCAGCAGTGGCGGACCCACGTGTAGTCATAGTGGGTCCGCGGACAACCTATTATTTTCTATAAAAAAAAAAAAAAAACTAAGTATCAAGAGTTTTAGCTTGTAGTCTGGTGGTTTGTTCCCCATCCTACCACATATGAGATACGGGTTCGACTCCCATTACTCTCAAACTTTTTTTTTTTTTTTGGGCTTTACAACCTCAATTTCACGATTTAAAATATCCCCAAATCCCCAATTCCCCCAAATTGAAACCCTAAGTCTCAAAGTCACCCAATTACCCAAGCCCCGTCGCCGTTCACCGTATCGCCGCCTCGCCGGCAGCCCGGCAGCCTTTTCGTGCTTCTCCGTCAGGTATGAGTGAGGCGTCCGTCAAATCGTCAATCCGTCTGTGAGTTTGTTAGCGTCGTGCTCGTGCAGTGGCTCCCCAAATTCGATTTTTTTGAGGTTAGTTTTAAACTTTTAATTTATATAATTACATTGCAATAAGATTATAGAGATTAGATTCTATATTTCTATATGAAATCATCAATTTAAATGTTTAAATCAAAATTATCAGTATGTTTAATATCACTATATCAGTGTATGAGTTTTTTTTTTTTTTTTTTTTTTTTGGGTGAAATTTCTTGATTTGATTAGTGCTTGATTATTTGTATGACTTTATAAAAGCTTGAATGTCACCACTTGATTATCGTCACTTGATTACCACATGAGTTATTCCTAAAATATGAGTTAAAGTAGTAGCAATTTTAATACAAATTTTGACAAGTAACTAAACCGTTACAGCCTTGAATTGGTTCTCTAAATTTTACTAATATCATGGCTATCTTTATTGCTAATATCGTCATCTTTAATAAGAATAGTTGTGTTCTAGATTCAAGTGTATTAGAGGGAATTTATAATAGTTGAATCTGTGATGTGAATGATTTGTCTAAGTAGTACTCATTTGATAGTATGACTTGTTAGGGAATCAAATATCTGTGTCTATGCATTAGCAAGAGTCTTGTATTTTAGCAAGTGTGAATTATTAAGCCTTGACTGCTATTATTAGTCCAGATTTGACCTTACAATGCAATCTGTATGGAGCAACCTCATGGGTATATCTGAAAATAGGAAAAGATGCCTGCATCTATCAAGATATTTTGTTGAATCTTAATGCCATTGCACTTTTACAATGATTTTGTTGAATCTTATTGCCACTGCACTTTTACAATGATTAAGAATCTTTAGTTCGATATAGTTTTAGCTTACTTGATGTATACAAAAGTTCACATGAGCACAGTTGTTGTGGAGTCTATAGCTATTTTATAATGTGATATTATATCTCAGTTTCTATATATAGTGGCCTATATTTATTGTAGAGTATAGTATGCATGGTTGTAGATATAGTTGCAGTTTAGATAATGGTATGTGTATTAGCCTAATTTATTGTAAAGTATAGTATGCATGGTTGTAAAGTTACTTAATAGTATGCAATTTGTTCACTTAATGCAGCAGGTATAATCTAATCCTAAGTACATTTATTAGCTATTGAGAATGGTGATTGCTAATTTGGAGATTTGGGGTTGAAGGGTGGACTGAAATTGAGGTTAATGGGCGTTTTTTTTTATGATATTATTAGTTTTAATAACCTTGAGAGAACCCTACTTGTATGATTTATCTAATTCAACCTAACTTCAATTTCAGAATGAAAAGAAAAATAACTCAAGATATTTCAAGTTTTTTTACTAAAAAAGTGCCTACTCTAAATCCTCCTCCTCCACAAAATGATCCTCCTCCACAAAATGATTTACCCTCTCAAGAAAGTGAACCAAGTACTCCTTTACATCATGCTAGTGAACAACATTCTTCCCCATCTCACAATTTCCCTCAATATGAAGATGGACAATCTTTTCCCCAAGGTGGTTCGGATCCTAGTGCTCAAATTGGTGAAGGAAGATTAAGTGCACTTGATATTATTAATCTTCCACAAGACCCCGGAAAAAGAAGAAGGATGTGTGATTTTCATCCCGATGATAGGGATTTAGTGCGGAGAACATACATTCAAAGAAAGCCATGTCAACCTAAAGATCATGTGTTTCCTCAAACACTTTTTGGGCCGAATAAAAAACGCCGATTTTGTGTTCCAAAGTTCATTACCTAAAGGAAAGTTCATTATCTAGAGGTAACTTTCTTTCGTTATTAACTCTTCTTTCAAACCATGATCCTGAGTATTCCAAAGTTGTTTTTAAAATGGCCCCTGGTAATTGTCAACTTACTTCTCCAAGTGTCCAAAAAGATATAATCAATGCTTGTGCTAAAGAAACAACTAAAGCAATATTAGAAGAACTTGATGGTGGATTTTTTGCTATTCTTGCTGATGAATCTGCCGATGTTTCCGATAAGGAACAAATGACACTTTGTTTGAGATTTGTTAATAAAAAGGGGGAAGTGTGTGAGCGTTTTCTTGGTATTGTGCATGTTCCTGATACTAGTTCTTTGACTCTCAAAGCTGCTATTGAGTCATTACTCATGGAACACTCTTTAACTTTCTCTCAAGTTCGAGGTCAAGGTTATGATGGGGCAAGTAATATGCAAGGTTCAATCAATGGCCTTAAAACTCTAATATTGAATGAATGTTCTCAAGCATACTTTGTTCATTGCTTTGCTCATCAACTTCAATTGACACAAGTTGCACTTGCTAAGAAAAACTCAGATTGTGGTTGGCTTTTTGTTGACGTACTTGCACCTCTCTTGAACTTTGTGGGAGGTTCACCTAAGAGGAAAGAATTTCTTCGAGAAAAACAACGTCAAGGGGTTGTAGAAGCATTATCTTTGGGTGAAATTGAATCGGGAACTGGTTTAAATCAAGAACGTGGCTTATGTAGACCTTGTGATACTCGTTGGGGATCTCACTTTAAAACCATTTTGAATGTGCTTGATTTATATCCTTCAATACTTTTGTCACTTGATTCCATTGCAGAAGTATCTGATACACTTGATTCGAATAAAGCACAATCTATTACACACTTGTTGATGTCATTTGATTTTGTGTTTGTGGCACACTTGATGGTTGATATATTTGGCATTACAAATGCGTTGAATGTGGCATTGCAAAAACATGATCAAGATATTGTAAATGCAATGGTCATGGTTGATGTAACCAAGACTAGTTTGCAAAAGTTGAGAGATGAAGGATGGGATTCACATATGGAAAAAGTCACTTCTTTTATGGCTAAATATGACATTGAGGTTCCAAACATGGAGGGGCGATATGTGGTTCCTGGGAGAAGAATGTATAGAGGTAAAGGTCCACATGTGACTAATCTTCATCATTTTAGAGTTGAAGTTTTTCTAAGTGTCATTGATCTTCAATTACAAGAACTTGAAAATCGATTTCCCGAGGTAAGTAAGGAATTACTTGTGTGTATGTCTTGCTTTAATCCTGCAAATCGGTTTCATTCTTTTGACAAAAGAAAGTTAGTTCAACTTGCTAAATTTTATCCCGGTGAATTTTCAAGCTCTGAGTTATTATTTTTTGAACATTCACTTGAAAATTTCATTGTTGATGTTCGAAATGATGAGAGATTTTGGAATTTGAAAAGTCTAAGTGAACTTTCTACGAAACTTGTTGAGACGGGAAAGTTTGAAACTCATGACCGAGTGTACTTACTTTTGAAGTTAGTGTTGATTCTTCCCGTTGCAACGGCAAGTGTAGAAAGAGTATTTTCTGGAATGACGCAAGTTAAAGATAAATTGCGTAATAGCATGGGAGATCAAATGTTGAATGATTGTTTGATTACTTATCTAGAAAGAGATTTGTTTTACAATGTTAGCATGGATGATATTATACATCGTTATCAAAATATGAAAACTCGTCGAGAGCAATTGTAATAAAATTAGTACTTTTTTAGTTGTAATATGAATTTGAATTACTTTATGAAATGAACTTTTTATGTATTTTTTTTTGTCCATCATTCAAGCTTTGACTATTTTTTGATATTTTATGCGGTCGGTGGACGATGATGGGATGGGACAACCTATTATTTAAATCCTGAATCCGCCACTGCCAGCCAGCCACCGTCGCCAAACTCCTCTACCCTACCCAAAGTCGTCGCTGAAACCCCGACCCACACCGGCACACCCATACCCAAACCCACAAACCGCCCTACTCCTCTCACCCTCACCTGAAACTAAATCGGGGCTGGTTATTTCGTGGGTACAGTTGGGCGGATTTCGACGGTCGAGGGTGGTCGGCTGGCTGGTTTTGTGGGTCGAGGGTGGTCGGTTGGGATTGGGTGACGGCGGTGGGGGATGGGTTGGAGAACGGCGGTAGGAACCGGCGGCGCCGATGGTGGCTGGGTAATTTTAAGGTTTTTCCTTTTTTAAATTTTTTTTTTTTGTTTTTTATTTTTTTTAATCCAATACATAATTGACACATGTACAATGTAGGACCCACTAACGGTTTTTTGGATGGAAAAGTTAAGTGGTGGTGAAATCAAAATTTTGGGTTTTTTGGTGGTGTTATAATAAAAGTTTTTAAAATTTGTGGTGTTATAATCAAAATCGTGGCTTTTTTGTGGTGTTATTTTGCAAAATTTACTAATTTTTTTTGGATGATATAATTACATATTGTAATATTATACTTCTTCCGTTCTTTGTTAATCGCAACATTTGAGATTTTACACAATTCACAGACACTCCTTTGATCATTTTTTGTGATTTATATGTTGGAAAAAAAAAATAATAATAAAAAATAAAAAAACTCATGTGGGATCTTGATAGTTTCATCTCAAAATTGACTTTCAAATAATCAACTTTTTTTAACTTTTACTAAAATATAATTTAAATATTTATGTATAAAATGTGCATTGGCTATCTTGAAAATGAAATCTCCAACGTTGTGATTAAAAAAGAACGGAGAAAATATTTCCATAGCTCATAACTCAGCATTTAGTAGCAACATCAAATGAACATGGAAAATTCACAGGTTATATGAGATAAAACAATTTTTCACAGAAAAAATAATCATTTCCAAGATACCTGAGCTAACAGCTTGACTAAGAAAAATCTGGAAAAGGTCTATCCTAACAAATGGAGGAACGTGTAGAATAAGACTTTCCATGACACCAGCAATCACCTGAGTTTAGTATAAGCAAATTGTTTCAGATTATAGATTAGCTGGAACAGAAGCTACTGAGGGCCAAACCAGAAGCAACATGAACAAAACATACCTTGTCTACAAGCCCATGGATCACAAGGCTTGCTTTCTTATCTTTAGGAGTTTCCTGCAAAAATAAAAAATATATATAAAATAAATAAAAAATACAAACATGATATGTATAACTAGCGTCTCTGCAAAGAGTTTGCATGATGAAGGAAATCGGACAATGACTGAGCTTAGGGTTCAAATTTCAACAGTGAACAACATCCTTATAAAGGAAAATAAAACTTCTTAGTTCTAAGTTCTAACTTTCCTTAGTTTCCTGCATGGATCATCATAGCAATGACAGGCCAAAGTCAACTATAGCAACAATATCATCATATCTGTGTTGTGAACAAAATTCCAAACATATTCTAGCAAGGATTAGAACAATATCATCGTATTAGCGGATTCTCCTTGATAGATTGTTCTAATTTTTTTCCTCAATCTCTTTTCATCTTCTTTATAATGGCATGACTCGCATGAGGGTTATTCTCTGTGAACATCAGACTTAGTGTTCTCCAACAATCAAGACTAGTACAAATAACAATAGTAAAAGTACCAAATCACATGGCATATTTATACGTCCAAGTGGCTGTCAAAAATAAGATAAAGTATACTTCAAAAATCACAATGGAAAAAGGTGAGCAATTATATATTGGCAAAAATGAAAGCACCAAGTCAGTCACCCATTTCTTCACTTATTCCTTTCAAAGGTAGGGGGCATTAGGATCAGATAAGCACAGAAAGCAGTTATCATGTACCTGAAGATTCACAATAACAATCTTCCCCCCTCCACGAAGACACTTGAGAGGCAGGTTGCAAGCAGGTTTAATCTGCAAACTGCATCAAGAAGTGACATGATGGTGAATGACTTGTTGATAAAATAGACTAAAAATCAATCACCAAATAAGCTATAAGAATATGCAGGCAAGATGGTTTCAACATTTACCATAAATAGATTATGTAGTTGAAACCCTTTGGCCTAAGTTCACATTGTCCTTATGCTACTGTACCTCAACTACTTAGCAGCAAAAGGAAAGTTGAGACTAAGAGAGAAAGGCAACAATTTAAATTGAGACACCTCGTTTTCTCATATGAGTACAGAAATGCTCACTAATTTACTTTAGCCTGTATTTCAGATACCTTGAGTTGTTGACACTAATAGAGAGTCCCACTAAGTTGTCTTTCATTCATTAATGAAACGTACTAATAAATTACCAAATACAAGTAAGAAAATGAACAGAAACTGACAAGAGATCAGATAATTACCTTGTCCCTAAACACAAAATGAGATCAGCCATTTTACAGTGCTTTTCGGCTGCATCCATCTCCTTTCGGGGTAATGCATCCTGAAAGGTAGATTGATAAGTAAAAAGGTTTCGTACTTTCAGAAGAAACATCTACAAAAAACTGTGTTCTATCCACTTATGCTCATGGATCATTGTCCATGATATGTATGATGACCCTTCCAACCATTGTATTGTTGCAATTGCAATTTTCCAACATGATAGTAGCATAAAGCTCTATAGATAATTATTTTAAAATTGATGTTCTAGGTTTTACAACTGAAACCTATCGGGAAAGAAAATGGTATCAGAAGAGGCATGCTACCTCCCAGTCAAGAACAGTATCCCTTAATCTTGCACCACAAGATGTATCGGAACAACGCCGGGGTGTTTCCTTCAATCCGATTGTTTCAATCTCAAAATCTCGTACATATCTTCCAATTTACATTCAACAGAGAGATTGTATCAATAAAGATCAGCCAATAAGAAATGAAAGGCAAAAAAGCACCTCTCAACTGCCAACTGACACTAAATGTAAAGTAACATTATAGAAAAAGAAAATACATAGAAAGGAACCTCAAAAAAAATTAAGACTTAAGTATAAAGCCTTACTCGACTCCACAAGATGAGCAAACTTCCAGAAAGGAGTCCCCATGCAACTCTGCAAGTTTTTCCCGTGGTATCCCGGACCGAATATGGAGACCATCAACATTCTAGCATTTCAAAACGAGATCACTTAGCATAATGATTGATACAAGAAAATTAATCATGTGAAAATAATTATTCTGCAGTATTTTTCAGGCAAATAATAAAAATAAAAAAATGAAAAAGAAGTCATATTGACCAAGTATAGAGTTATAGATGCAATGCATTTGCCTATCCATGAGTATTACACAATCAGTATAATGTCTCTAATAATTAAGAAGGATTCTAGAGCTGCTGGACAACCTCATGAAGTGGAAGAGTAGTACTACAGAGTACAGTCATACAGACAATTACTTCTCTATAATAGTTAGTCTCCAGCAGAGTCTTTATATCTTCAGATGAAAGTATAAGGATCCCGCAAAGGGTCCAGCCCAAGATCGACGATATCTTTACTGTTTATTACTCTCTCTTTCCTCAAAAAATATATAACTTGTGAAAATTTCGCAAATTATGTGACAAATATAGATTTAATAGACCTACTAACCAATTTTGTTACCAACTACTACTTCATTTGGTAAGAGTTTCTTTCTGAAACTAGTTTGTCAAGCCTACAAGCCTACAGCTTGTCGACAGTACCCTTAAACCTTAATAGTAACTTCAGAAGGTGTATGGTAGGAGGGATAAGGGTAAAGGGATAGGGATAAGAGAGAAGGAATCGGTGACGTTTAGTGTTTGTTTTGGTGGATAGGAAATAGAGGAAGGGTAGGGATAAAAAAAAAAAAATTAAAAAAAATAAACCTTTATCCCTCTAAATCTATACCTCTAGGGGGGTGGTATAAGAGGAGGGTTAAGGATTTTGATCTTAAAAGACCATTATACCCTTAGTGAAAAAGGAAGGTAAAAGAGAGAAGAAAAGGGTTAGTAAGGGTATTTTAGTATATTGCCCTTAATTCTAATCTTATTCCCAATTCTTACCAAACAAGGACACACATAAATTTATCCTTATCCTTATCCCACCCTCTTATCCTTCCTACCCCTATCCCTTTTTCCAAACTCTCTTTAAAGGAAAAACTTCAATTTGGCACCAATTCTTTGACAAACTTTTCAATAAAATCGGATGTACAATAAAGTACATCCGTTATAAAGTTACCCTAAAATGAGCAAAAGTTACCCTAATATGAATAAAAGTTACCCTGACATAAATAAAAATTACAAAGTATTTATGCTTTATTGATAAAAGTTACCCAAAAAATTGTAAAAGTGACCCTAAATTTGATAAAAGTGACCCCCGATGTACAGTAAATTACTGTACACCGGATGTATACAAAAGTTACTCCAATGCTTTACTACACTATAACTGAGGGAATAAACAGTCCTTCTGAAGACAAGTATGCTGACTGATGCCCAAGCAAAATATTTGTAAGTATTGTAATCTACATGCCACCTATTACAAAGCATAGGAAAGGTTTTCTCTATCCAGCAAGAACCAATAATAAACAATCTCGCGCTTTCATTGTACCAAATCTTCCATTAGTTCTACGCATATAAAATCTTGGAGAGAGAACAAACCTGACTAATAACGAATTTGAGGATACTAGCTTTTTCTAGCTCAACCAGAGCCATATGGGTTATACTAGGCATTGCTCGATTGAAAGGCAAAGCTGCTTTAGGTAAGGCCTTGCCGTCACGCTGCCACCAGAAGAAATCATAATAAACATCACTGATAAGGATTCATAAGCAATGATAAATATACAGATTACGTGGCAAGTCTACATAACAGAATATCAATCTTGTAAAAGATATATAATCTAGCAACATGCCCAAAACTAATTGACTACATGAACCAATAAAATCAATTGGGACTTGGGAGGGCAAGAATCAAAATGTGTTTCCAAATAACACTTTGTAAGGGTTCATGACAAATGATGAGCACTTTGAATTTCTAACTTTAAGTCTTCAACAGATTGACATAATGGCAAGACAAGTGAATGCGTGCATTTCAATTGACAGAGCCAGAAACTACAAATTCGATTATAACCATCACTTTAGAAAACCAAAAAACTAAGTTCATTTTAAGGGCTTTTTTCCAGCAAAATATCAGGGCAATATTACAATATAGAGTCGCACTAGTATATAATTGATAAAGTTGATCCTAATAATCCCTTAAAGAGACTTCAATAACAAAGTTGGAGCGTGATATAAAAATGAAGGATTGAAATTATCGTATACAGATGAGAGGAGGGAAAAAATCTGGGCTCTTCTTGATGCAATAGAATTCATAGCCCGGCCCTACTCCCTAGAGTTCTGCAAACCGAAAGCTTATTACAGCCTCAGGTTTAGATGTGCACATCAACATCAAAAGTGATGCTTCAATCACAAAGTCCCAAGCTCCCAAACATTGAAAGAGGAAAAAAGAAAGATCTACTCTACAATCTGCATGAGAAATCCACTCAAAACAACCATGACACAGCTCGTAAAAAGTCTTCTTACAGAATTTTTCGAATAAATTGTCATAAAGCAGAAAAAACAGCTGACAAAATGATTTATATAAAATCTGTTTTAGATTATCATTAAGACACATACTTCCTAATATAACTTCCTTAACTTTATGAACCACTAAATGACTAAGCAAAAGAAGAATAAGAATAACGTCATAGAAACCACTAAGCATAAGATAATAATAATCATCAATCCAGCTAGATTCACCAAAAAGAAATTGCTACTCCGTAGCTCTTAAACTTTTTTTCTTCAGGTTTATGCCACTGCAATCAACAAACAGAAATGACACAAACGAATAACATTACCTGAAGTGTCCAGATTCCCTTGGGACCTCGAAAATCAGGAATTCCACAAGAAGTAGAAATACCAGCACCAGTAAATACAACCATATGCTTACTCTGCAAAACACCAATGAGGCTTAGAAAATTTAACAAAGCATAGAAAGAATCATCAAAGATATATGATATGCTATAAGATTTGAAGCTCAAACCTTTCGAATCATATTCGCAAGTTGTCCTACCTGCCAGAACAATAGAGCAGAATTATTGAAGTCAGTGTTGCAAATTACAAGATATACATATACTTGCAAAAGTTAATTTCGGGAGCATAAGAAACAGTTGTTTATGTCATGCTAGTGTAAGCCAAACAGATATTCATGTCTGAAAGTGCATGCTATTGTGGTAACATAGCATTGCAGACTAGAATCCTAAAGTTTTGACACTTTGCACAGGAATTCAACCTTTCAGTGACCAGAAACAACATCCTGCCTTCACTATTTACTTCCGTGACAATGCTAACTATGAGGATATGTAGACAAACTCTTTTTCAGTAAAACATAAACATGCTATTAAATCCTTACACAATTCTACCTCCATTCAAGAATCAAAGCAAAAGGTTCACTTCCCTACCAAGTAGATCAAATTCATATACATACCACAACGACGGACATGAAATAGATCATTCTTGATTTATCCGAAGTAGTCCAACCACAAGAATGTGCACAATCAAACCTCAATCACACTTGATCAAACAAATTAACCATCATTATCATCTTAAAAATTCGAACAATGCAGGTTAGGAAGCTAATGAATTTCAATCCGTTTCATTTAAACAGAACCAATCTCAAAAACCCAAATGACCAAATCATCAAAATTCATAAAAGCACATAAATTCCGGACTATCAAAGTCCATAACCTAATAGCATTATATGGGTACTATATAAACAGATCAAAGTCATAAACTTTACAAGTAAACAAACAAATAAATGCATAAAGCAAACAAAAAGAAGGGTATATAAATCATAGAACCCTAAGTTATCAAAAACCCTTACTTTCTCTTGTAAAATGCGAGGTGATTCGAAAAATTCAGCCATCCCAACTTTGCCCACATCTTCAATGTACGAAAGCTTCTCAGCATACCCCAAAGACATAGTTGTAAAACACCCCCTTTTTTCTCCTGTACTTTTTCTTACTAAATCTCTCTCTTTCTCTCTCTAAAATTCTCGGCAGATCAAGGGTTTAAAGAGAAGAACTATTTGATCAGACAATTAGCAGAAGAGTTTTTTTCTGAGGGCGTGTTTGGCAAATTGTGTTGTAAGGGAAACCCAAGAGCCAAAATTAGCAGGAAATTCAACTAGTATACACTAATGCTTTGTTTGGTTCATTGTTAGTAATGGAAAAGAAGAGAAAGGAAAGGAGGGGAAAAGAAAGGAAGAGAAGGGAAAAGAAGGAGATCTTATGGCAAATACAAGTTCATCTCCGAGAGAAACGAAAATTGTTTTCTCTCGGGGGTACTTTTGTCACGAAAACTTTTAATGCATGGGTGTTATTGTAATTTATCAAGTTGACAATAACAAGGGGCAAACGGTAAGCAAATGTTTGACTAACGGTGTGATTGGATAAAGAAATGGGAAAGAAAAGAAGGGGAGGGAGGTGAAGGGAGGGGAGGGAAAAAAGATGAGTTTTCCTTCCAAATCTCTCCATTGTAGGAGAGATCAAATTCTTACAATTTTATCCCTCCATTTTTCTCCCCTCCAATCCCCTTCCTTCCTCATTGGTTATCCAAATGAAAGATAATATATCCCTCCATTTCCCTTCCCTTCCTTTCCCTCCATTTCCTTCAATCCAAACAAAGTGTTACGGTAAGACTAACGAGCGTAAAATGTAACCCTAGGAGCGAGAAAGAGGCGAAAATTGGAACGAAGTTAGGGCTCGGTTCGGCTTCATATCAGGAAAATCAAATTGTTCCTCTGAAGCATAAGTCGATCTTCAGGTCGTGGAGAAAGCGAATGAGTTGTGTCGATCGTGGTTGCGAGCGACATTGTTTAGTTTGTTGAGTTCGTTGCTGCGAGATAGCAGTTAAGGTATGTTTGTTTGATTCTTTTTTAATTGTCTATGTGATTTGTTTTGCTCATTATTAGTTTTATATGAACCGGTGATAGCAATTTGTGTAATGGCGAATTGTGAAATAGCAATTTGAGTTTTCTTTGGTGGAATTTGTATTTTGGGGTTATTTGCATTATGAACCATGATACCATTTAGTGTATTGTAATTGTGCTTTTGTTTTAAGTATTGATAACAGGTTTATGATGTAGTGTATTGGGATTCTAGGTTGTTAGTTTGTGATACTATGTGAACCTGTTGTATACATGCAGTTTGGTTGGAGACAATGCGCTCATTCCAAAATCGATGTGGGATTCCTAGAATAGTAAATTATAATAATTTTGGTCCAATTCCAATTGAACATGTGTTCAGTGTAGTAATTGTGAAGTGAATAGTGGATTTGTGCAATTTTGATCTAAATAGATTAGGACTCATTCAGCAAGTCCTCAAGTTAAAGTTCTTCGAACTAAATTGTTTATGGTATGCTTATTGATATATATTGTATTGATTTGATTAGTTTATTTAACCCATTTAAAATTTAGAATGATTCATTTCAAATTTAGAATGATATGATGTTGATCTTGTCAAGGATGATTCTATTAGCGTTGGTGGTCAAGTGAAGGGAAAGGGTGAGGTTAATAAGCAACAAGTTAATGTGTTTGGGAGGGTATGTTTTAAGTTAGTGTTTTGTTTTTTCTTTTAATCTGCGAAATTTAGAAGGTGGACTAATTTTAGTAATTCTCTATGCTACCCTTAATTTTGCAGCCATCGAATATGAATTGTCGTATTGAGACCTTTTCTAGAATATGTCACACTTTTGATGACAGAAGAATATGTTGGGTTAACGAAATGGGTTTTGGTGGGTTGTTGACAGCTCCAAGTGACATACACTTACCTCGGCAGTTGGGTTATTGGTTAATGAGTCGGATAGATCCCCTTAATAAGGTTCTAATTGCACCTGATGGGAATCAATCTAGGTTATCTGCTAATCAAGTTCATTGGGTCTAAGGCATTCCTAATGGTGGTTTAACTGTCCCCACCGGTAAGTGTAAGTCATCTGTTTTGCTAGAAAAGGTCAATAAAATCAAGGAAAAATATGGTCCACCCTCTAAGACAAGGTCAAGGAAGTTTGCAGGTAGAGTGTATATATCCATTGGCATACCTGTGAATTCAAAGTTGATGGAAAGGCTGGAGGGGAAATAGGAGGCACATGAGGAGGAGGAATTCAAGACATTGTTCTTGTTGTCACTTGAAATAATGTTGTGCCCTACACAGTCCCCTAGGTTGGGCTGTGATTTGTTTCCTGCCTTGACTTGTGCTATGGATGCTGCTTCGTACAATTGGTGTGAATTGGTGTTGAATAAGTTGATGGAGAGTGTTGCTAGTTATGCACGTCGTTTTTTACTCAAATGTCTTTGCCGGTGGGTGTGGTGGGTGTACTATATTCGCAGTGGTATGTATAACCAACATTGGGGGTTACGACTGCTGGGGTTACAAATAGTCCAGTCATTTGTAACAGACATTGTTCGTTACAAATAATTGCCTATTTGTAACTGACATTACAATTGTCTGTTACAAATAGGTGCCTATTTGTAACGAACAAATTGATATGTCCGTTACCTATTTGTAACGGACATATCAATTGTCAGTTACAAATGCTTATTTTGGAAATTAAAAAAAAAATACCTAGCAAATAATGCTAGGTTGAGATGTCACGTTGAACCTGAACACGAGATGTGAAATACCCTTGCCCATGACCCAAACCCACCCACTGCCCCAACTACGATCCACTATGCCGCACCACGAACCATCCTCACTACCACCACGACCCGCCAGGCCCCAACCCCGTAACCCACACCACTACCCACTACCAAGATGGCCCCAATGCCCCTACCCACCCACGAATCCCACCACCCTAACTCGTACCCCTTCTCCCCCACCCACGACTGCTGCAAACACCACTAATACCCACCAAACGCCATCACCAAACACACAAAAAAACAGTATAACAAACCACAAATTATGTGTTTGTTGGTTATTTAGTTAGTGAAAGAGTTGATTAGGGTTGCACTAATATGATGAGTTTGTTGGCGCGCATATTGGTTTAAGTTTTCATTTATTCTATTCAAGAAATAAAATGACCGGAATGAAGACAAAACAACATCTCTTAGGAGGACATACAAGTTCATTAGTCTAATGAACAAGTATATTGTTTATCAAGAAGTGCAATTTTGTTATCCTGGGTTTAGTGGGGGTAGTAAAGTAATATATATTCACACGTATTTGTTGTTGAAGGGCTATTAGATGGATTTTTTTTGTTGTCAATTATTATTACTCCGTAATAGTATACTTGATTAATTTTTGTTAGTTGGTGCAATTCAGCCAGATGCACGCGAAGTGAGGAGATGCGGTAAAAACTGGTTTGTCTGCGACGTAGTTATTAAAATCCCTTTTTAAATCTTAAAATTTTTCAATCCATGAATTTCCATACTTCAATTTACATTTTCAATTCGATTTTACATGTTTCTCTTAACCAGTGAAAACCTTACCAGTTTCAAACATGCCTATAAAGTTATTTATAAATATAAATTGTCAATGACTGGTTTCTTAGTGGGCAATTGAATAACCATTTTCTATTAATAATTAAGACTTTTAACTTATAATTTAAATAAATTCAATAAAATTTGAATATGACTTTTTTGATTCTGTATATTCCGACATCTTATTAGGAATAAGAGGGAGGCGACGACCATATATCTTTTTGTTTGCAGATTTAAGTCTGCTTAAAAAGGATGTCTCAAATTGTCAATTTGTAACAAATTTCGGCTGTAGTTTAATAAGCCAGAAAATTGTTATTTTAGGCTTTAATGGAGAAAATTTATAAGATAAATCTAAAGACTAACAATGGAGAAAATCAAGCATTAATGGTAGACATGATCACCCGCACCTTTTGGGGTTGACCATGCCCTAAAGTCCAACCTTTTTCACAAGTTTTTTCTTTTGATTTGATGGTGGTGTCACCAGTGGAGACGAAAGAAGAATATATATATATATATATATATATTATTATATTATATATATATATATATATATATATGGTGGGGGAGTCGGAGAAGTTACCGTATCAAAAATGGCGAAAATCGCCCATAAGTACTTATAATTAATTATCACCGTACCCGTATCGAACACGCAATACGCACCCTTATCCCTATGGGTAAGGGTACTTTGATATATACTTTTATTGTATATTTTGAAAATATTTTTTTAACAAACTTTATATTAAGTTTATTCAATTAGATGAATGATTTTTTTCGCCTTCTTAGAATATATATATATATATATATAAAGTAAAATTTATCAAATACTATTGAAAATTTCATAAAATCTTTTTAAGTATATTATAACATACTTAATTAACCATAACCGTATCCTCTATTTTCTAAACAACCGTATTGCGTACCTGTTTTGTATTTGTACTCAATCCTGTACCCGTTCTAGTACAACCTAGACAATTGGGGAAGGAATATGGAGTTAGAAGCTTCAGTGGAGGAAGTTGCCTCCATGATAACTCCAAATTCTAGTGTTGTACAACCAAAAAAAAATCACCAAATTAAAAGAAAATAATAGCGTTCCATCTTATTATAATGTCGGGTTAATTTATTCAATATTTTGCACAATATGAAGTCTCCTATTTGCAGCAAAACAAATTAAGATAATCCAATAAAAGCCTAGCATAATGAACTACAAAATGCATATCAATCCATCCAATAATACTTCACTATAATACAAGTATAACCAATAAATGTAGCATATAGTAACGTAACATATTTTTCTTTCCAAATCTCTTCATTATTTCTAATATTCTACTTTAGTTATTGATAGATAATGCAAGGGGATCAACAAGCGATTCAACCCAAGGTTGTTTAGCCGCCATCATCAGATCATCCGGTAAACCCAACAAATCAATCTTCTTACTAGCTCCGGATTCTAGCTCACAGCAAAACACGCTTTTTACTACTTGTATGGGTAATCTCCTATGATGACTAGGTTGTGTGAGTACTACAATTATATTACTCCTATCTTTTAAGCAAGCAATATTCTTATAAATTTTCCACTTTCGAAATGCAGCATAATTGCTATGTGATACCCTATAAAGGTTACGAAATATTTGAGTCCAAGACTTGCTGTTGCCATACTCTTTTAATACCCATATATCCAAATAGATCGTCACTAGACACAATTGACCTTGTAAGACCGTCAATTTGGGTAAATCCCAGAAAATATTATCTGGAAATTGCGGCATCTCATAAAACTTATGAGTGCAAAAATCGAAACACTTAATTATCCCTTTACACATGGAAGTCGAGCTCAACCAATGGATAGAGTTGTTAGCAAAGATAGAATCATGGGGGAGTAAATTCCAAGGGGGGTCTTCAATGATCTCCCATGAATTATTTCTTAAGCTATAGAGCAACGTTTTTTGATCTAGTTTATCCGTCCAAGTAGAAGGCCGACACAAGTCCGAAATCCTTAAAACCTTGTAATCATCGGAAACACAATCATAGCCGAGTGACAACGTTCTAATGCGTTCAATAAACTTTTCTTCTAGGGTGAATTTGAATACGGGTAGTAATTTATAAGCTCAAGTGATAGGATTATAAAGACAATGGTTAAAGTCATATAAACCCTCATTACGTTTATGTGCAAATGCTACGCAAAGCAAGCCATTACACGAGCTATATATCCAACCATCAGGACGTTCGCTTTCTTTCGGGTAACAAAGTTGGGTTAATTGGTAGTTGTGATTTAGGCAGTTAAAGTTAAACGAGTAGAACTTGCTTTGGCTTCCATACTTATAAGTGTTAATCATGATAAGGGTACTATTAGAGTGTGTTACGAGGGATCGACTAAGATGGAGCTTGATGAAATACGGATCGTTGATTACGCCACACCATGACTTAGAAACACACTTAAAACGACCAAGAGATTTAACGGGTAGCCGTGAGAGTATATCGATAGGAAAGTAACAATAATAATCTGATGTATTTGCTTTCTTCATCACGTCGTTCATGGTTTGATTATGAAATAAAGTAGGTTTTTAGAAGAGGTAAAATATGTTTGATCATTAATTTATTTATATAGGGATTAGAGAAGATATTAAAAAAAAAAAACTTTGAGTAGGATTTGAATACTTGTATAAGTTGTATTGTCAGGCAAGTATATAGCTTATGATATAATATGATAACCCATTATTAATAGGAATATCAGTAAGGTTAGTGGCCACAATAATCAATAATAAAATAAAATAAAATAAAATAAATAAATATGTAAATTAAAATTACGTTTACTGCTTTCCTAAAATTTATTTCTACTCAAAAATTATCTTATAAAATTTCAGCATAGATAAAATTTGTTTAAAGATAAGTATAACCGTATTTGTTGAAACCAAATTTAATCACATAAAATTAGATAAAGTATGTTAGGTGTCAATTTTTATGCACGTGAAACTTATACCTTTTTTTTTTTTTTTTTTTTTGAACACACATGATACCTTGATTTTTTTTTTTTTTTGAAAGGCATGATACATTAATTTTGATACATAAATAATTTGGATCAAATCATATGTTTAATTTTTACACGTTTTTATAATGGTCGTTTGAAAAATGACTACCATAATATTTTAGTGATAAAACCATATAATCAGTTCATTAGTATTTTAATATGAAAATATAATCTTTGAAAATTTTAATCCAGCATAAAAAAAATCGTGAAATTACAAAATAAAAATTACATAAATGAAACTAATACTATTTTATACCAAAAATAATGAAATATAATTATTTTTTGAAGAAAAATAAATCAATCATAAATAGTATAATCATTAAAATGGTAGTCATATTTTCAATCGATCGCTATAAAATTTTCATCAATTTTTAAAACGTTAGCATATTATAATTTATGATAGTGTGTATATATGAACATGAAAATTACAGTAATTAGAAAGAGAAGAAATTAAGCTCTTCGTATAACATAACCAATAATTGTAGTTTACAAAGAGTACAATACCATATGCATTTTTTCCTTCCAAAGCTCTATCCGGATTTATCAATAAATAAATAAATAAAATTAAACACATTTACAAAAATAAAAAAAATAAATACTAGTATAATTTTTAGGAAAATTTGTTAGAAAAAACCTTTTTAAAGCACCATTTTGCGATAAAAAAGAACCTTTTAAAAGCTTTTTGGTTAAAAAAAAAACACCACGTTCATTTTTTTTGTGAGAGGAAACCTATTTCCTTAATTAGACTCTAAATAAATGGAAGCTCGTGCGATGCACGGTTTTTTATACATAAACCTCATGATAAGATTATTTTCTTAATTTAACCCTATAATTTTTATTTTTATTTTGCTTGTTAGAAAACGGGTAATTTGTTTTATTTTTATGCAACTTATAATGCGACCTTAATTTACTAATATTAGTTATATGAAAATTATAAGTATGATAGTTATTAGAGTAAAATCATAATCCTGTTCGTATTTTTTTTAACATATGATTCGTTTGTATAACGAAAACACGTTGTTCCACTATACATATATAGTTATAGAATCACTATTTTTCTTTCACAAACAATAACTTAGACCACCATTATTCTTTTACTCCATATCAACTTTATACAATGAAAAATTAATAAAGTAAACCCAAAACTACAAGGTTAAAATAAAGACGGTGGGAATAATAGTAAAAGATATGACATTATGAATTTTTAAATAGTTATATGAAATATGTATATACTACCAAGAGTGTTGCATTACTAAAATTAATCTAATTGAAATAAATCTTTATAATGAAATTTCATTATCATATGTCTTAATAATAGAGTTATATGTATTCAATACTACAATGATTTTTACAATAATAATATAGATATTCTACCAGAAACTATAATACACAAAAAATCAAAATTATCAGAGACATCTCTTACAATCTTTAATTTTTTTTTCCCTACTATTGTAACATTATAGTTGACTTAAGGCCTGTTCTGATTTATTGAACTAAGTTTAAGTTGAAGTGAACTGAACTAATTGAAGCTGAACTGAACTGAATATTTTATGAGAGAAGGAAATTAGAAATTGAACTAAACTGAACTGAACTGAATTGAAAATAAGCAGAAGAGAACAAACCATTACTTTTCCAATCCACACATTTCTCTTTTGGATTTATAAGTGCTTGAAGAAATTTCTTTCAATTGGCGCATGGACATATTCCCTTCAAATACAGAATAATTAATATTAAGTTACAATTAAGTTGTTTAACAAAATTTAATACGATAAGTAACATAATTAGATTAGGTAAAATAAAACAAAACATACATCTTATAAAATAATGAATAACAATCAATTTATTTTGTTTACCATCAGAAAGCCTTGATATACTTACATTATTTCCAATATTTTTTGTTAATCAACGAATTATTAGACCTGAAAAAAATTCACACCATGAAAAAGTGTAGATAAATAATATTCACATGTTTGTGATTTTCATATAGTATATATATTGTCTATTTACAATTGAAAAAAAAATTCAAAATTATATTTCTGAGAAGATGTATACAAATCTTTAATATCATCCTATCTTATATATTTGTGGAGTAGCGAATAAATCTCTTATAAATTTTTTTATCTAATCACGAAATGGGCTGCTAGATATGATAAAAATTGAACATTATTGTTTTTTTTTAAGAAGAATATTGAAAAGACTGAACGTTATTGTTATTTTTTTTTTTTTTTGAAGAATATTGATTTATTTTTTAAAAAAAAATTTGAAGAATATTAGTTAATTATTAATAATTTATATTTCTCTTAAAATGTTTTTTTAAAAAAAAAAAAAATTGATTAAACGTTTTCTTAAAAAAAATTGAACATATATTTTCCTTTTACAAATATTTAATTTTAAAGCGTTTGTATATAATAATTGTATAATTTATAATTTTTTTTTAATTTAAATCCTAATATCAAAAGATCATCTTCTAAAAAAGATAATTTTTAGTTTTAAAATAATTTAAATCTTAATAAATCATTATTCGTCATTTTTATCTACGTTGCAAAATTTTTAAATTTCATTCGTCACTTTTGCTTATGTGGCGAGTGAATTTTTTAATTCTAAAATTAAATACAAATTTAACTTTTAATTGATCGAAATAATACCGTGTGATGCACGATTTTTCATACATATATCTCAAGAAAAGATATTTTCCTATATACTCTAAGTTTTTTTTTATAATTATTTGATTTATTTTACAATTTAATAATTTCAGACAAAAAAATAAAAAACAAATAATAATTTAATTAAAATGATATTTCCAATTACAAAAGGTATAATTTTTTTAATGTGATTTGTAATGCCACTTAATTTATTGTTGTTTTGTATTTTATTCGTTGTTGTTAGTTATATGACAATAATATGATATCTTTCAAAAAAAAAATTGTAAATATGATATTTCATTGATTACTATTAGGATAAAATCTTTAATGTGAAAAGATAATAATTTTTTATTTTAAAAATAATTTAAATCCTAAATCATTATTCGTTGCTTTTTACGCTTGAAAATTAAACACTCAAATCTATATATCATTTTGTATATTTCTTATGATCTCTTGATCTCTAACAAATTATCTGCCTTTTCAAATTTTTAGACATAAAATGTTTAAAGAAGGTAAAGTTTTTCATTGCGTTATAAGTTTTATTTTATTTTTTTTATGAAAAAAACATTTTATTAATCGGGTATTTCGATAAAACCATTAAATTCATAAGATAATTTTTATTCTTTTTTAATAATTTAAATCCTAATATCCCACAATTTTTTATACATAAAATCTCATAAAAATAATTTTTGTAATTAGATCATACTTGATTAGGGGATTTTTCCCCACCAATCACCATCTGACAAGTGGACCAATCAGGTTCCGCCATGTGTCCGTCACATGGGCCAATAGGAGCCTGCCACGTGTCAAGCAATGATCCGTCCACTACGGACCAATTACGACACGACACGTGTCCTTCCCATGACACCTGGGATAACCGGTCACCTAGGCCCAACTTCCGAGGGAAGCCCAATCAGCCCAAGGTTAACCTAAACCTAGATTGACACGTTTCCCGAGGTTATAAATACCTCCCTTAATCCTCATTAAGGGAGATTACGCTAAAAACGCAGATTACACACATTAAACACTCTCACCTAGAGAGATCCAATCACTTTAATTTCCGCATTAATTACTCCTTAATCAAGTACTAACTTGACCGTCGGAGGCGGATCCCCAGTCATCCGGAGCATCCGTTTGTTTTGCAGGTACAGGCGTCCGGTTCCAGTCTCGGAATTGTAACTCTCCCGCAGGACATCAGAAAACCCCGAAACATCTTGGCGCCGTCTGTGGGGAGAGTACTTCTGAGATGGCATCCACGTTTGTACCGGCTCCTGAAGAGAGACGTCCCCTGGACGACCCTCTAGTTCAGTCGGACCACGATACTGAGAATGAATTTGAAGTTGAAGCTCACACAGCTTCAGACGGGACCCTAAGGGCCCGACGTACCCGTCATACCGAAAGGAGGGAACGGGAACATCTTCAAACTGGAAGCGAGCCAGCAGGCGCACCGCCTGTTCGGCAGCAGCCGACTGATGGGTCTGCTCCCATCACAAGGAACGAACTCATGACCTTCATGAGGGACTTCAAGGGAGAAATTCAAGAGTTGATCAACAAGAAGCCGCCTGCTCTGGACAAGGAGCAGTCGGCTAAGAAACCCTCCACTTCACGGAAGAGGAAACCAGTTCAAGGGCGAGAGGCGACCCCTCATCCTAAATCTAGGAAGTGGGAGCCACCTGCCCTTGATTTCACAAAATACCGTTTTCCTACTCCAGGAAATAGGAAACCTGTTCGTCATATTCAGGCGGACGGGTCAAGGAAAACATACACAGACGCTCGGCTACTGCTAGAGCAGAAGAAGAGTGACCGATTGTCAGAGTCGGCCTCTACTTCAAACTTCCAAGACAGTCTGCGAAATACCTCGATGAGGCATACTCAGTCGTATCATGAGAGTCAGTCAGGTGGCACCTCCCGTTAGTCCGGCTTTCATAGCGACCAGGCGGTACCAAACTTACCGTTTGTACCGCAACAACAGTATTTTTTACAGCCACCTCCGTTTGGTGGACATGCAGCAAAAAATGTCCAACCTATGGACTGGCAGCTACGGTTGCTTAGACTTGGTGAACAGCCGTCGGCCTTCTCCAAGGAAATTACTGAAGCCGCTCAGCCGGCCAAAGTGAAAAATGTATTAGTAGGCGCCTATGACGGCACTACTAACCCAGAAGACCATCTGATGACATTCACCAACCTGATGTACCTTCAAGGGTTGGATGATCCCACTTGGTGCAAGTGTTTCCCAGCGACTCTCAAAGGAATCGCACAACAATGGTTCGACAACCTGCCGACTGGTTGTATAAATAACTTCAAGACGCTTGCTTACTTATTCACCTCCAACTTCGCCATGAACATCCCTGCAAAGAAAACGACCCTTGATTTAGGAACAATTCAGCAGGGCGAGAAGGAGGGGCTTCGTTCTTACATCAGGCGGTTTAACCTGATGAGAATACAGATTCAAGGGTTACCGGATGAAGTAGCCTATACTGACTTTTTCAGAAGTCTCAAAGACGGGTCGACCTTCAAATTTGATTTGGTCCGAAAGAGGGTGGCGACTCTTCAAGAGGCCTTGATTGAAGCGGAAGCCTATATACAGGAGACTGATCTTTGTAGTACGGTAAAACAGTCAGACGGGAAAAAGGTCCGACAAAAGAGAAGGACGACAGAAGCAGTCGTCAAACAAAGACGAGAAGAGAAAAGAGGTCTGGGCAACTGATTCCTCTAAACAGCCGTCCCAGAAGAAGAAAAAAGAATTCAAACCATACTCCCCAAAGTATGTGTTTAACAAGGATATCCAATTTATCCTAAAGGAAATCAAGGGACGGATCTCAATTGAGAAGCCGGTCCCCATGAAGGGTTCTGCAAACAATCGGAACCAAGAAAAATTCTGTGATTATCATGAAGATGTTGGTCATCACACCAATGAATGCATCATTCTCATGCGGTATCTGGACCGCCTGGCTGAGCAAGGTGATCTTGACACTTATGTCAAGAAATCTACGGGGAACACTTCCTCAAAAAAGCAGTCGACAAAAAAGAATCAACAGGCCGACAGCTCCGATACAGATGATGCAGTCGTCTACACCATTGCAGGCGGCTTCTCAGGAGGCGGCCCCACTATTAGGGGCAACAAAGACAATATCAGACGGTTAGATGTAAATTCCGTTCACCAAGAACGGCCCTCCAAATATTCATTTCCTGAGATTGTCATCACTGAAGAAGATCTAGGAGGGGTAAGAGGGCCGCATGACGACCCTATCGTTATTGAATGTAAAGTGGCCAACCAGAGAGTTGGCCGAATCCTCATAGATACCGGAAGCTCCTCAGTAGCAAATGTCTGTCGAAACTAAAATATCAGACTGATTGCATACATCCGGCATCCCACCCTTTAGTAGGGTTTGGAGGAGGAGTCGTCCACCCAGTGGGACGAGTGGATTTACCCATCCGCCTGGGCGAAAAAGGGGAAGGACGACACATGGTAGTCCGGTTCCTGGTAGTAGAAGAACTCTCAGCCTACAACATGATTCTGGGACGACCAACCCTGAATAATTCCAAGGTTGTTATAATCCCATCTCTTATGTTGCTCAAGTTTGAGAGGGATAATGGAACAGTCGGGTCCCTAAGGGGAGATCAGAGGATGGCCCGAGAGTGCTATCTCTCGGATGTCAAGCCCACTGTTATGGCCACTGGGTCGAGTGGTGGAAAAATAGACCTTGACAATGTCAAGGAGAGTGCGCCTGTTCAAGAAGCAAGCGGCAAGAAGAGAAAGGCATCCCAGACAGGGGCCGCAAGAAAAGACAGAAAATAGCAATCATTAGTAGAGGAGCGGTCGGATGAATTCCTCCCTCAGCCAGCTGGTGAGCATACGGACCTGATGTTAGATGACTCGCGTCCTGACAGAACAATCAAGGTTGGGACGACTTCTCTAAGGGACCTAGGTGACGACTTTCACAAACTATTGAAAGAATACAAGGACATCTTTGCATTCGAAGTCCATGAAATGCCAGGCATTAGTCCTGATCTGGCGGTACATAAACTGGCCGTGGATCCGAAAAAAAGCCGGTACGGCAGAAGAAGCGGAACCATGGCGAAGAAAGAAGTCAGGCGGCAGCCGCCGAAGTTAAAAAATTACTTGATGCAGGGTTCATTCGGCAATGTTACTTCCCATACTGGGTTGCAAATGTGGTGCTTGTTAAAAAGCCGAATGGAACCTGGCGAATGTGTGTAGACTACACAGACTTAAACAAGGCGTGCCCCAAAGACAGTTACCCTCTGCCTAAAATTGATAACCTGGTCGACTCAACAGCCGGCCATGCTTTGATGAGCTTTATGGACGCCTACTCTGGTTTCCATCAAATTCCTTTATGGAAGAAAGATCAGGAGAAGACGACCTTCGTCACTGATCAGGGGTTATACTGTTACACGGTCATGCCGTTTGGTCTTAAGAATGCCCCGGCCACTTTCCAGCGAATGATAAACACTGTGTTCTTTGATCAAATTGGGAGAAATGTCGAGGCATATATTGATGATATGATTGTCAAGTCTAAACTTCAGAAAGATCATTTGTCGGACCTCCGAGAAACTTTCGCCACACTCAGGCGGCACCATGTCATGCTCAATCCCAAGAAATGTGTCTTTGGAGTTGAGTCTGGGAAATTTCTCGGATTCCTTATCAATCAGAGAGGAATAGAGGCGAACCCTGAGAAGGTGCAGGCGGTCATTGACATGCAGTCGCCTCGTACCATCCGAGAGGTTCAGAAGTTAACAGGTTGTCTGGCGGCCTTGGGAAGATTTCTAAGCCGATCAGGCGACAAATGCCTATACTTTTTCCAGGCAATTAAGAAAAAGGCAAGGTTTTAATGGGGGCCGGATGCTGAGGCGGCCTTCCAGAAATTGAAAGTTCACTTGCATTCCTTGCCGAGGCTGGTCAGCCCTTTGCCCAAAGAAGTACTCTACATGTACCTGGCCGTCTCTGATCATGTGTTAAGCGTTGTTCTCCTTGCCGAAAGAGACGGCTGTCAGCTCCCGGTCTACTTTGTCAGTCATGTACTGAAAAATGCCGAGTTGAGGTATCCCTTAGTGGAGAAATTTGGTCTTGCACTCTTCATGGCTGTTAAAAAATTGAAGCCCTACTTTTTGGCACATGCAGTCGTCGTGTATACAGACCAACCTATCAAGCGGCCACTGACCATCATGGAGTCGTCAGGCCGAATGATCAAATGGGCCATAGAAATACAGAGCCTCGAAGTTACTTTTGAGCCTAGAAAAGCAGTGAAGGGGCAAGCCTTTGCTGACTTTATTGTTGAGATGACTCGTCCTCCGGACTCTTAAGTTACAGACCAAGTCTGGAAGGTATATGTGGATGGAAGCTCTACTTCAAATGGTTGTGGAGCAGGAGTCATATGTCAGTCGCCAGAGGGCGACAGGTACGAGTATGCTTTACGCTTCAGTTTTCAGGCCTCAAACAATGAGGCAGAATATGAAGCTTTACTAGCCGGAATCCGCATGTGTAAGGCGGCAGGAGCAAGAAAAATAGACGCCTGTTCCGATTCACAATTGATAGTGAGTCAGTACAATGGCGAATACGAAGCAACCCATCCGGCCATGATCAAGTATTTACAGGCGGTCCGACAAGCAGTCGGCTCCCTTGAGGATTTCCATCTGACCCAAGTGCCGAGATCAGAAAACAACCAGGCGGATGCACTTTCAAAATTAGCATCATCCGCCTCCTGTGATACTCCTCGAACTGTTTTTTGGGAAGTAATGGAGAGGAGAAGCATTGAGGAAGAACCTATTGGAATCTTAGACAGAAGCTCAACCTGGATGGATCCAATCAGGGCATATCTGACAAATGGTACCCTGCCGGATGATCATCAACAGGCGGCAGCACTGAAAAAACGAGCAACCAGTTTTGAAATAATAAAGGGAGAACTTCACAAAAGGGGGTACCTTCAACCCTTCTTAAAGTGTGTTACTCCAGAAAAGGGGCAAAGATACTGGACGATCTTCACTCTGGTTACTGTGCTTCCCATATAGGCGGTAGGACGCTTGCTCAACGGGCAAGGCGGCAGGGCTACTTTTGGCCTACTTTAGAAGCAGATGCGATGGTGATGGTGAAAAAATGTGACAAGTGCCAAAGGTTTGGCAAACTAATTCACCGTCCGGCTACCGACCTCACTACCATTCATAGCCCACTACCGTTTGCTAAGTGGGGCATGGATATTCTGGGTCCATATACGCCTGCTACAGGCGGAAGGAGGTACATACTTGTTGCCGTCGACTACTTCACTAAATGGGTAGAGGCGGAGGCTGTAAAGGGAATCAAGACGAAGGATGTAATTTCATTCATTTGGAAAAATGTCATCACTCGGTTCGGGGTTCCCATGTCTATGGTTTTTGATAATGGTCCCCAATTTGAGACGTCTGTTCTCAAAAGCTGGTTGGGTGACCAAGGAATTGCACACTACTTTGCATCTGTCGGCCGTCCACAAGCAAACGGCCATGTAGAAGCCTTTAATAAAATCATCTCAGACGGTCTCAAGAAAAAGATTGAACGAGCAGGCGGCCTATGGGCGGATGAATTACCACATGTTCTCTGGGCCATTAGGACGACTGAAAAAGGGGCGACTGGAGAAACTCCATTCCTCCTAACTTATGGTGCGGAAGCTGTTCTTCCAATAGAACACTACGAGCCGACTCTTCGAGTAATGCTATATGACGAAGAGGCAAACCGGGAAGCGATGCGCCTAGCATTAGACTCACTTCCTGAAAGGAGGGGCAATGCTGTCTTGCGCCATGAAATTTACCGCCTGAGAATGACTAGATCATACAACAAAAAAGTACACAGGCGTCCACTCAAAGTGGGGGACTTTGTACTTAGAAAAATGGAAGCAGTTGGTAGGGCTAATGAGTCTGGCAAACTAACTCCCAACTGGGAAGGACCCTACCGAATCTGTGAAGAGGTCAGGGACGGTACCTACCGTCTGGGAACACCAGACGGACAACCGTTGCCTCGAACTTGGAATGTAGATAATCTTAAGAAATATTTCTTTTGAATGATGTAAATAGTCAAGGGCTACTTAATAAAAGTTTGCATACTTAATATTCAATTTTGTACTAAGAGGGGCACGCCTACTAACAAACAGTCGGCTACTCTCCATACTCAGTTTTTATTCTTACTTAAGAGGGGCATGCCTGCTGAAAAACAGTCGGCTACTCTCCATGTTTAATTTTTATTCTTACTTAAGAGGGGCAGGCCGCCTATACATTTACAGTCGGCTACTCTCCATTGAGTATTTTACTCTATCTTCAGAGGGGCATGCCGTCTGTACCTTTACAGTCGGCTACTCTCCATTGAGTATTTTACTCTATCTTCAGAGGGGCATGCCGCCTGTACCTTTACAGTCGGCTACTCTCCATTGAATATTTTACTCTATCACCATAGGGGCATGCCGTCTGGACATATAGTCGGCTACTCTCCATAGAAGAGGGCCGACTGGTTCTAAACACACAGCCACCCCCCTTATACTTAACTAAAAATGATCAGGGCCTGGCCGACCCTGTGCCTAAACAGGCGGCTACCCTCCTTTTACTTAGCACCTACGTTCACCAAGAACTAACCAAGGCCACAGGCCGAATGATCAGACCAGGCGCCAAGCCAACTGATCCAATCTTCAAAACTAATACGACCTGTCCCAACATCATAGCAGGCGTCCGGCGGCATCCCTCCGGATGAAATTCGTCGCAGAGAGCAGCTCCCTTTTGGGTGGAACATTGCTCTATAAACTAATTACACGGCACCTATACGACTGTCCCCAAGGGCAACCACGTAGCCGTTTTTGAGACAAGGATACCTCTATCACTAACCAAACCAGTGGTAGCAGTTGACATCTGAGTCAGATGACCGCCTGTATTACTTGGGATAAATGCAGGGGGTACCTCTTGAGTTAATAGCCAACAAACATTGGCGAATCAAAAGGTTCAGCCGGCCTCCGTCGCCTGGTACCTTTACTACTCAAGCAGGAATGACGGCGACTGAGTAACACCAAAGTTACCTCATAGTCACTCTCTCAAACTTAGTATGGAGCCTAAAAGGTATGAGTCGTCCGCCTGTTTTTAGCAAACAGGGGCTCTCAACCACTACTCCTGCTAGGTTAACAACCTATGAGTTAAAAGCCAACAAACATTGGCGAATAAAGGGGAACAACCGGTACCCACCGCTTGATACCTCTACTACTCAGTTACTTGGCGACTAGGTAACAATCATGTTTACTTGGTCACTCCTTAAAAATTTAGTATGAAACTAAAAAGGTGTTCATACAGCACCGACTCACACTAGATTAAATATGGCGAGGAACAGTCGGCCTAGACGGCCTAAAGTCTCTAGCCTAAAAACATGACAAGTAGGAAACCACTTTCCTACTTGGTTAATTTTATATGACAGAACCGCCTGCCTAAAGGGGATCCAGTCTTTAAAATGGTTCGAATACCGATGGGATAAATGGCCGACTGATCGTCTAGCCTGGAAACAGACGACCAGTCGTCCAGGGGCATAGGCGGCGTGACTAACTATCTGTACCTGTCTGCAACTATCGGCCATGTAAAACAGTCGTTATAGTGTACAATTAGATATCAGAATATTCAATACTTGAACAAGTTTGAAGCAAAACAAAAATATTCATTAAAAGGAAGCCGGTCATTAAAGACCGGCAAAATATTCAGAGCCCCGGCCCCCTGGCCGGGTAAATACAAACAAACGGCACGCAGGCCATGGGAAGAAGACATAAAGCTTAAGAAGGGGGCAGATCTTCAATATCAGCAGCTGCCGCCTGGTCAGCACTCTTCTTGCTGGACTCGGCTTCAGCTGCATCCTTCTTTGATGCATTACCCCCAAGCGGCACAAGCGCCACTACCGGCTGCTCCTCCTCCTCCAACGCCTCTTCCTCAGCAGCCGCCAGGATCTCTTGATTATATCTATCAGAACACTGGCGGTACGTTTTTTCCCATGAGGCAAAGTCGGCATTGGGGAAGAGGCGGCCCCAAGTCATGCGCTGGATTTGAGCAGAGTCTTCCATCATCTCCCGGACCAGCTCTTTCTTTTCTTGCTCGGCCTTTTCCAAGAGCTCCTGAGTAAGACTCTTCTCCTGGGTCACCAGGCGTTCCTTTACGCTCGCCAAGGATTTCTCCAAGGTTTCGTATGAGGACATCTTTTGGCGAAGAGGTCTCAGCTCGGCCTTGAGGTTGTTGATAGTCGCCTCCAGCTCGCTATTCCTCTTCTGGGCCGCCTCTAACCGAGCCCGGATAGCGGCGGTAGCCTGCGCCTGATAATAAAGAATATCAATGGTCAGAACTTCATTTTGGGCAATTTGAAACATTGCCTTATCACAGTCAGAGGCGGCCATAGCTTTTGCAGCCTTTACCTCTTTGTTCTTCCGGTCAAGCGGCTTGCCAAGGCCGTTCACTCGGAGCAGGGCCTAAGTAAAAAGGGGAACAGGCGTCAGTTTCCAAACAAAAAGAAAACAGGCGTTCTGGAATTCAAATACTCAAAAATATGCTAAGTATACCTCAGCAAGGACCCCTGCAATCCCGTCTAGGTCAAGGCTGCCGACACCCCTGACCGCCTCCCTTTCAGCTGGAGGAACGGCCTTGATCATAGACTTGTCACCTCGACCAAGTCAGGCTCCTGAGGGCCGGCTGCATCAAGCATAAACAAACGGATTAGACCTAGTAAAGAAGGGAGCAAGTCTAAAATTTACAAGGACAATTTCATACTTCTAGGTGGCCCAGCTGGAGTTTTAGAAGAAGTGGCCGGCTGTTTCTCAGCCGCCGCATGTTTCCTGGCAGAACCAGGAGAGCTCGCAACAGTCGTCCTCCGGGCCTTGGGGTCCGGCTGTTGGGAAGAAGAAGCTCTTGGAGCGCCCGTCTAAAAAAGAAGAAAAGAGTCAGTATATGCATAAACACAACTCCAAAAAGAGGGTGAAAGGTTCGAAGCCCACCAAGGGTGCCCCCTTGTTGGGGGAGTCGGTTGAAGACTGTTGCATGATGGAGGCCCGCAACATGGCCGCCGCAGTCTTGGAGGCGGTAATTTTGCTCATGGCGTCCGCTGCAAAAACAAATAGCAAAGTTAATAAAAGTCATAACAAGAAATGCACGGAACAGCAGAGTATTCGACAAGCCGGCTACCTCTTGAGCACCGACTGCTGAGGCCACAGGCGGCCAAAAAGTACTCGTCATAGAGCCATTTGAAGCTCGGGACGCAGTGCAGGGGTACTTGCTCTCGTACCCCTAAAGTAGAGTTCACCTTCGACTCTACTTTGAAGAGTCCTTTATCTAGGATCTCTTTCTTAGCCTTGGGGGAACAGGCGGCATGCTGCGGCCGCCTGCAAGAAGGGGCGGATTCCTGTTCCACCTGTTGAAGCGCTTGTTCAGCTCTGTGTCTGAACTCTCAATGATGAGGAAGGTGCTCCGCCAGTCCTTCCATTTGTTTGCTTTACCTCTCGTCATGAGGTAGCCCCTGTGGCTCGTCAATTGATACCAGCCGGTACCGCCTGCCTTAGGGGTCCGGCTGAGGTAGTTCATGTGGGCGAAAGCCTCGAAGCTCGGCTCCACCCCGTGCAGTTCGCACCCGGCCACATAGCCGAGTACGTTGACCCAGGAGTTCGGGGCTAACTGCCATAACCCCAACTCATACCCATCCAAGATCCGCTGAACAGCTGGATGTAGTGGGAAGCGCAGCTCAGCCTTGATGGCCGCCTCGTAGCAGCCAAAGCAGGCGCCATCATAACTGGTACCAGCCGGCCATACGACTGTGTCTTCTGGATCCGGCACGAACACTAAAAAGCCGGGGCCCATTGTGTGGTTTGCGATAAAGCTCTCCACTTTCTCTTGCATGGCCGTGATCCGACCCCGAGGTACCGTGCAGTAGTAGGGGGTATTTTGCTCTCGGTGAGAGGCGGATGGCTCCGCCCAATCGTCCCCCTTCTCAACTGCGTGAGAAAGCCTCGCCTCTTGTAGGCGACTGTTTTTCTCTTCTGTGTCCAGGGAAGCATGGCCAGAAGAGCTAGACTCGGAATCGTCCTCTGACGAGTCCGAAGAGGACGACTCCTCCCCTCTCCCGGAGGGGCCCGCCTCCTCTCCTTTAAAAGGAGCAGGAGAGAATGTAGAATTGTCAACTGTAAAATGGGAAGGGGTCACTTTGACTCCTCCCTCAGAACTGCCGGCTTTCAAGCCGCTTTGTTTCACTTCCACATCTGGCGCCTGGTCAGATGTTTCACTAATCGACACCCTGTGGGAGGAGCCGTCTGAGTTTGAGATCCTGGCAGTCTTTTTTGTTCTGGCCATCATGCTCTGCATAGACACAGATACAGTCGGACTTTGTATAAAGGGCAAAGATGGGTCCAGAAAAGGGCAGGCGGCACTCCTAGTCCTAGATTCAGCCGTCCCCGGTGACCGGCTGATCACTAACCTAGGTCGTGTCGTGTGCTTCCGTGGTGCCATTTCAAAAAAGAATAAAGTAAAGAGAAAATTAAGAGTAAGAGAACCGACGGTTACCTGAACGAGTGACGATTGATGAAGTTCTGAAAATCCTTTGCAGTCGGCTTGTCAGAGCAGGCGGTAGGCAGAAAGGGTCCAAAATGTCAAAGCAAGTTCAGGGGTCCGAATGTTCTCTCACAAAGTTTTCCAAGTGTGAAAATCACCGAAGTCAACACTCCTTTATATAGGCGAAGTGAGAAGGCGAAGGGTCACTTCCAGAATTCAAAATTTTGGCGGGAGAATCTCTCGGCCTCTCGCCGAGTGACACCTGTAGCAGGCCGTCGCCTGTTACAGGGCGATACCTGTCACAGGTAACACGTGACCAGTCACGTGCCACCTGTGAGGGGCAAATGATTAGGGGATTTTTCCCCACCAATCACCATCTGACAAGTGGACCAATCAGGTTCCGCCATGTGTCCGTCACATGGGCCAATAGGAGCCTGCCACGTGTCAAGCAATGATCCGTCCACTATGGACCAATTACGACACGACACGTGTCCTTCCCATGACACCTGGGATAACCGGTCACCTAGGCCCAACTTCCGAGGGAAGCCCAATCAGCCCAAGGTTAACCTAAACCTAGATTGACACGTTTCCCGAGGTTATAAATACCTCCCTTAATCCTCATTAAGGGAGATTACGCTAAAAACGCAGATTACACACATTAAACACTCTCACCTAGAGAGACCCAATCACTTTAATTTCCGCATTAATTACTCCTTAATCAAGTACTAACTTGACCGTCGGAGGCGGATCCCCAGTCATCCGGAGCATCCGTTTGTTTTGCAGGTACAGGCGTCCGGTTCCAGTCTCGGAATTGTAACTCTCCCGCAGGACATCAGAAAACCCCGAAACAATACTCATAATATTTTTGATTACTTTGCTATTGTTTGTTAAGGATAATTTTTTATTAATTTTATGTAATTTATTCCCCTAATAAATATTTTGATAAGAACATTAAAAATAATAGTTATTAGATGTAATATTTCGATGTAAAAAAAAATTATATTAAAAAAAAATTTCGATAGGATCACCAACTTTGTTCACACCCATATCTCTTCCATCTAATAAAAGTGAATAAATAGACCTTGTTAGCAAAAATAAAATGTATATAAAATTAATCTTTATAGTCTTATAAAATAAAATAAAATATTTACCAGAAAGTGAATAATTGTTGTGAAATTAATCTAAAAATTGTAATTATACAAAATTAAATCTATGCATTGGAATTTTTTCATCGTCCCCAATCGCCCAAACAATTGTATTTTGGAAAGTTGAATCATCATATTGTTGTCGGTGACAATGCGTGCGATATTGCTTCTTATTTGTAACGACTGAAAAATATCTAATGGAGTAAACTTTTCCTTCAATCAATTTTGAACAAAATTGTAGAACAAAGTTGACTTTAATTGAGGTATGAACGTAATCACCCGGTAGTTAAAAATAAAAAATTAAGTTAATTTTATGACTTAATTAAGCTACCAAAATCACAAAAAATTTGTTTTAATCATAAAATTAATTGATGAAAACTAAAAGGTTCATTAAAAGATTTAATAAATGTAAACGATTTATAAAGATATAATACCTCCTCATCCAATAGGATCATCAGGCAAGAAACTCGTACTTTGATATTCCAAAGATTTTTGCTCGAATATAATTCTCTGATTAAATTAGATCTGCATGTAAAAACAAAATTCAGTAAACAAAACATAAACATATAATCAATAAGTATCCCAAATAAACACAATTTAAGCAATAATCACAAATATACATTTAAACATGGGGTTTAAAAATTAGGCTAAGAATTACCCAGCCATTATTGACCTAATAAAACTAACACAAAATTAATGACACAAAATTTGCTTGGTTTGGTTTTGTATTGATACGGAATTTTGTTGGTGTCATATGATGCATCAATTTATAATGGTAAATATCACAAATTTTAATTTAATTATAATTAAGGAATAATTTTTATTTCTTACCATAAACACTATCAAAATTTATCTTATAATAGTAGGTATATAAATCGTATATCTAAAGATGATTATTTTAAAAGATAATTTTTAGTTTTTTTAAATAAATTAAATCCTAATAAATCAATATTCGTTGTTTTTATTTACGTGGCAAAATTCTTAAATCTCATTCGTCACTTTTGTTTAGGTGGCAAACGAATTTTTTAATTCCAAAATATAGAAATCTAATTTTTAATTGGTCGAAAATATACATTTGCTTATGTGGCGCACCGAATGCTCTCGAAAAATGCCTACTTTATTTATATATATTAGATTAGATTAGATTGTTAGGAATATCGGAATATATATATTACTCCGTATTGGATATATTTTCTTTTTTGAAAATACGTATTGGATATATTTTCCGTAGATCTTATGAGATTATTTAGAAAAAAATAATATTCCGTATATCTTTGTGATATTTTAAGATAGGTTTATGATAATTTGATATTGTCTAAAATTAGGAAAGTTTACATACTCCATTACTCCGTATAATAGATTTCTACATGACATTCTTTTACGTCTGTTTTACTCCATTACTCTAATAAAATTTGATATTGTTGTCCTGTTGGTAATTTCTCTTTTGTAATAATCACAACCTTTTTCTTTTATGTGTGTTTTATAATACAGTAATTGCAAAATTGCACATTTATTATTATTATTATTATTATTATTATTATTATAGAAAGAGACGGACAAGCATCCGCTTAAGTATTATTGATCAAACAAAAATCATAAGCAACCAACTCCTCCACCACACTTGGACAGAGGACATCCCTCAACCCACACTCTCATGGTGTACTCAAGCTTATTACTTTATTTCTCTTTTGATGTAAACTTTTAAAATTGGCTATTTCACTAAATGTCACTAACTACTTACAAAATTCACCAAATGTCATCGAGCTTTTAAAAAAATTCACCAAATGCCATTAATGACTAACGGTCGTTAACTCCATTAGTCATTAAGATTAAATCATGACACATGTCATAATGTGATTGGTTTATTTTAATCATTTATTTTAATAAATAAAAAAAAATATTTTTTTCGATTTTCGTGACAAAAATTGCTCAGGTAAAGTTTTAGGGGTCATTTTGACTCTTTATGGATACAAATTAAGCTCAGAATTGAAAAAAAAAAAACCATATTACCCCGTTTTGAGTGTTGAAAATATCTCGATTACCGTGTCGTTATTTTTTAACCATGAAAATTGATCTGGTAAGGGTTTGAGGGTCATTTTGAACCTTTATGGAAAGAAATTAAGATCGGAATTTGCAAAAAAATAACGTAATTGCCCCGTTTTGTATGTCGAAATCGTAATTTATTTGCCAAAAAAATTGCAAAACGGAGCATTTAGGTTACTTTTTTTTGCCAATTCTGAGCTTAATTTGAAATCATAAAGGGTCAAAATGATCCCCAAAACCTTACCCAATCAATTTTTATTGTTAAAAATAACGTCACGATATTCGAGATATTTTTCGACACACAAAACGGAGCATTTACGTTATTTTTTTTCCAATTTCGAGCTTAATTTGTACCCGTAAAGAGACAAAATGACCCCCAAAACTTTACCCGAGCAATTTTCGTCACGAAAATCGAGAAAAAAGTATTATTTTTATTCATTAAAATAAATGATTATTGTGCATTAATTTTGAAAAGTATCTTCAAAAAAAAATTTGAAAAGTAATGACATTTGGTGAAATAATTTTCCAAAATAATGACATTTGGTGAAATAAGAATTGCATTAACGGAGAACTAACGTCCCTATGCATTTAATGGCACAAGATGTCATTGTACTGTTTGTCAGTGACATTTGATAAATTTTGAAAACTTTAATGGTATTTGATGAATTTTTTAAATACACAATGGCAACCTCCAAATTGACACTTTATGAACAAGTAATAAATTCAACGCTCCCCACTCAACAAGTAGTATCCCTCCTTTTCTTTTTCCTCTCATCCTTTTATTTTCTCCTCTGTTTGCAAGTTGGAATTCTTCATTTCTTCGACATCCCAGGTTCAAATTTTGCTACTCTTTTAGTTCTGAATGTTATTTTATTGTTTATTGTTTAAATTGGTATAAATTGTGATGGAATTTATCTGGGTATATTTTGTTTCAAGAGGAATTATAGAAAGAATTAAAAAAAAACCATCTAATTTTGATGCCAATTTTTATCATTTTTACTTTGAATTTAAGCTTGATTTTATTTAATCATCTTACCTTAATTTTAATTAATTGAATAGAAAATGAAAATGATATTGGATAAAATTGTGATGAAAGTTGCAGACTTTAATTCATTTTCATCCCAAAACGATGATTTAGCTTCTTTTTAATTATATACTCCGTATTAAATTTGCTGCTTTATTTGTGATCTTGGTGGGTATAAATTGAATAATATAAATGTATTATCATGGTTAAATTTGGCAACTTTATTATTTCATTATCTTATTTGTAGGAATTAATTATAGTATAATTGGTGTTATGAACTTAATTTAATTTTATATTGGGTGGAACTGTGGAAGAGTGAAATGGGCTCGTTTTGTAGCTTGGATTTGAGTGTGAAAACTTGACTTGAGAACGAAATCGATTTGATAGTATGAACATGAAATTCATCCCATTTTGTTGTATTAAGTGTTTATTCTAGATAGTGATGTGTGCACTAAAGTTGCTCTTTCACAAGTATTAGTCTAAGGGAGGATGATTAATTGACCCATCACCTATATTTTAGCGTGAATTGATTGATCTTGAGGATCATATACCGGCTAACAACTGACTATTATTGATTGATTAGCCGCCTTATCGGCCATAATGTCCATTAAAATTGTGTTCTTTGGGATTCTCCCCGACTTTAGCTCATGAATCGCGAGGTTGGGTGACCAAGAGAGTCAAAGTGACGTTTTCTTTAGAAAAACGCTAGAGATTTAACTTTTAGGTATCTAACACTACACAAAGTTATCACTGCCTTTGAAAAATATTAGTCAAAAGGGTTTTTTTCCTTGTTGAAATGAGCATAAAGATGAGGAAGTCATTTGTACAGTTACTAGATATCTAACTATTAGTCAATAACTGTGCTATTCCTCTGTCTTCGCAACTTTTGTGGGGGTGGGGATTGTAGGCCTCTGGCTTTTAGGAAATTGTTGTTTGTCTGTTTGAAAGTTATTAATACTATGGAAAGGTCATCATATATTGTTACTAGTTTAAGAAACATGTCCTTTGTTCTGGCGGCAGTCCATTCTGGTATATAGAATAAATTATAACCAATTGCAATAATCTGTCAAAATCGCAAAGACTAGGTGGGGTGGGGGGGGGGGGGGAGTACTGTCATTTTTCTTAATTTGATTTTAAGTTTGTAATTTATGCTACTGGCTTTTTACTGTTAATAGTCACTAAATCCTTGCAAATCTCTATATACTTCTTTCTATCATATATATTCTCTTGGACTCCAAGAAGCTTGTTCTCTGAATATTTTTTTTTATCCAGGCTATACTATTAGTATAGCTATTGGATCCATGTCAGATGCTTTAGACCGTTCACTGTTGACCGGTCAAATAGATGCAGTAGATATGATCCGGCTGCTTCCAGGAGTAAACGACGACCATGGTGGTGTCATTGTGGATGTGCAGGAGCCAATGGATTCCAAAGTCTTTGTTGGTGCACTTAGAGCTTCAATGTCTCAATGGAAGCATGAGGTATCTTCCTTCATTGGGTTCTTGACAAATATTTTGTGTTAGCTGTCACTATTCTACTGCATTGCCAATTTGTTTGTTATTATTGCTGATGAATTATCACGCTATGCTTTGGCAGGGCAAGAAGGGTGTGTGGATAAAATTGCCCATTGGACTTGCAAACCTCATTGAAATTGTGGTCAAGGTACTCCAAAACACATACACACACACAAAGAAAAAGGAAATTAGATTGGCATCAATTAGTTCTGCATAAATATTTAGTCTACAATAGATATGATATTTAACTTTCCAGTCTACTTTGTGGATTTGTCGCTTTCATTCTGTATTTATGTTATGTTGATTATAGGAGGGCTTTTGGTACCATCATGCAGAGCCGAATTATCTAATGCTGGTTTACTGGATTCCTGAAACTATTTGTACAATCCCTGCAAATGCTACCCATCGCGTAGGAGTTGGTGCTATTGTCTTAACAGAAAATAGAGAGGTACACATATTGTTGTTTTGTCCTTGACAATTTTGCAATCCCTTATTTAGTTCATTTCCAAGAATTCATCTCCCAGAAAAAATGATCTATATGATGTGACTATTGTGCTAAAAGGATTATTGATTTTTCATCCCCCTGATTTTATAATAGTATTGAGTGGTTAACATCGATGTAGCACATTTGATTGTCCCATGATTATGGTTCTAAACTTCTAATGTCCAACTGCTGAGTACCGAATGCTTTTTATATAAGTCATAGTTTAGAAGTCTTGTTTTCTGTGATTAAACTTTGATTTTTATTTTTATTTTTTTAAATTTTTTTTTGCTTGCGTTTTCTGAATGTCATGTTTTGCATTGATGTTAGTTTGACTGAGCCTGATCAATTGTTATTTATAGATGCTTGTAGTACAGGAGAAGAGTGGCAGATTTCGAGGATTAGGTATATGGAAGATCCCTACTGGAGTCGTGGATGAAGTATATTTCTAAGAGACTTTTACTTTCCGCTTCCTGTTTATTGTTGCGTAATGCATATTGTAAGTTTCTATAGGTTTCTTTATCATGTAGGGAGAAGATATATGTGCAGCAGCTGTCAGAGAAGTGAAGGAAGAGACAGGAGTAAGTGGTCTCTCAATGTCATTTATTCCAATTATGAAAGAGGATGCATCCAATGTTTTGCTAATGTGATTCTGCCTTTTTAGATTGATGCAGAATTCATCGAGGTAGTAGCATTCAGGTATGCCCATCATATGCTTTTGTAAACTTGCATGTGGTCCATGCTTTGGACTTTGTGATGTGTGATACTGTCTCAAGGGTGCTTCAGAAATGTTGGCTCCCTGGTTTTCTGCTTCCTTGTAATTGTATGATGCTATCTTCACTTAGCCATTGTGGAACAATCGATAACCCAAGTCTTTGTCTCGAATTTTTTTATTTTGTATAATTCTCAAATATGGGGCGCCTAATCTGGATTCTGTTAAAGGAGCGCTCTGAATGTAATGTGTGTTTTAGATTTCTTAAATTGGGTCACATAATTGGTACTTTTAAGAAGGTGATGCACTGAAGAACAAGAAACCTGTAAAACTCACCTAATAAATGGATTTTTTCAGCCCAAACTTATCATTCTTAAATATGAAGCATTATATTATAACGTAAGGGTTATCCTCTGCCTTGTCAGCTCAGTACTGTGCATATATTAGCTGAATGAGTTTATCAGAGGAGGGCCACTGAGCCAGGCATTTTAAGCATTAATATTATCTTGGCTTTTATCATTTTGCAGGCAAACTCACAAAGCATTCTTTGAAAAGTCAGATTTATTCTTTTTGTGCTTCTTGCGCCCATTATCTTTCAATATTCAGAGGCAAGAATTGGAGATTGAGGCAGCTCAGGTACTAACTAAAACATGTGTTGTGGTTCCACTTATCTTTATAAGTGCTCTTGCTTTATCGTTTATTTTGCCCTTAATTCCTATCTACTCTTCTAACTTCTAATAGTACTTTTAATGGGACCATATTGGAGTGTTCGTTGAGAAAATCTGCTTCTAACTTCTAAGAGTACTTTTTATGGGATCGTGTTGGAGTATCAGATGTGTTAAGAAAATCTAATATTGCCCAACATGTGGAACTTTGTCAGCAAAACTGTCGATCTTTTTTGCTTCAAACTTGTTTGTATACCCCAGAAATTTTATGATCAATAAATCCCCTATGAATTTGAGAGTTAAATATGGTTGTTGTAGCTTTATCATTTTAGTAATGTCAGCTGGGAAGGAAAACCCCATGCTGGCAGTCACGTATTTGCCTTTTATGCTACTCCCTCCATTTCTTAAAAACACATACACATTTCTTATAAAGATGTTCGTTAAGAGTTACACGGTCTCCACACATTTTTAAGGAAGAGTAGTTTCTCAAGGGTGTGAATCATTTTCGTTTTGTAAGGAACACATTTTCCTCCTTATTCCTTACCTTCCTCTTCCCCTCTCTAATTTATTCTCTCTTCCATCTCTATGTTCCTGTTCTCTAATATTTTTATATCAAGGAACCATACAAATTTAGATGAATTTAAAACTTAATTTAATTCAATTTAAAACAAACTCAGTTCAAGATGTTTTACTTTGTACCAAACACAACCTAAAATTGGCCCACATCTACCACTTTCTCTACTTGACCTTTTCACTTTCTTTATTCTCTGTGCATTTTGTTTTTTATAAGTGGTAGAGGGATTAGTAAACTCTTGCAACTAAAGTTGTAGCTTTGTATTTGAATTTTTGAATAGATTGTTGATAAAAAAAAATAAGTCTGAATCAAACTTGCAAATTCTTTATGCTTTTTAATTGTATATCATGGTTTCCTTTTATTCCCTGCAATTGCATTTAGACCGCTCTTAAGATGACTCTGAGTTTGTATACAGGCACCATAGTGGTCTGCATCAAACTTGTAAATTCTTTGAGCTTTTTTTATCGTATATCATGGCTTCCGTTTTATCCCTGCAATTGCATTTAGACAGATTTTAAGATGACTGAGTTATACAGGCACCGTAGGTCTGAACCAAACTTGTAAATTATTTGAGCTTTTTAATCGCATATTTTGGTTTCCATTTTTCCCTGCAATCGCGTTTAGACAGATCTTAAGATGACTCTAAGGTAGTATTCAGGCACCATAATGGAACAGCTTACATTATTCCTACTACCTTTTTTTCTGTAGTGGATGCTGCTTCCAGAATTTGCAGCTCAACCTATCGCCCAGAAGTCTGGTCTTTTCAAGCGCATAATTGATCTTTGTCTAGTCAAGTTGGACAAGAATTATGCTGGGTTTTCCCCAGTGTCAGTGTCATCCTCTGACGATAAACCACCTTATTTATACATGAACACCAGCGATCTGCATCAGTCAAGTCACACAGCGACAAGTCAACTGTGAAACATTGAAGTTGGATCATATTATATCTTCCATTCACAGTTTAACTTTCAATATTATTTGGGTAATTCTTGTTTACTCATTGAACAGCATTTTAATTGCTTCATATGCCCAGAGTTTCGATGCTTTTGTGTAATTGTGTTGGTGCAAGATGTAGCTCTGGATGAAATTCTTTGGGAAATCTAGTGGATACGATGAGATGCAAAACGGGAGGGCAGATACATATAATCGGAGAAAAATGATCTTGTTTCTCTGGCACCATGTCTGATGAGTGCTGAGAGAAATCTAAGATATTACTCTCAGAACAAATCTGGGTAGTGATGGTTGTTCTTCTCAGAATAAGTTTGGATACACTACTGGCTATAATATGAATTCTTGTGCTGGTGATGCAATGAATATTAAACGTTTTAATCTTTTTATAGTTGATTATTAAAGCTGTGTAAGCTGCTTCTGCTGCATATTATGTAAATATTACTTCGTATCTGTTATAAACTGTCGTGTTTCCCTCGAATGTAAATCATGCAAGATAGACTCTTGTTGACATTTTTTTCTTAGAATGTTGTTGTATTATTTTCTATTTGATGGCAATATAGTAGTATATCAATGATATGTAAATGGGGTTAAAAGAGGGCATTTAATTATAAGGAGTGTTTGAATTCAGTTAGTTTTGGTCTGAAATCAGGGGTTTTCTCACGCAGTTGAAGGATCAGAAGTCGAATTATGCTCTTTTCTGAGTTATATGGGTTGTGCACTTGTGCACAATAGGCTTTTGTTTGAGCTAAGAAGTGAGTGATCTGACCTATGTCTTAGCTTATGTTGAGAAGTTGACAGAACGACGAAAGGAGGTGAGTAGAGGGGCTGGAGCATGTAAGCCTTTCACGTGCTGCGGGTTTGATGTGCACCTCTTGTGAGTTGTGTGATAGGGGTTTTTGCCTGGGTGTTGTGACAACTCTGTCGATGTTGTGTGAAGGGGCTTAGTCTATTGTGAACTATAGTGCAGTTCCAGGATCAATGTACAACGCACGTTGGCATGAAATTTGCTGGTAGAATTTGATTACAAGATCATTAATGTCGAGAATGAACGCTATCTATGGCATGGAAACCAGAATAACCTCATTCCTCTTGTTACGTAATACGTAGTAGACTAAGTAGAGATGTCTTATAGTCTCGTCTTCTACTAGTGTTTCGAATATCATTACTTGGTAGTTTTGACTAAGTAGAGTATTTCTTATAGTGTCGTCGTCTGCTAGTGTTTCGAATTCCATACTTGGTAGTTTGCGGGAAGATAAGGTAACAACTAACACGGCTGTGCTCAAATTAGGTCATTAGTCATTAGACTCAATACAAACCGTGGATTATTCTTCGTCCTCAATTCTATTGCTTTGGTCCTATAATAATACATTAATAGAGGAACTATTTTTGTTGACAACATTCCAAATCCATATCCTTGCAATTGTGTGCACTCCAATTTAAACGAAAATTAACTTTCCATTATTCCCATATTTGTTGTCAAGATTATCTTTTTTCGCAAATTGAATATATCCCGTGCTAATGTACAACAGCATTGCTGATGCTGAACTTACTGTTTGACAGTAGGATAGAGCTTCATTGAAATGACAGTGGATCAAATCCGTACCCTTATAAATTGGCATGGTCACATGCTCACCATCCACATATGTGCTTATTAGGTGCATAAATAACTAATGGTCCCCCAAGATTAATTGTCACAAACTCATAATAATTGACTATTTGTTGATCAATGTTTCAAGGGTCTCATCTTCAAGTGTATTCTTGTAATACTTCATCTGGCTATTTTTTTTTTTTTTTTTGTTTTTTTTTAAATGCATCATTTGAGTTAAAAGATGAATGTAAATAAAGATGCACATAATTAAAGAATGAAGAATGGACAAATTACATTAGATACACGACTCCTAACACTTGAAAGCGTGACAAACTAAAATAAATTAATTTGGCATGTTCTGTATTGTGGTGTTTCGAGCTAGGAAATGTTTATTTCATTTTAATTTTCAAAATACTTCGTATAAGAGGAAATCAGTTTTATTCGAGCAAATTAGCTACTCCTTAAAATATATACATTGACAAATAAATACATTATAAACAGAAGTTTAATTGATGTAAAGTTATGAATTTCTTTTTATAATCTCACATCGCAGCCAATTCATTTGACATTAACAATTTGAAATAACTATTACGAGTATATAAAATTATATCTGTAGCTCACCAAGTCTCAGATTTTCCACAATTTGAGCCGTGAATTACTCCTGCTTCTATGCAAAAAAATATGTGTATGTATTGCCATTTTATTAATCTTTCCCCTCATGCATACATGCATCTAGCCATCTTGCCCATCTATGATCTCTCTTTGATGCTGGTTTGGTTGACGTTAATCTTGTTGTTATTGTTTGTTTGATATATAAATACACGCAAAATTAAGAATTTAAAAAGTAAATTTAAGTACGTTTTTAACCGAAAATAATACAGAAAGTGAATATCATATCCTACATACTCCATGTTAAAAATTGTGTTACTACACTATCCAGGTTTTGGTCCAATGAATTATTACGTTATTTTAGTAGTCACTTGGTACGTCTCATGCTTTACCAATGTATTGATATCATACTTTGCGTAAATCACCATTAAGAACATTAACTAATTGTTAGATTCTTAACACTAGTTCGATGATTGCTGTTATAACGGCTATAAATGAATAAACATGAAATTAAAAAACTATATGGCTTACTTAATTATTTAAAAATGGCTTAAAAAAAAAAATTACTATGGTCCATATACTTTGGTAAGGTATTTAATGGACAATTCTCGTGGGCTCATTTGCCTCGTCATCTCACATGCTTTTTCACGTGCTATGTCTACCCACCCCATTCACCCTCCACCTCAGCATTATTTTTGCCTTCTAATAACTTCGTCTTTTCTCTCGAATAAATCATTTAATTTTTCTTTTTTCTTACAATATTACAAGTATTATTTTTACTCGAATTTTTTTAATTAAAAGTACACCATGTTATTATGACAATCCTATGCTGCTTTGTCACTTAATCAAACATAAAAATATTTGTAATACTTTTACAAATTACGGAGTACTGTATAATGTAGTTGTAAAATCTAACGGAATATTATATAGTTTAAGGAGGCTTGAGAAGAGAACAATTTACGGCTGAAATTAATACGAGAATATTATTATAATCCACAAGCTCAAATGATTTGTAATAACCTGATCAATCAACACTATTATATATACGAATGAAGTTATCAGCACGTAAAGTGTGCAAATCAATGAGTCAATTTAAGTTTTGACTAATCTATCGACGTTGTTGCAATTAAGATTAAATATTTAAAAATTCGACCTAATGTCTTTAAACAAAACATTAAAGCAACATTGCTAATCAAAATACATTGCACAACACAATTTGATACATTTATGCTCTATGAATCGATGACATCATTATACTCAAAATCTTCTCAATTCATATAATTTCCGCAAGCTCAAATGATTTGTAATAACTTGATCAATCAAGACTACTATATATACGAATGAAGTTATCAACACGTAAAGTGTGCAAATCAATGAGTCAATTTAAGTTTTGACTAATCTGTTGACATTGTCGCAATTAAGACTAAATATTTAAAAATTCGACCTAATGTCTTTAAACAAAACATTAAAGCGACATTGCTAATCAACCTACATTGCTCAACACAATTTGATACATTTATGCTCTATGAATAGATGACATCATTATACTCAAAATCTTCTCAATTCATATAATTCTAAGCATATATCAAAACAAATTTAGACATCAAGAGAAATTAAAGAAATACATCGATAAATGAACTAATATATCACCATAAATTATCTTCAATTATGTGTGTTTACAATTTCTCAAACACAAATTACAACCAATTGACCAAAAAAAAAAAAAAAACACAAACTCCTACCCCAAATGAAAATTCACTCAAAAAAAAAAAAAAAAAAACAAACAAATTTTGGCACACAAAATCCTAAATAAAACCAAAAAAATTACAAGCCAACAATTTGGGCACACCATAATTCAAAATCATCAAATACTTTTACAATTTCTCTTTTTTTATTTTTTTTAAATAACCCAAATTAATTATTTTTCTCAATTTTACCTGAACGAAACGTTGTCGTTTCATCTAAACATTATCTCTTTCTTTCTTTTCTATACCAACATAGAAACCATCGCCACCGACACAACAATCATCCAAAACCCTTTCTTCACTCTCTCTCCTCCTTCACTCGTATCATCCGCTGTATCCGATTCCGGCGAGTCAGCCGGCGAATCGGCTGGCGAGTCAGCCGAATCATCACTCGGCGGCGCAGGCGGCGACTTATGGTGATGCTTCGACGACTTCGGCGCCTCAGCTTCCGGTGCCGGTGCCGGCGCCGGTGAAATCTCTGCCTTCTTAAAGATCTCCTTCGGCTTCAAAACCTTATCAACGGTGTAAATTGCAACCGGTTCTTCATCAATTAGGGTCCCGGTAACCTTCGCCGTCACAATCTTCGTCTTCAATGTTACCGATTGACCTTCATTTTGCACCTCAAAATCGAACTTCTTCTTACCGTCGGTCGCCAAAGTGTTCATCATTCCATTGCTGGACCTCAACATCGCCATTGAATAGTAGATCGGAACTCCATGGAAGAGTAGGAGAGAGGATTTCTCCTCTTTGGTTAGGTTTTTGAACTTCGGGAGGAAGCTCTTGAAGGTGTCGTCGGTGGGACAGAACACCGTCAAGCCGCCCTCGGCGTTGGAGGTGAAGACGTCGAGAGCGTCGGGAAAAGTTTTGAGCGTGTCGGCGAAGGCTTTGCAGCCGTGCGCGGACATAATGTCGGTAATGTTCGTCGCCTCGGGCGCTGGCGCGGGTGCCATAGCGTCAGGGTTAGACAATACGTGAGAAATTTGGATGATAGAGATGTTGTAAGGGATTTCTTTGACCGACTTGACAAAGGTAGCGTCGAGGGATAGAGAGCCGGAATCGTCGGCGTCTTTCGTGGCGGCAAAGCCGACTTTGCCGCCTTTGAGATCGGTAATGTTGACGAAGCCCGAGGTTCCGGGGGCGGAACCAGTGGCTTGGAACATTGTGGCGGCAAGGGCGGTACCGTCGGTAATTTGATGGAGTTTCTTGGCGCCAAAGTAATCTAGGAGAACATGTAGGGAGAGTACGTTTTTGAGGGAGGAGATGGGGAGGTGCTTGGCAATGAGGGAGTTCATAGCGGCATTGTCGACGGCGAGGACGGTGATGGTTTGGCGGGTGTTGATCTCGGGAGCGAGGTGAGTGGTCGTGAGGTAGTGGTTGAAGGTGGAGTATTCAGGGAACTTGGCTAGGATTTTGGTGATGTTGTGTGCATTTGCATTGCTTGCTAGGAGGAGGAGGAGGAGGAGCAATGCTCCAAAGAGGGAAGTTTGCATTGTGAATGTGGTTGTGTTTTGTGAATGTGGGATTGTTGTGGTGGAGAGAAAAAGAGAGGAAGAAATGAATGAGGTTTGGAAAATGGGAGTGTTGAGAGTACGATCTACATAGTTATATTTTCTCCTGTTATATTTCTCCTATTACTTCGTGTATTTAATAATTTATAGGTAGGGTTATAACAAGGTTGTATTGCTAACTTGATATGAATATTCGTACTAGGAGAGATTGATGTAGTATTCATGAAGATATGGATAGATTTATTTGCATGATAATAAGGTAGTTGATTAGTAAATTAGTATAGCTATAATTTAGTCATTAATCTACACCACCAACAAAGCTTACATGCATTTAGAATCTAGTCGCATTAGATTAGGATCCATATACCATATTTTTAGTTACTAATTAAAGCTGATTAATGGTTGTACACTTGTAGTGATGAAGTCCGCAATTACATGCATAAGTTATTGATTAATTCATTTATTATTATCTAATTTTGTTTACATTGGATGATATTGTCACTATAAAACAGATGAAAGGGAAACGTGTCAAAGTTGAACAATTGTCAAGTTGCCATTGAATGATATACTTGAAGGACAACTACAAATGTCGGGGTTAGGTATGAATAATTGTCCCAAGTATATATTATTAGGAGGATTTGGTTTGATTTTTGTGTGCTAATATAAAAATTGTGGATTAATCATTGTTAATTAGTGCGGAAAAAAAGGTAATGTATGACGGATGTTATCATATGGAACTATGCAACTTTCTCACAATATCAAGCTGTCCAAGATGATGAATGTGAATGACAAATTTCATCCATTGTTTAAGCATAATAATCAGAAATATCGACTACACTTTTTTATATACTTAAATACTTGTAACAATTATAGTTCGTATATGCCGTGTATTCTTTTTATCTGGAGAAAAAGTCTCTTGTATTATAGTGGCGGCCTAGCTTATTCGATCATACTGATGATTATTAACAATAACATACGAAGTATAATCGTTATGAGAGTTTCAAAATGAAACATTACGAACAAAAAAGAATAAATATATTACTTGGTTGATTTGTTACCTTTTGTTGTTTTTGGGTAAGTTAAAATCGTTCCTACTCTATCAAGGGTGTCTAATTGGGGAATTGTGATCAAGATTTAGATTTGTAGCATGTGATGAACCAATCATGTGGAGAAAATGTAACAATGGCCAGATTGTATAAAGATTTACATGCCCTTTTCAACCATAAATCCATGATTTAAAATAGAGGGATTAAATTTTGTTAATTTTTTTTATGCATGCTTTTAAAACATACCCAAGTATGATTGAAAGTGTAATTTATAATTTAAATCAATAGATTTTGTGTGCAGCTTGTTAGGGTTCCAATATAATCGTTCCTGCCTATTTTGAGCCATGGTTTGTAGTGGTCTGGTCGGTGGGCAAAATGAGCTCTTAAGTCTTAACATTGGCCTTTGTATTAGCTGTAAGTCATCAACACATTAGACACGGTAGAAAATATGTTGAAATATAACATTCATTATTTAGGATTAGTTTTCTACAAGATCTACATCATTTTTTATCAACATAAAAAGCAAATATATGGCACTTATACAATTATTACAATGGGAAATTAAATTAAAGTTTCTTTCAATTCAATTTTAATGTTCATCCACAATCATCATCAATAGAGTGGGTAATATGGTTGTACACTTATACCGTTATACATAGCCCTCACCATCTTGACCTGCGTGCGCGGTTCATAAGGCGAGTTGATCTTTGTCATATATCAACTATTATTGAAAACCAGGTTAGTATGTAGTCTTTTACATTAATGGCTAATTGGCTATAAACATTATATATTACATTTGATGGTGGACAAAAGATTTCCTAAAATTTCATACATGATACTTTTACTCAGTTGTCCTCAATTACTCCTAATAGACCAAGAATAATCAATTTTAATTTGTATAGTCTTGAGAGAAGACTATCCTAACTTCTTGTATACCTATTCTTTATAAAAATTAAAAAAAAAAATAAAAAAATGAAAATTAATCCGTCAACCATGAGGTTTAATTAGCGTAAACAATTTTGATAAAATAAATCGAGTAATCAGTTACTATAATAAATCAAGAACTTTGCTTTGTTAATAATCAAGATTCAAGAAGTTAATTCAATTAAACCTCCAAGCCTCCAACCAACAAAGCTGACTAATATACTGTAAAGAAAAGATTTAGGATTCGGAAAGTACAGTAAAAACTACTCAAAATCACGTGGAAATGGCATCTTAAACAGAAATCAAGGCCATAAATTTAAAGAGTACCCTAAAAAAACAAAAAGAATATAATAAAACACTCCACCACAAGTATAGCATAAAGGTTGTTTTTTTCTCTTTTAGCTTTCATCTTTTGTGCTGCCCTGCCCCTGCCCTAAGCAAGTAGATACGATCTTCTTGTTAGGACTCTTATGAATATTAATGACATCGATCTATGCGTGTAGATTGTAGATTATGGATCTCAAGTCTGAAAATTCAAAAAAGATTATTGAAGATTTGGTTGATTAATTTAGGTTCTTTTAATTTGCCTGATTATGTACGTGTTAATTAGCTATATAATCCTCTTGTTATGACTCTTACGAGTATTAATGACATTGATCGATCTGTGTAAATTTATAAAAGAATCTCATGAATGAAAACTTTATAAAGATTATTGCAAGATTGATTTAGTTGTCTTGGTTCATTATTTAAGGTTCTTTAAATTTGCTTGATGATTAAATGTATAGTAACATGTTGGTTAGTTATAAGTTAAGTGGATTAATTGAATACATTATTGTTAAAAGCCAGGTGATATACATTATTACAAACACTAGGATTAGGAACTTTTTAGGTAATCATGAGTAAGAAAGTGAACTTATTATATCATACATTTATATTTGTACATATTTTGATTAGAAGAAGCCAAATTCACCTAATTGCGTTCTTTATCGTTTTGTTGTCTTTAAGAATTTTATCAAAAAGGTGATCCCTACCATCCTGCTGTTTAAGCAAATAAAAAATAAGTTTGATGTATCAAAGATACTTTTATTTAAAAATGTAAAAATAAAGTAATTATAATTACTTAAACAAGCACCGATAATAAGAGGACAGGGTTGGATAGGAAATCTGCGTTTATCTTATTGTTTTATTATCTTTGATTCATAATAATTGATAAGATTAAATTTGGTACACTTGTTAATACGCAAATTTGGCCCTAAATAAAGAAAAAATTATAAAAATTATGATATTATGAAACTTTATATTATTATATACTTCGTATTTAACTATATTGTACATGATAACATTTGTTTTTAATATAGTACTCTATAGCAAAAGGCTATAATCAAAGTGTATATATTATATATATATAAAAAAAATCGTGTATCAATTACGGAGTATTATGATACGAAAGGGGTACTTGGGGTACTTGGTTAATATAAAGTAACGGTTGACATAATTTATATGATTGTATAAAAGCATGAATGAGAATTTGTATGCATTTGTCATGAGTTTACTAGAATGATCTGAAACTTAAAGTAAAGCAAATTATTCAATATATATTGAATAAAGTCGAGAATGAAGTATTGCTATGAATGCAAAGTGAGGTGAATTATTTCACTTTAATGCCTAGTTACTTCGCATTGAGTTAGTTTAAATTAAGTTCATTGGTAGAGTTATTTTCAAAGCATTTTGATGATTCACTTTACTTTATTTCTTAGTTTCACGTACTTCAAATAAACTTTTCCATTCTAAAAATACTCGTTATAATTAGGAGTAATTAAAAAAAAAAAGATCCTTATTGCTTGCACATAATATAATCACATATATACATTTTAACCTTCATTTAATTCAAGCATTGCAATAATATATATAGTAATCTCATCTCCTTAATTGTACTCAACTGACAACTGATAGAGTATAAAACATATTCATATGTCTCAAACCATTAGCTTAAAATTTTGGTTGGCTTGATCCTTTAACATGGTATCGTAGTCAGATAATAATTGCTAAAATTCACATAATTCCATTAGTCCAATCTAATTCTATTTGGTTGCTTTGCTTAATTTATCTCAAACAAAGGCTAACATCAATTCAATTGGAAAAGTACTCTTTCTATTTTACAAAATGTTACATTTTTACGTTCATTTAAATGCAATTTTTTTGTTAAAATTGTCTCAATATATACCGCTCTTAATCTTAATATATTATTATAATATTATGTGACCTTTGTTTGATTTGTAATAATCTAAGAGTAGAAACAATTAAATTTTAACTCTAATAATATCGGATCTACCATTCAACCCAAAACCCCAACCAAAATTCCAAGTAACCTTTATACATCGAGCCAACTTAAAGTCCAAATCAAGTAATTAACCACAACTTAAAAAAGAATGGACCATGAGATGAGCTAGTAGAAAGGTCCATTGGTGGGTCCCTAACTCAACAAGAGTATTGTCCACATTTGACAGAATAATCTAAGAAAGCCACTTTGTCATTTTTCACCCAAAACAAAATTAAAAATTAAATTATAAAAAATTAAAAATAAAATAAATCGAGTTGTCCTTCCACCGACGACTTTTCGTGGGCCCTCGACGGTTAAGATTGAAGATTTCATCTTTTGTTTTTTTTTCGACCGTTATAAGTTTGGAACTTGGGAATTTTTTTACTGATTTTTATGGGGTTAAAGAATAAATTGATGATCTTGAGCTCCTAGATTCGAGTCTTCTAATTGATTTTGCTAAAACTTATGTTGCTTCCTTCCCTCTCTCCACATGTATCGAATTCTTAAATGGGCGGTAGTTGATTTTTAGTTACCAAATATAAAATCTAGTACTGTATTATTTTGCACGAGAAGGATACGAATGATACATTAATACTATAAAGTTTAAACATATGCACTAGTTCATATTTAAAAAGAAGATACCATAAGCTCTTTAAAAAAAAAAAAAAAAAACATAAGCAAATATTAATTGTCACTCCACCATACTTTATATAGTAGACAAAAACCAATGAATGACATGAGGGTGTTAGAAATATTTATATCCATCAATGCGTAATTTTGGCATGATTTATATACATATTCCATATAAGTTTAAATATTACTGATTTATTGATTAAAAGAAAGTGAAGATAGATTAATTTGGGAGGAAGTAGACATGCTCAATTCATTTCACGTTTCATAATTCAGGATCTTCTTCCCAATTCAGTTTCATATGAATTTTGACTTTGTCATCAACCCTTCAATCAGAACATCAACACAAACTGCAGATGTCTCTACTTGGAAAGATTTTTGAGGACATTGAAAATCAATCCGTGCTCGCGTCAAGTTTGAAGTGGTGGAGTTTGTGCTTCAAATGCTGAAAAATATATATATATATTTTTTTTTAAGTTATGTTCTTGTATCTAAATATGTGATTTGCAAATCTATATCATTATAATCATCGTATACATTGGTGGATCTTGAAACCTTTTCTTTCGGGGGCCAATAAATTCTAACATAATTGTATGTCTAAAGCATACGAAAATTATTTTCAATTTCAATGTCAGCAAATACTAAAAGTATAAAAACAAAGTGATCCCTTTTTTATGGTGTTTAGAGAGCCACAGCGCGGTAAAAATTGATCCCATCACCTCCTGAAATTGAGAGAGAAGCTCTAACCACTAGAGTTATCCTTCCCTCTCATTATTTTCATGGTCCTAACATACATGAGTAGTTGTTAATTGCTTTGAAATTGCTAGACAATTTGTTTAATATTGTGATTCTTGTCAATATCAACGAAAATCCATAACGACCCACCTCGAAAACGAATCATCATGAATCAGATTTTAAGGAGGCCCCCTAAATATTTTAAACTTGCTTTAATTTGTACAAGAACAAGAATTTGTGGATGTTACATTGTTAAGATTGATTCCTTGAGCATGCCTAGTTCTTGCTAATGGGTAACTACGTCATTTTATTACAATCTTCCCTCTAATAAATTTTCTTGTAGAAAGGACAACGTTTTTACGAGTATTCTTTCATGTATTTGAGGCAACCGAAAATTTTGTTATCAATGGTCGGCGATTAGCATATCATTTCTAACTTCCATGAGCTATGTGCGATTATTTTATACAAAGTAATTCGTATTATAATTTGCACATCTTACACTCTTATACCTAATAAATGTTTAATTTCTTCGTGACTTTTTGACTGTTAATATATTGATGCGACAATGTCTTCTTATTTGTCAATTTACTTCATCAATTGATATGAATCAAGGCTCTTTATTATTTATGTTTTATTTTTATTTTATAGATTTTTCATAATTCATAATTTTAATTTTTTGGATGCTCCTATGAAGTACTTTCTATTTTTTTTTTTTTTTTTTTTTTTACATATTTGTTAAATTTTTACAATATGGGTTTAGGCTACACCTACAAACCAAGAGAAAGACCACTTCACAAGTGCAAAGGAGGTTTTATCTCAAAACTATATGGCAATAGGAGAAGTAGCCCATCAGCCTTATAAAGTGTTTGATTCTCTCTTCTTTACTCAATGTAGGACACTTACATGTGATATTTGGTAGGATATAGTGCAACAAAACTACATCATAATTTTAAACTTAGAACGTTGTTCTTAGTATGAGCTTTGATATAAGTATATGGGCCAATCGTTACGGAATTAGCAGCTTCTGGCCCAAAATGGTGTAGGAAGTTGGTAGCCCATTGATCCACACTTTTCTGCTAAAAAAAGTCTTCATTTCTTCCTTGTGAAATACTTCGTAAGTAGATTCTAGGACACTTTGGCTCTTATTTTTTGTTACAAGTAGCAAGAGATACATCTAGCATGGCATTGAAACACCGCGACACAAATGTACAATCATATAGCTACTGATTTACTGAGCCATGGCACGCGATTTGAATTCAGTTTTGAGAGTACAAAAAAGTAAAAAAAAAAAAGTCATTTATGGGAGAGAAGTGCAAGCCGTGGCGTTGCTCGGCGAACTTGAGGTATATAGCCTAAATGGAATAACATGACTACATGAGTTGGGCTAACCAAGGTTATGTTGTATAGTAGTATAGGCTAACAGGATAATAATCACAATATGAATCTGATCTAATTGATAAAGATCCCTCTGCAATAATAAATTTTAGAGTACATGTATAATTAGAAATTTAGAATTCACTAAAACACATCAAAGTTGGAACATTATTGTACTTATGCAATTGAAGCTAAGATTATATAAAGTCCAGAAATGTATGCGTCGATAATGTGTAGACTCTATCAAATTACATAATAGCAATGAAATTAAACAGCAAAATTAAGCACTAATGAACTTCTTTTCGATCAAGGATTCGACAGCTTCCTTAAGGCCGACTTCCAGGGGAATATAGTTGATGCCTAAGCTTTCCACCTTTTCCTTAGAAACTTTGTAAGCTGGATTGAAAGGCTTGTCATTCGAAGGCCTAGAAGTGTGCATGAACGGATTTTATTAAAGGCGAAATAACAATAGATACTAGATAGGAATTGAGATACAGTGTAAGTCCTTAGTAATGCAGATAAGAAGATCGAACTTACTTGTTAGGGACTTTAAGATCAGGGTAAAGTTCCCTTAAGATTTTCACAAGTTCCGAAACATGATGAACATTTTCATTCAACAGATACCTCCCACTTGCTGCAGGAGTTTCGAATGCTAGAATGTGTGCTTCAGCTACATCTTTGACATGAACCCATCCATATGTTCCATTATCATAGGTTTCTGAGCCTGCAATAAACTCGAATAGCAAAAGTTGTCAAAGTTTAAATGGTGCAATCTTTACATACTTAAGCCCTTAATCTCTTCAACTCAAGAGAGAAACAGGAAAAATCATGCTATACATCAGTTTTACTCGAATAAAAGACAGATTTGATCATTGACCAAAACAGAATAATAAGCCTAAAAACAGAATGTTCATACCATTGACCAAGTTTAGAATGGCAGCAACACTAGCATTGATTGTTGGCTGCAATGCAGGACCTATAACAATTCCTGGGTTTATTGACACCATATCGATGTCATGTTCTTTGACAAATTTCCAAGCAGCTTGTTCGGCGAATGTCTTTGACAGCAGATACCACTTCTGCATATCAGAATCAAGTTTTAGTTAGTCTTTTCGTTATGTTCACTATTCAATCACATCAAGAACATAAGATGAATGCAAGTAAGTGCACAAACCATTGGTGATTTCTCACAGAGTTCTGGGACAGAAAACCATGTATCGTCGACTACAGTTTCAGCTGTCAGAGGTCTACCAGTACACAGAACAGAAGCCATCGAAGATGTAAAAACTACGCGTTTGATGCTTGGAACTTTAGCACAAGATGCAAGGACATTTAGTGTTCCTTTTACTGCTGGATCAATCATTTCAGCCTAAAAACACGACGAATTTAGAATAAGTAACTTGTATGAAATAAACACTTAAGAAACTTGGGATAGTAGTTAACCTGAGGATTGGAGACGTCGAGTTTAACAGGACACGCAGTATGAAAAACACCATCACATCCATGAATAGCAGAATCAAAGGATCCTTCCTTCATAAGATTGGCTTCGAACAAGTGGAGTCTTTCATTCGCGCCATCAAGAGTCAGCAAGTGATGTACTTCCTTCGGATCATCTGTACAACAACATGCATAACATAAGCTACTTGTTGATTTAGTATTTAAATTTACACTACTAACGCGACAATTAATCAATTCTTGATGACACTTAAAATCGCAAAATATAAGTTTCTAGGTAATCAAGAATAATTATTCAAGAAGAGTAGTTTAAATTACATTATCAACGTGACAATTACTTCTAGGTGTACATGACAAAAGAGAAAGGGAAATCGAAAGAAAGACACGTACTTAGGCTAAGAACGGTGCCATTGACAACGTAACCACGATCAAGCAAGAGCTTAACGATCCAAGAAGCAATAAATCCAGAAGCACCTGTTACACAAATTTTCTTTCTTTCTTCGGAATTCACCATTATTTCTTCTTAATTTCTTGAAACTATGTTATTTAATTTTGTTTCACTAAAATAAAACCCTAATACAACTTTTTACGTGTTAGGGGAACATATATATATAGGAGTAGTTATAATGATTGGATAAGTTTGTTATAATAATCATAGTTCCTATGAAAGATTTATTTATTTTCCTCCAAGAAAGATATATAGGATACGGACTAATGGACTATGGATTATAATTTAACAAATTCTCCTATCTTTATGAACAAGTCATATTTTCAATTTATATGAAGTATAAAGGATTGGATAACTTTTTAGATGACATGCAAGTACATAGATAATATTCCATAAGCAACGAGTTACTTCCTGCCCTTTTTAAGTTATTTCACTATGACTTGACACGTTTGTTGTAATAACTTTATTATCCTTAATAATATTATTTAGCTGTAAAAATTATAGACATTCAACGTATTCAACATAATTATATTTTCACTTTTTATATATAACGAATAATTATTATAAAGTATAAAGAATAAACAATGTTAAAAGTCAAAATATAATAACCTACTAATAAAACTCATGCAACAGATAATTAATTACAGTAAGTAAGTAAGATACAAATGTTTAAACTTATATTGAAAATCGTGAATGTCAATATGTTGCAATTAAAAAAAAACAAAAAACAAACGAAAATGTAAATGTATTTTTTCAATCCACACTGGTTAGATTGCAAACTTTCAAAATTGGGCAATAGACAATGACAATAAGTCACCAATGAAATCATGCACTTATTATTATTACTCATGTCATCAAAATATATAACTTAGTACATAATAATTCTTTTTTTTCTTTTTGGATCATGAAATAGTACATAGATCAATAAGATGATATGATAATTTAAGTTATTAAACTGAAAAAGGCTTAAAAGAAATTAACACAGCCGCTAAGCCGACTACTGGAAAATCAACTGCTTGTAGTTGGATCATCATCACCAGCGTCATCGGCTTGAGCTTCGGTTGTAGCAGCTTCTTTGACAGCAGGTTCGTCATTAGCCACAGCAGGTTCGTCATTAGCCACAGTAGGTTCAACATTAGCCGCACTAGATTCATTAGCTGCACTAGGTTCAGACTTGTCCGAAGAGGCTCTTTGCTTGCCGAGCCACGGCTTAAGAGCCAGCTCGACGGCTAACCACCCAGCAGCAAGCACACTCATTACAATTGCTGCTTGCTTCACATGAACTTCAGTCATCTTCCCTAGTTGATCAAGTCAGAGTAAGAAATTGAAGTGATTTTGGAAATTTGGAATTGTTGCTTATAATTTGAAATTGTGGTTACTAATTAATACTACAAGTTTTTGCTATATCTTCATATTTGACGTTATTGTATGTTTGTCCCGTGAACACTCGGTCTTGAACACGCAATTTATCCAGATTGTGAAACGTGCGGATATAACTATTTTAGTTACGTTAAGTTTTGGACGTAATGTATCAATTTATTACTTTGTATATGACACATTATTAAGAGATTATTCTTCTTTGTAACACTTCTTTGAAACTTCCACTTGTCCCACTATCAACAAAAAAATCATTTTCAAACGGTTTAAAATTTTGATATTTAATCACTTAATTAGCAAGATGCTATATATAGTTTGTTTTATTCAACTATTTTAACTAAATTAAACTTCATCTAAGTAACTTCCACTATAACATGGATTTGTAATTGTGCCACATTTTATAATCATTGTAGCAAAATTCATTTTGTCTAAGCTTGTGTGCACTTAATTTTTTGAAATCAGGCCGTCCCGTTCACTTCATTATATTTTTGCTGAACCGAAATTAATTTTACTGAATTGAAATTATTTTTGCTGAACTTAAATTATTTTTACTGAACTGAAATTTATTTTGTTGAACTGAAATTATTTTTTACTGATTCTATATTATATTTCTTCTTTAGAGTTACTGATTTTTAAGTAAACTGAAATTATTTTTACTGAATTGAACTTATTTTTGTAAAGTGAACTGAACTTATTTTTGTAAGGTGAACTAAACAAGGGCTCGGTCAAAATAAGTTGAACAGATCAATCCTAAGGCCAAAAATTGTGTCGTCGACAACATAACCATTAATCGCCCCATTAAGCTAGAGTTTATCAATGCAATTTTCTTTCAACAATGAAACCTAAAATAATTACCTAAATGGCTTCTAATGACATTTTTTTAAATCTTATTAATAGATATTATCTTTTCATCACTACTAGAACTAGTAATATCCTATCTTTAGTCCTGCAAAGAAGACAAGACAAATAAATGTGACCCTTTTTCCAATTGCTTGTTTTAGTTGCTTAGAAATTGCATACCTTAGTTTAAGCATAAAAAAATTAGGCAAACCTTTGAAACGAAATGAGTATTCATTGGGCAAAAGCTATAAAATCATTATTATAGCTTCGGGTGTAAGATCAAAATTGCGAGTTTGCAACTTTAGCTTATTGACCATTCATGCTTCCAGCTCACATTTGTTAGAAAAAATCAAAATAAACTCAAAAACTGAGCAATTAAAATAAATACAAACTAAATTAAAAACTTATCATAATTATTTATAACATTAAATCTAAAGCATTATTGCATAAAGTTGATAACATTATCATCAAAAGTTCCAACTGAAATCCCTAATTAGAAAAACAAAACCCAACAATGTTAAACAGTTAATCATCATTATCATCCTCAACGCCGGCAGCTTGAGCATCGGGTGAAACGACGTCGTCATCGTCAGGGTCATGAGCAGGGTCCGATTTGTCGATAGCGGCTCGAGCCTTATCGAGCCATGGTTTGAAAGCAAGCTCGATGGTTAACCATCCAAAAGCGAGTGCACCCATTACTATTGCTGCTTGCTTCAACGATCCATTCCTTGTTGAGCTCCCCATTTCTCTAATTGAGGGATGAAGTTGAGAGAGAAATTGGGAATTTAGGGATTTTTGGGAATTATTGGTTACTACTAGAAGTTTCTTTGTTTCTGTTATCTTGATATTTTTGACTTGGTAGATGGTTCATGACCTTTGGTTGACACTTGGTCTAGATTATTTGGCCCAGTTTTATAGTTAATAAGAGGCCCAAATTTCAATTTGGTAAATAGTTTTGATTAGAGCTGGGACATGCAAACCCACATGTTGTTTCAATAGGTCTTGTTGTTAGGCAAGTCGTGCTTGGAACGGGCCAAAAAAAAAAAGACGTGTCGTGCTTAGTTCGAGCGGGTCATTTATAAATGAAGCTTATGCACAACCCGACCCGACTCTATGGAAAAAAAAGGCATACCAACACGCAAGTTGGCCTATCGAGCTCATTGCCAAAGTTTGTAAAAAGGCCCATGCAGCAGTGTCTTTCGTTCCATGTCAAAGCTTGTGCTGGGTTAGACCGTTTTCGTGTCAAATCTAGTTGCCCCTCGTGCTAGCCTGACTCATGTGCAACTTTAGTTCATTCTTTTGCTTCTCCACAATGTATAGTTTTAAAGGGACATGATTGCTAACACACTACTTAATGGTATTATCTTTGATTATGTTTTGATAAAAATTATTAAAAAGAAAAATTTTAAAAATATACATTAAAACTAACCCTACAACTTTAATAATGACAACTAACTTATACTTCGTCTATTAGCAAAGTAGTAACTAGACATGGACAAAGTCAATATAGAATGTGTAAAAAGTCAAAATTATACACCAAAACGAAACATTTAGATTAGACCCAAATTATTGATTTACGGAACGTATTTACTTCTCCAGTTCAATAACTTATGTTCGTGTTCGAACCAGGCTTGCAAAAAAAAAGCTTGGCTTAGTCTAGTGGTGAAGACATATACCTAGTGACATTGAAATTACGAGATTTAATGTATTGAGTCCGACTGGCTTCGCATCACCCTAGCAGTAGGGCTTGTCCCTGAACCAATTTTATAAATTGCTATGGGTGAATCATTTCTTAATGTCTCCATGAACCAGGATGTAATTACCTCAGCCTCCAATATCATAGTTTTCTTAGCATACTCTGCTTTGAGAACTTGCAACATGAGAACTTGATTCGCTGCAAACCATGGAAGAGTAGCAAATGTATCTTTTATTGACAGGATTACAGCTACGCGGTGAATCTTCGCATTGCTTAATCTTGCCGGCAGAAAATCTTAAGCCTATCAGAATGATCAGATAACTGCATCTCATTGTAAAGCCTCTCCCAGTAATTTTTTTTTTTTTTCCTGCCAGAGTGCTTAAAGGCTTATCAGCAAAGAGTTTACCGCTATATGTTCACATGTAATTGGCCAGAGCATTGTGGTGTTTCGGTTGGCCTCGTGGGGAGGACGTGATTCCAATCACAGGTATTACAGAGATATCATAGAGGGCTTCTCTGATCAAACCGACAAAATATGCGATTCTTCATCCATCAATCTTCTCTTTGGCAGAAAACCTGGACACATTTTCACCTCAAAACTGTGTGCAGTTCACAAAGGTTGACAAGAATAAGAACAGAAGACTATTGTTAAAGAATAGAGTGATGGCCAGGTAGAATTGAAGAGGAGGTGATGTAGCTTGTTTGCTCCGAAGTAGTTGAGAAGAACATAGAGGTTCAAGGCATGCCCGAGGTCCCTAACTCTTAGCAGATGGATGCCACTTACTATGCTTGACAATCAATTTTCCTTACCAGAAATAAAACATCCGAGGTATAAACTTTCGTATAACGCATACACACATGTAACTAGCTGCAAGTCTGCAAATTGACACACTAGCACTTACAGAATATTGAAAAAAGTATTCCCACAGTTAGACCTTTTTCCTTTAGCTATCAGAATATCATATCTTAACTATTGTATGTTTCACAGTGGTAATCCAAAATAGGGCTATTCGTAGTTTAATATCAACCTAACTAATCAATCAAGATTCACAGCACAGACTGGGCCGTCCCAAACTTTTTGGAGGCCCTGTGCAAAATTGGAGTATAAAATTTGGTACATGAATTTTCTCTACGCGGCTTATTTTTATACCAGAATAAAAAATCGTTGTTTAAAAGTTGATAGTGGGAATCGAACCTCTGATCCCCGCAAAATAGTTAAGGTCTCTAAACCACCAGACCATAGCTAGTATGTAACAATGTTAATTGCAACATATGTTATTTATCTCTTTAAACAATTGAGGCCCCAACCAAATTTGGGCCCTGTGCGGCCGCACAGGCTGCACAGGGTAAGGGCCGGCCCTGAGCACAGAATACTAAAGCAATGGCTTGAGATGAAAAGATGATAGTATAAATCTAAAAAATGTATCACCAGTTAGCCAGTTACTGTAGTAACTGGGAAGGAGAATTCTATGGATAAATGCCATATTTATTAAGCCTTAAACAGAACTTTATGCAACAAGGCCACAACACCGCCCACTTCTAGAACATGCCATCTGCAGACAACTCAGGCTGAGATAACCCTTGGTCTTTAGACCCACATCCCACCTAGGCACCAACATTCTCAATATTGTCAAGCACATCAGTAGAAAAACTCTAGAAGCTATAAGCTAATTACCTTGCTCAACATATAAAAGGGAGGGTAAAGTGGCAGTGCATGATACAACAACAGACCAAATTAATTCTTTTTTGTAGTTACTCAAACCTCAGAATATTTACTCAAGGGAAAATTTGTTTCTGGCAAAACACGGTCATTACAGTTTTCTGTGTAGATCATCTAAGCTTTTTTGTTAGACAGCTTCTACACTAGCAGCTTAATGATATAGTAGTCATCAGTCAACAATAATTGTCAAAACAGTATCTGGTCTGGTGGGGCTTGTGGAACTGACAGCATGCCATTAATTTATATCAGAGATTTGGAATTCCTAAAAGGATCCGACAAAGCAGCTACTTCACTGTAACTGATGTTCTTAACAGGAATTACCATATTTCTGTCTCTGATGTCAGTTATGTCAATGTGCCTTGAATAGCCAAAGGCAAGGCAGTCATTGTCCTCCCAACACAATAATCTCTAGGGTATTTGAAAACAAAATGAGGCAGCATTTCACTTGCTCGAAGAAAGTCTAGGACATAGAGAGAGATATGTTACAAATAGGGTAATGATCAAAGACGGGACTTGCTTTCTAAGAAAGACTCACATGTGATGGTCAATGTGTAATCACCTATGCTAGTGCAGTGATGGAGACATTGGTGATGGCATCGGAAATTGCATTAATTGGGATGCTTGGTAAGAAAGTTGATGATCTGCCCACTTGAGGCAGAAATAGTGTAAGCGCGGAATGGCAAAAGGAGCTGAGTTAGTAGCAACTAGTCAGGCTAATGCCTTAGTGCCCCTGCTCCTTGGATATTGCCAGGTTATCCTAAGCTTGAATACCAAATCAAGTACAAAATATGAAGAATATGCCAACATTGAAGAACAGCAACAATTATTGCTAGCAGCTGAATAAATGGTTCTCTCACTAGCATGTTGCGTGCTAGCAGCTACTGAAAACACCATGGACATGAGAGTTATTGCAACATGACATAGTAACTAGGTTACTATGATGGATCAAGGATGTAAAAGGGGTCTATAGACTTAAGCCGAAGTTCACTAGGCTAATCAAGTAAGAAGCACTATAAACAGGATTTATGACTAAATGAAGTTACTTTTCCCATGTAGTGTCATTTCTTAGGAAGTTTACAAACTTCCTACAATTTTTCTAACCAAATAACTCACTTTGTTACACAGCCTAGGAACCTTCACTTCCCAATATATTTTGTTGTCAATCAAACAAAGACTAAGCTACGTTCTCGAGTCGAGGTTTCAACCAACAATGAAATGTATGCATAGTTCATAAGATGCACCAACAACAAACCTCAAGTAATGCTCATTCATCCAAAGCTGAAATAAAAAATTATATTTTTCATCCAAAAGGCAATTCCCAAATTCTAATTCTATTCATCTATATCAAAATATCAATGATACAAAAGAAACTACCCTTGTTCATAATAATTCCAAAGTATACAATAATTTGATACAGTTTTTGTAACAGAGAAGATTATAAACAACATAATTAAATAAAAACAACAATAATAATCTTAGTGAAGTGAAATTTAAAGGACTTGCCTCTCAGCAGCTTCAGCAACAATAGGCAATCTAGGCACTTGACCAAGAGCACAAGAATAAGACCCATAAATCAAACTAACCAACAAAAACAAAAACACAGTGCTATCCAAACTCATCATCAAATCCAACCCAATCCCATCTTTTGGATTAAAACTTCTCTCCAAAAGATCAGGAAAAATCAGCAGAATATCAAGAACAATTGCTTGCATAGTATTAAACCTCACATATTTACTGAAATTCTGATTTCTTACAACAACAAAATACAGGGTAAAAAAGACCAAAACACCATTGAGTGGGAAGCTTTTGAAGACCTTAATAGCTGGAATTAGAGGCTGAATAATGAGTTGAAGAGGGGTGAATTGGGTAATTACATATTTTCCATATTGAATCCCATCAAAAAGGGGGTAAAAATAGCAAATTGCTGAGATTAATCGATCTGGGGCATCAATATTTTCATCATTTTTCTTGGATTTGCAAAGGATTAGCCTTTTGGAGGGATTTGGGGTAGTGGGAGTTGTTGTTAATGAGAGAAATGAGGGATTTTTGAGAGGAAGAAGTGAGGTGGAGTAATGGGTTTTGGGGATAAATTTGAAGGAAGAAGGTGAGGAGAGTAGATAAGCTGTTGCCATGGCTGGCAGCTGGTTTTTGAAGAAATGGAGAGTGATTTTTGTGTTGTTATTTGGCCAAAGATCATATTAGATGAACTTTGAAGCTACGGGTAAGTAAATGGCCATGTCGACCCTTTTCGTTTTAGTACTTTTTCTTTTTGTTTTTATAGGGGCGTGGCAGTGTGTGTTTGTGTGTGCGAGTGCAGGTGAACGTGTGTACACCATAGTGCTGATGGCCAATTGGGTCGTCCGTGCCGGGGGAAGGGTTGAGTCGGGGGTTTAGGGTGGGTCACTGGTCATCGGCGGGGGTGGGGTTGCTGGTGGGAGGGGAGTTCATTTTTTAATACGGAGTTTAATTTTAACAATTTTAAAAAATTATATAAATGGTTTTTGAAAGATAAAATAAAGAGGGATCACTGTTTTTTGTGGTCATGAACTTGTCACGTAGGATATTTTGTGGTGATCAAAATGAGATTGATCACCTTAGAATTTTCACTTAAATTGGGGATGTTATTTGAATGAGTTCGATAAATGGTAGATACTTGCCTTGCACCAGATGCAATTAGATGGTGATAGATACAAGTTTAGTGAGTGATGGAGCAGAGATGAAGATAAAAAGAAAATATACTTGGGACGTGTAATGAGACATATGCAAGTTTGATGTTGTGTAACCTTTTAAAAGTTCACACTAGATTCTCAAACGACATATCAATTATTCAATTATATATGAAGTATATGAGATTTAGTCTAAGATTGATAACGGTCTAATAAGAAAATGAATTAATCCTTTCAACTAGTTTCTTTGGGTTATCCAAGAGCCATTTTAATATTTGGACAATGATGATGTCAAAATATTAAGTTGTGTCGTTTAGGCTCCATAATTCCATAAAACGTGCCTACATAGAAAAACCTCAACAAAAATTCAGGAAAAGCCCTAAGTTCATCCAGTAAGTATCACAGCCATTGACGAATTCAGAATTCAGATCCAAAATTTAATTGTTACAAACACATTAGCTGACAATATCCACATTCTATTGTTGTTAGAAACAGCCACAAATATTGGATAAGTCCTCAAAAACAGCCCCCTTTTAAGAAACTCATGCCACTGTAAAATCTTATGACTTGCCAAAAAAAAAAATTAAGCTTCAATACTGCAATGAACACAATCTATCTAATTTTTTTGGAAACTGTTATTTAGAAAGATAATACGGAGTAAAAATAAAACAATTATTTGGGAACAATGAAAAGGCAAGATTGATTTTCATATACACATACCAAGATCAAAACAAATGACAATAAATTGTTTAATGAACCCAAAACTGCATGCAGATCAAGTTAATGGATGCTTCATCCACCAAGGTCAAAAGAAATTCATCTGTAAGTTTCATGTGGAAGTGATTGAAACCATATTCCACATACAAATCGGAAACACGAGATCAATTGTATCGATAGCAAATATGGAGTAAAGATTATTGCACCAGCTGATATGACAGACAAAAATAAACCCTTTTCCCGTAAGGCTGTATATAAGGCTAAGTGTAACGCAATAGTCAGCTTCATTACATAAGGAGATTATACTCCGTACATCTATAAGAGAGTATATTAAGTACCCTAGAACAGCTGATAGTTTCCTATAGAACAATTAGAGCTGTAACTACTATCACATTGGAGTGCTATTTAGTATTTACATCTGTAAAGAATGAAGAATACAAGTTGATGAAGTCAGTATGATGAACAACCATCAAATTACCCCGCCTGACAAAAACTCCAGGGCAGTGAAAGCTATTCTATGATCTATTTGATTCCTTAACAACAAAAGATTGAATGGTTGAATGGTGTGTCACAGTTCAGCATTCATTTTTCTCACAAAGGGAACAAAGTTGTACCAATTTTCGGGATTAAAAAAGTTGCTGCTCAATCTGAAATAAGTGAACGATCTTAAAATCTCTGCCTCTGTGCAATTAGTTTGTATTTGCTCCAGCCCAGCCTGCAAAATGAGGTTTCATCTATTTAAATATAAAGCAATAGATTTGAATATAAGTTGGAGATAAAGAAAAAGCTAGAGAGAGAGAGAGAGAGAGAGAGAGAGAGAGAGAGCAGGGAAAACAAGTCAGGAGGCAGAAATTTGAGTCTCGACTCTTGAATATAAACAATTTCCAGCCTAGTGGTTTAAGATCTCTAACATTGTATCACGAGTACACTAGAAGGGAATAAATACACTCGTAAAATCATGCCTAATTTTTTATCCAGGCAGCTCAGCTAGTGTACTAAAAGACTAAATTTTGGTAAAAGTACAGCCGAGCTGGGACCAAACGGGATAAACAGCATGTGAACTATAGGTTAATAAGCCCACAATTCCTACCTACCCCAAGGTCTGATCCAAACTGTCATATCAACAAGTACTAATGCAAAATAACTCCTGAAGTAAAAGAAGAGAGCATTTTAGACAACTACAAACATCATGTAGCTTGCTATTTATTCAAATCATAAAAATGAGAGGCAACATTCAAATTTCCTTTCCCCTTTAAAGGACCTAAGACCTAGGACTCTAGAACGACTAAAGACATTACTTTGCAGCAACACCCTGTTAGTTTGTCATAGAACCAAAGACTCCCCCCCCCCCCCCTCCTCTCCCCCCAATCACACTGGGTGCAGTTGCACACACATGCACAATAAATCAAGCATTGATTTGAAGCAAGATGGTTTACCTTGTCACAGCGATCACTACAGTTCCTTCCTGTCAAACTTATAGTCCTTCTCTTCGAGACAGCTTGAAGCTGCATTCAAATTGGTATATTGTTAGGCCTTCACTATTAATACATTCAAAGCCATGCAATGACTCAAAAGCATCTGATCTATTCCCACACCAAGATATCGCAAGGCCCTCTGATTTACAGAACAAGATGTCTATACTCAATAAGCCTTCTTGATGAGTAGTACATTTTAACACCTATCTAGGATGACTTATAGATCAAGATTCCATCCTAAGGCAAGTGCGATGCTAAAATTGGGGGTAATTAATTTGTTTAATGAGCAAAATCTTACTAGTTTTTATTCACGAAATATATGCTAGTGCTGCTATTCTCTCTCTTATTTCATTCCTTAAACATAATTATTCATCAAAGTGAAACTAAAGTGATAGCAGTGAGAAGCTAAGATGGTCAAATTGAAGAACAATCCTAAGTCAAAGAGAACATTGCCAATAAGCTCAAAAAGATAAGTCAGTGGACTACGAGATCTCGTGAACGAAAGAACTGGAGTATGTAAAGATGTCATTGGTTCTGGAAAAAAAAAATGTGTTATAGTTCATTTTAAGCTATCCACACTGCCTTTCAGTAATTAGTGAAGATCTTGAGATTGGTCTGGCTTACCAACGCAATCAAGCTATGACCTACTCCATACTTGAGAAGAAAGGGGTTTTCTACTTTTTTTTTTTTGTGTGTGTGTGTGTGGGGGGGGGGGGGGGGGTAAGCGACATTTTGTTTAACTTTTCACAACAGCTGCAACTATCTCACAAATCTCCACCATACTCCTAACATAGAGATCAGAGAGAAAGGAAGAGGAAAAGAACAATATAGAAAGGAAGGCAGGAAGCAGATTATGAGAAACATGGAGATGCACTCGGACAAAATAACTTGAAGAGAAATGAAAGAAAAAAATGTTTACCTGCTGTAGTAATCCTTCTGGACTGCAAAAATAACCTGGTGGTGTATCACGGTCCGTCATTTCAAGGCACCTAAAAAGAATCTTTCAAGGGTAAGCACATAGATTATAAAGTAAAGCTTAACCAAAAATGGATTGATGATAGATTAGTGGCATTATTACTGATTCAGAAAACTAAATATTTTCAAGCAATTCCTCTAGAAACTTCACAGACAACTAAGGGAGAAGTATTAGATGTTAAGAACATAGCTATCAATTAATTACGCAGATAGACTTGCGTAATTTCCTCGGGATAGGGGTAAATTCTAAGTAAAAGATCAAAGGTATATACAGGAGAACTCTTACGATAAGTGTAGAGCTGCACCATGACGAAACAGCACTAAAGCTAAGGGATCATAGCCATCTCTCTGAGCGGTGTTGTAATAACCAGCTGTAAGTTCAGCAGCATGTGCCAATGTGTGGTACCACCAATATATTGCACCAATCTTTGCCACTAGTAGCACAGATGTTTTATCATCTTGTTGATATTTCTTCAACATATCTGCTACTTTTCCAAGAATTGCATCTGCGTGATGAATCAGTTTGCCACTGTACCATTCCTACAGAAAAAAATAAAAAATAAAATAAAAATTACATTATTTTCTTGACAATTGACGTAAACATGTGGATACTTCAGTTTTTCATCAATAACCAAAGCATTTGATGGTATTTCCAGCTATTCTTTAAGCTTATTAGTGTGACTCAATTCCAGCTGTGGCAGTGCTTAAAACACCATTTCGATTTTCTAGTAATACTAGACTCCAAGTAATGACAAACTATTAGTAGCAAAAAGAGATAGGCAACTAAATAATTTTCCTGGAAGAATGTCTCATTATATAATTGAATAAGAGAAATAACTCCTCTAGTCTTTAGTTTTGAACTCCGACCATGTCAACTTTGGTGATGCTAACAAAGCCTAGGATTGAAGAAAGGAAATTTACTTGTACTCCCAGAAAATATCTTTCATTCTTGTTGTTAGAGCAAACACTCAAACACTATGCTCTCACGTGATGTAGCACAAGACGACATGTGTAGAGTGCATAAAGAATTTCTTTCGAAGATATTGACACATATAAATAAGGGAGATGACCTTTCAGGAAAAGTACATACAAGGAAGAAATGCCCGTAGTCAGAAAGAAAACTTTTATGACCAGCTTCAAAGAAAGGTACTCCAGATGGAGAGCTATTATAACTTCCAACATCTTGTGGGCCATTTTCTCCCCACTGAGGTTTTCCTTCTTGGCTAGCAGCTATCTTGAGATCCTCCATCCTGCAATAACATTGCATAGGTGAACATTCTACCTTACCCGAAAAAAAAAAAAAAAAAGACATAATTCAAAAGTGCTTATAGCAAGTTTTGGAAGCTGAAAGATTGGCCTACATGTACTTATCATAGCATTGAAATTCACCGATTCCGGGAAATCTCCACCGACCATCAGCAGATGGATGAGCAGGATACCTGCAAGTAGTCTCGTGTAAGCTACAGGAATCAAAAGGCTGATGCTCATGGGCAAGGAGCCAAAAATATCACCTCAGTTCACCAGCAGGACCAAGACCAACACTTATTTCTTCAATTACATGACCAATTAACAAGTCAAATTTGTCAAGGAAACTGAAAATGAAGTCTTCATAACATTGGAGAGCAGTACGGCCACAAAATAAAGGAAGTTCATCCACTCCAAGTGTAAGATAATCGTCACAGAAATTCCCATTCCGATCTCGGTAAAATATGTCCCTGTCGATAGCTCCAATCTGGGGGAAAGACAAAGAAATGAGGTTTATATATTTACAATTGTGCATGATCTTTGACATTACGAAAACATAACTAGACAAATCCAACACATAAAGGAACAAGTAGAGGATGTTATAAATATCCACTAATGGATACCAATGACATGAGAACTTTGATGATATAAAAGAGGATCTCCCACAAACTAGATGACATAAAAGATTTCTTCAAAACAGCTAAAATCAAACAAAGTTTCAGTCAAGCAACATTTTATGGGGAAGTGAAGCAACCTTTTGAATCCAAAGTGGGAGGCTCACAGAACCTATTTGTCGAGATGATAAGTGAGCATTTGAATGGAAACACAACGCAATGTGCAACTTCAGACCAGCTTCAGATACCAGTTTGAAAAGCTCTTCATAAAGAGACCAATCATAAGAATAAGGAGAAGTGTGTTCCACAACTCCCCACCAAACCTCAACTGCAATTCCATGGACACCTGCCACCTTGAGTGCTTTTAGAGAAGCGGTCAAGGCCTTGAGTCTGTAAAAGGCGATGATAAGGAGCACTGATAAACTTGTTAAGAATGTGTATAAAATAAAATCTTATACTAGGGCAGGGGACCTTACCTTTTAATCCTTATAGCCCCAAGAGTATCAATGCTAAAGGAATCAGCGGGCATCATCACAAAAACAGGCACTCTCTTCTGTTTTGATGACTTTAAAATCAAGGATTTTGACCTCTCTCGGGCATCCATACTGTAACATGTTAACATGTAGATCACTGGAAAAAATTAGTTTTCATCACAAGTGACCAAACTAGCTTTAAAAGTACCAGGCACGTACTATTTATATCCACTTTATTTCAATTTGCAACCATTAAAACACATGTATTTATAATATCTAAACCAGAAATGAGGAAGGGCAAACATATTTCTTTTACATGACTGCTCAATCCTGTAGTAAAGACGCCTGACATTCAAGGCTACATGGGAACAAAAAATTTAAATAAGAGGGAAGGAGGAAGGACTGAAAGTTAAGTGAGATATGCTCACAGCTTAGATTGAGAAATTTTAATGCACATTAGGGAAAACAAAGTCAGCTTAAAACATGTGCAAGTATAATTGCTAAAATGTAAATATCTTGTAAAATATAGTTGCATTACATACAAGCACATTCTTGTAACTGCGTAAAACTTAGAACTAAATTGTCCAAAGTGTTGACATGTACTACACCAACACTTGCACATTGCTGTAAATATATGAAATAACTTCATGCAGAGGATGTTGATTATTAAATTAAACACTTTCTTGGAAAGAGGATATAGGCCTCATGAAAAAAACTCTATTCAAGTCATTTAGATCTTGGAAAGAGGATATAGGCCTCATGAAAAAAACTCTATTCAAGTCATTTAGATCCCCTGTATTAATGTTAAATAGCAGCTAATATTTCAAAAATGGGTCAGTTGAAAGATTGTTAACTGCTGTACTAGTGAGCTCTTTTTCTTAGTTATGCAATCCAAAATACAGTACTTTCTCCATGGTTACATCAACATTATTAGTCAATTTAATTAAGTTTATTTCATATCATTAGCAAATTAATATATTGAACCATTATTAGTTGTCATTTAAAATACCAATGCAAGAATCAAATTTAAAGTACAATACAAAAAAGATAAAAGCTCTATTTCCTCATCTCGTTTCCACTTAATTAAGGAAAAAAAACTACTGTATGTAAGTTTTATTTTGTTCTGCCAAGCTAAATTCAGGGCTAATAAGTCCAATACATAAGTTCAGTGACGATAAGGGCTACCAAAGCTTGCTTCACAATTACAGTAATTCATATGAGTTAAGTTTTGGGCCAACAAGTTCAAATGAATTAAGTTCAATATTAATACGCATATGTAAGTGAATTTTAGGTGAAGAGAACACACAAGAGACACTTATTTTGGAGTAAGAGACACTTATTTTGGAGTGGAGTAGTTGCCAAACTAGCCTATAGCCACACGCCCACAAAGACAGAGTATGCACAAGATCAACTTCACTTTGATTGATCACTTCACACCACTATGCCAAAAATAGAACCCTCAAAAACCCAGGTACGATGAGGAGAACACACCCTAACTCCTTAACGTGACAAAACCAGCCACAAGAGACACTTATTGTGGGATTAGTTGCCAAACTAGCCTATAGCCACAGCCCCACAAAGACAGTAAGCACAAGATCATTCTGTCATCTATGTAACTTCACTTCGATCGATCATTTCACACTACTATGCCGAAGATAGAACCCTAAAAAATCCAGATACAAAATTGAAGTATACACTTCATATTCTCAGAATAGAGCCCTCTGACCATATTAATCTTTACAGTCTCAGATTAACCTAACAGTATGTATCTAATCCCTATCCAAAAACCGAGTTACTTAACATTCAGCTAGAAGCTTCAGTTATCCAAAAAGACCATGTATAACACCCTCCAGCACCAGATTTAAACTCATAACTCTCATTTATTAATCTTGGATATTTAGCCAAGAATTAATGATCATTTCAAGAAAACCAAAAATCCCCATTTTAGTTTAGTATTAATGACTACATTTCACAATTTTACATCAAGGCAACATCAATACAGATGATTCCAAGGTTCAGCTCATATTAAATGACGGATCAACGCGTGATTTTTGTCATAAAACCCGAAACAAATACCATTTTAGGAAACACGATTAATGATTGTAGTTAGCCCTTAACAACCCGATAAATATTTCGTAACAAACTCATATTATACATTATCAAGGCACCCCATAAATGCAAAAAAACCCACATCAAATCAATGACTTCAAAAAAAAAACCCAAAAATCACCCTATCAAATAATTCAACTTAATGATCAAGAAAACATGCAAAAATTCAAGAAACCCAATAATTTCAACAATAATCCAAAATTAACACTAAATAATCATCAACAAATTATACCCATCAAACTAAAACAGTAGTAAAATCAAAATTGAAAAAAAAAAATGAGCTGAAAATCAAATAGACCTGAAAACGGGAGAATTCTTGCCCATTACAGATTTCCATTTGAAGAACTTCTTCTTTAAAAGAGGGGGAAGAACAATGGTAGAAACGTTTCGTTGAGTACGGAAACCGTTTCGACCCTTTCGAATACCAAAGAGCAATTCATTGAAGCCGTTGGAGTTTCGCTTTGGGGTGCATTTACAAAGCACGCCCGCCATTGAAGAGGGTTCGAAGGATTTTAGAGAGAGAAAGTGGGCAATTTTTTTAGAGAGAGAAAAGTGGACAATTTTTTTAGAGAGAGAGAGTGTGGAAGAAAGATTTTGCTTTCCAAGATTACATGGGCAACTTCTCAAAGCAAAGCCTCTCTTTCTCTTTCTTAAACTAAACTTTTTTATTATTTTTTTTATTTACAGGTAATTTGTGGATCACTGGATCTTTTATTTTATTATTTTATTGTAGGAATCTACTTCGTATTTTTTATATGTATCTGTATATCTACAGGTATATACGATGTATATACACCCTTCATTCCAAGAGAAAGGCCCAGCTTGACCGATACATTTGCCTACACGAAACTTCGACCAAAATGTCTCTAATTATAGAATTCTAAATATAAATTATAAAAAAAATTCGAAAAATTATACATTAATATTGAGACGTAACTAACAAGAAATAATTAACTATATTTAATCTAATGTGTAAAGCACGGAGATAATTTAACGTAAATAGTGTAAAAGTTAAAATGGAGAATTTATTTTAAAACGAAGGGAGTAATATTTTAATGTATAGCCTACTTATCTTGATTTAGTCGTACTACTTTAATCAAAGAGATATGAAGTGGGGCATGATATCATTACTCCACTATCTCGACCTCATAAGGAGGGTGTAATGGGTAGAGGGGGTATTTCTTATTGTATAAATGTTTGTAGTATACGGAGTACATTGTATAGTTAGTCATTTTTAGTTGTATCACGAATACTCTCTTATCTACATCATATTAAGCAGCAAGTAAAAATGTACCAGGAATACTCTTATTTTCATTAAAGAGTACGTATGACTAATAGATAACTCGTAAATAAAGTCCGACTTATCAGGTTAGATATATCATATCTATAGGGTAAAATTATAAGATAATTCTCACCCTTAAAAAATGGAATTCTTACTCTCCTAGTATTTACTAATGAGATTGTGAGAGACATACCTTAATAATAGGTCAAGTAACTAAGTATTTACTAATGAGATTGTGAGAGACATACCTTAATAATAGGTCAAGTAACTAAGTAAGGAGTAACTACTTAGCACATTTTTTGTCCTAACTTCTTATTTTGTTTATATTCCTATTTTAATAAATATTTAAATCCTTAAATTGCAGGGGTCTTGAATAAAGAATAGAGAATAAATAATTTATGGAAATGTAAAAAAATAATATTTTTTTTACACGGTAAGATATGGGGGTTGCCCCTCTTATCACAGGAGGGAGGGGGGTGAGAATCGAACCCAGGTCACTTCGATGGGGGGTAGATAGAGGGACAAACCGTCCCTCCACTCCTTAATCCTCAATTAAAAAATAATAAGAGTAACTACTATACTTTTTAAATTATTAATTTGTGCATCAGGCAGGTACACAATATTCATCGTGCACTCAAAGAACATAAGGATAAATTAAAAGTACATGAATAAATCAACGAAAATAAGAGCTAAAACAAAATAATATAGAAAACAAAGAATATTTTAGAAAATTTTAGGGAAATTATCAATGGTACACCCAAGGTTCGAGCCTTTATCAATGGTACACCTACTCAATTATTCTTTATCAGTGGTACACCTACCGTACCCTTTTTGTTAAAAAAACGTTAGTTTTGGTTTTTTTCGCTTTTTTAACTTAAAACTAACACGTGGCGGCCTGTGATTGGTCCAAAAAATAATAATAAAATAAATTAAAATAAGATAATTTTTTTTAATTTTTAAATTTTGATAATTTTTTTTAAACAACATATATTTTTTAAAAAACTTTTTTTTTCTACCTCCTTCCTTTCTCTTTCCTCCATCCTTCCTCCTCCTACATAACTTTCGGCAACCCACCCAGACATCCCACCCCCCTCTGACCACCCTTCCCTTCTCTTTCCTCCTTCCTTTCTCTTTCCGATAGCCCTTCCACCACCATAAATTCATGCTACAAGTAACCAAATCCGGCGCGAAGTGTGGATTGAACGGTGATGGTTGGTGGCGAATTGTTGGGGAAGGGGGTGGCAGCCGGCGATGAGGGTTTGGGGTATCCAGCATCGGGGGGCAAGGGGGTTGGGATGTCTGGGTGGGCTGCCTTAAATTCAAGTCGTATCAAAATTCCTGTTACTTGTTACTTATTCTAGTCAAAATCGGATCAAACCAGACCAGAAATATTTAGATCATACCAAGTCAGATCTTTTAACAACCCTAATTTACTAATTGCTTAATACTTTTAATTGCGTGCTACTAAAACTTTATGCAAAATACACCGTAGCATATTTGAAAAGTACACGATGAGAGGAACTTAACAAGATCCAATTTGATAAAGATTTTTTTTCTTATATAAAAATACGGGCAAAGCTTAGTCAAATCAATATATCAATCAAATAAAAAAAATCAGATCAAACCAACCCATATCTTATTAAAATCAAGCTGAATAACTTTATTTCGGATGCAGAAATAAGTCTTAAATTTGATACCGAAAATCCAATGTGGATGTAGTCATCCACAAAGGATAAGAGTGCAATGCAACAAAATACTCGTATAAAAAATATCTAACCCTAATTCATTAGATTTGTTTGGCAGAGCATCAAGCAGTCAAAGTATGGGCATTGCTAAATCATTCAATTTTTTTTTCCAATTAGTATTCATTGGGTCCTACCTTGAAGCTTCCGATGATGCTCCATGATACACTATATGATTGCATTAATTAGATGATTAGCTTGTTAATTATTAATATGTATAAAATCTAGAAAATTCCTAGTATACTTTTGTGTAGGATTATGCATGGATGATGTTACAACACGGGACAAATAAAACATTCGTCTTTTGGAAGACCTTATGGCCTTATATGATTTTAGATTCGTCCATTCGTGTATAGTACATGTAAAATTTTACTTTATCCATCACTTTTTATTTTCAAAATTAAGTTTACGTCAATATCAACTAATTGGAGAAAATAATACAATGTGATACACAATCTGCAAGATAAAGAATTTGGATTCACATTACATGGGTAACATGCTAGCATATGGATGCATTGGTCCAAATTTAGAGAAAACAAAGTAATAGGCTAATAGGCGTTTATATATGCAACTTTAGAAGGCTTCATCAATTCTAATTCAATCATTATATATTGGAGTGTCAGTAACATTCAAGCTCTATCACAAAAGTCATCGACAAACTCGCTTAACAAAGCAAATTAATACTCCGTATCTCAAAAGTAAAATATAAATACAAGTATGTAATCTTGTGACCTCTTACCTCTAATCATAATAATCATGTTCTCTTATCACCATACCACATGCTACTTTGAAGTTGTTAATGACTAGAAAACACATATACCAAGTATTGTTCCATTACAATGAAATTCCAAATTTTTTTATCTCTATGATGCTTGCCTCATACACTTTCACAAGTATACGAGACTTTGTTAATACACATGTTGAAATGTATTATGCACGCACCAACGCCTTACCTCATCCTTTACATGGTGCATTTGTTTCAATTTATATACTTCCTCTATTCTCTTGATATTATAACTTTGCAACAAGGGAGGTAGGCATGATTTTTAAGGCGATAAGAAAGCTAAAAACAACCCATGTGATGAGGAGAGGATCGAGATAGAGGGAAAACATATAAAAATGAAAAATTGTTGTAATATTTGTGACACATCTTGAAATGATAATTGTTGCAATATTAAGGGAACGAACAAAGAAAGTATATAGTTCGTATATAGTATTAGTAGATGTAAACCAAAATCTTCAATTAAAAACAAAAGGCAAACAAACAAATAGAAGGAGCGAGTGTTATGGATCCTTTTGAATCATATGATGGAAGATCAATGATCTGACTATATAAGGACTTCCTTTGAATTTGGAGCAGTTTGATCTCCAAAATCTTCTCAACTACCCCAAAAATCTAAGGGAATAGTAACTGTTATTTTAGAACAATAAGATAGACATAAAAAACGTTTAAAGAGAAAAAAATTATAAGTGTTTTCAATCATATGGAGTTTAATGATTAATCACACAATATCATCATAATAAAATGATACTCTATGCATTCAATCAAAATAATCATGTCTCATAATACTAATCAATTAATCATAATAGAAGTACTAATAATAATAGTACTAATAAATCACTACTACCAAAAATAAATACATAACAAATTAATAAATAAATGAACTAAAACTAATTTAATTAAAACCATATCTTAATATTCTCTTAAACACCTATGGCAACCAAAACAGCCACTCCACTCAAAACAACACTTCCAACCCCAAACTTAGCCTCTGCTCCAGAGTCATCAGCAATCGGCATCGGTCCCTCGGCCGCCTCGGGCGATAACACTCCCGGTGAACTCGCCACCGAGGGAACAACCCCGGAAGGCGCCTCGGCTGGTGGCGCGGAACTCGATGAAATGCCCATTACTGGTCCCTCAGAAACCCCCGGCACCTCCGCCGGAGAACTCACCGGAGGTGAACTTCCGACCACTGGAGGAACAGGGGCGAACACGGGTGGCGAAGAAACTGGGGCCTGTGTTGGAGGGACGGGACCGCGAGACGGTGAACTCGCCGGAGAATGTACCGGAGATTTCACCGGAGGAGAGTGCACCGGTGAAATCACCGGCGATCTCGAAATCTTAGGGAGTGAAGTGGGTGATGAAGAAGGAGCATAAGATGGAGAAATTTGTGAATTTGATGGAGTAATCAAATTACATAATAAAATTAACCCAACAAAAACTGAAATTAATCTATGCATTTTCAATTTCTAAATTGGGATATTAAAATTAAACAATATTTGATATTTCCACTGATTTTCAAAAGTAATAATTGGGAATGTTTGTCGTATGAATATATGGGAAAGATTGGTTTAATGATTTTTTGGGGGTTTCTCTGTTTTTTTTGTTGGGATGAAAAAAGAGAGATTTATATATAGTGAGAATTGAATAAAAAGTGTAGAAGAATTAGGTTTTTTTTAAAAATATTAAGGTGACCGTTGGAGTGGAATGTTTTGAGGTGACTGGCTATAGCAGGTTTTGTAGCCGTTGTTGTTTGATGGACTACCGGCTATAGAAGGTGGGTAAACGTTCCGTTAAGTTTTGCGCCTATTTTGGGTGGTTTCGGTTGGATTTTATTTTTGTTGTCAAGGGTTAAATATTTTTGGGTTTTAATATTTAATTATCATTTAGACAATTAGGCAATCATCGTTTAGAAAGTATTCCGTAGGTTATATAATTCTGGAAAATGCTATACATAATCTTTAAGCCTATATATAAGCATTAAATACACACTAAAAAATCGTATAAAGTTAGGAAATCATAATAATATAAATACTAATTACACTGATTTACGCATGTTTTTGTCATGAAAACCTAATTTTATACAATTTTCGAGAGTGTATTTAATGCTTATATATATAGCACTTAGGGCTACATATAGCATTACCCTATAATTATATACCACCCTCGTTTTATATTAAGGTAAAAGCTAATAAACGTCTCGAGAGCGTTGGATAAGATAGCTAAAAATAGAAATATTAAATTAAAATAAACATTAATTACACTGATCGACGCGTGATTTTGACATGCATTTCCAAATTGATACCACTTTAAGAAGTATTTTAAATGCTTATCAAACGTCTCGGAAGCGAGGCGTTCATTAACAAGATCTTATATTAATGGCAACAAAAGGGGTAAACGTATATTTTCGTACTTCATAGTCCACAGGTCCCTTTTAACATGCCTTACTTTTCTTTAATTTTTATGATGTCCTTTTTACCTATTCTCTCTAGCTACTAAAATTGGGTTCCACACTCCTTTCATTATTTCTCAGATCAATACTTTTTCATTCTCCGAAATTCTTGCAAATTACAATTGAGCAAATAAAATAAACCGATGGAATGAGTATCATCTACTAGAATGAGCCAATGAGATTGATTTTGTGACTGTCTTGTTTGGTTGACAACATAAAATGGAAGAAGTGGAAATTTATGGGATTTGATAAATTGAGGAGTTGTTTGGTTGACACAAAAAGCAAAAATGAGGAAAGTGGAAATTCATGGGAATTTCAACTTCTCACAAAACAAGGGAAGTAAAGTAAATTACCTAACCCTCCCTATGTCAATCAAAATTCATGAGATTTCTAAATTTCCACATTACCAACCAAACAAATTTAGGAAATTCTTAGAAATTTCAATATGAAAATAACTTCCCATGAAATGCAATTTCCTGTGGAAATTTAATTCCCATGTCAATCAAATAAGGCCTGAGTTTATTATCCTTATCACATTAGAAGGTATAAAACATTAATTATATCACATGGTTTATACTTTAATTTAACCCTTTTTATTAAGTTAAAATTAATCTTAAACATTTTAAGAAATCAATTAAATTTGTTTTTTTTTTTTTAAAAAAAAAAAAATGTGTGTATGTGCGTGTGTGGTGAAGTCGTGTTAAACTAAATTATCTCTTTTTAGGAACCCTGAATGGGCTCAATCCATGTGTTCTATTTTCAATTCATAAAAGTACAAAAATATACCCTTTATTTTTAGAAATGCATGGCAAAGGCAGTAACTATTCCAAATTCCAAGGGCAATCAAAGAGTGAAAAGTAGGAAATTACACAAGATTTCTTACCATACAAAATAAATCTAATCAATGATATTTATGAACAAGTAACACATATCCCTTACAAATCATTTTAATTTACTTATATCAGATTATTAAGAGCTTGCTAAACAAAATTCTCAAAACAAGAAAAATGGAAAGATTTTCTTGGGTAATGATCATGTTAGCAATAGTCATTTCAAACCAATATAAAGTGATCCTAGGATGGCCAGATAGTTGGTATACTCATGTTACAATAAAGAATGAGCTGCCTGATAATCTCCCTTTGAGATATCAATGCAAATCCAAGGATGATGATTTAGGTGAGAGCATACTCCAAAATAAGGAAACATTTACTTGGAAATTCACTCCAAATATTTTTGAATCAACTCTATATTGGTGCAATATTTGGTCGAGATACGGTTATGTATCTAGTAAAGTTTTCTCAGAGAAAGAACAATTTTATCATTATTGTAATTTTAAAGATTGCACTTGGACTATAACTGATCAAGGCATTAATGTTATTGATGTTAAGACTAGCAATCCCGTTCTTTGGCACAAGTGGAATGACGAGAAGCAACAAGAATCACCTAGTCCATCGCCTCAATAGGTTTTTCATTCATTAGAAGATTCAAATGACAATCAATTATTAATTGGGTAGGATAATAAATTTGCATATTGCAATAATAAATTTTGCACCAAAACATATGCAAATTAGCAATTTTGGCAAATGTAGTTAGAAAAGCTATTTGATGATTATCCTTCTTTTTAACTCAAATCATTCCATCACTATGGTTGTGAATTTGTGATAAAGAAGATTACTTCTGCTATGTTAAGACGTTACTACTTTTTTTTTTAGTTATTTTTCCCTTCGATAATTTTATATTGTACTAATTGTAAAAGTATCATATATACTCAGTACATTCCACCTGCTCAGTTTTGTTTTACATACATTGTTGTTTTTTGGTCAACGATCTTGAAATAAGAAAACTTGACTGTATCTGGTAATTTATACTTCTTCCATTCTTTTATAAACGCTATGTTTGGAATTTCTTGCTTGCTAATGCACAAATAATAAATTTTGATATTTTAAAAACATACTTACTCCAATGGTTTTTATCTTTCTACTTTCTGTTATGATATGTGCTTTTTTATCTTCCCACTTTTGCTTTATTCTTTTTACGCTATAAAGAAAATTTTCACTTTTATCACCCCTTATCCCACCACATGGTCCACATAAAACTATAGTACGTCGTATATAATAATACCAATGTCCACTTGATAAAAGCTCTAACCACCTTAGCTACCTCGCACTCTCTGGACTTTTACAATATCCATGTTACTAATTAACTTTGAGTTTTTGGACTTACAACTAAAAACTTTGTGCACCTTACAATGTACAAACCGATTATTACTCATTTTTTCAACTATAATAAAAACGATTTTGTACAACTGATTATTCATTTTTCTCAAACAAACATACTACGTATATGTTTTGATTAAAAAATTATGTACCATAATATCAAAAAATTTGCCTACCCGATCATTATTTATGGAATTCAATGAAACCTAATATAATATTTCCAAGGAATCAAACAACTACTAACAAAGATATACTTGGTATATATTATGACTGAATATCAACAAAATCAATAACCTATATATTCCTCTTCTTTAATTTTTCAACAACTGATTAAAAACTTTAAGTAGAATAAAGATCTAAGCTATAGCAAATTGAAACACAAAACCAGTATTCAAGCTCCCCACTCAACATACACAAATTCATATGTTGCTTTTGCTTTACTTCTGAACATTAGATCTCGCCATTGACAAAGGTGTGTATTGTGTTTTCAATTTGAAGCTTGTTTTAAGCAAACATTAAGGTTAGTTTGATTTAATAAATAAATAATGGTGCAACTAATTTGATGCGGAGGTGGTAGGTACGTAAAAGAGTTAGAAATGTGTTTCATATATTTTTAATTGCTCCCAAACTCCACAAATTATTATGTTTGTTTGACTAATGATATGTCTACTTTGTGATGTAGAATATAACTAATATAAGTAGGAATGTAATTAAGTTTTTGTTAATATATAGGAATCTAAGTTAGCCATGGACAAGTGTCATATACATAGTATAAGTTATTTGTTAATATATAGGAATCTAAGTTAGCAATATTCCATTATTATTTTGGCAAGCATGTATAAATCTTCTTGGGGAATAGTTCTATTTGCAGTAGTCATTTTAAATCAATATGTAGTCATATTTGCGAATATTCACGTTTCAATAAAGAATGAATTGCCTGGTAATCAGCCAATCAGAATTCATTGCAAATCAAAGAACGACGATTTGGGTTATCACATACTAAATGTTCATCAAGCATTTTCATGGAAATTTAAACCAAATATCTTTAATACTACCCTTTATTGGTGCAATGTTTGGTCTAAAAAATATGGCTACTTGAAAAGTGACGTTTTTATTATGAAAGATCAATTTATTTACTATTATGATTATAAAGATTGCAATTGGATTGTAACAGATCAAGGGATTAATATTATAGATTACAGAACTAATAAACCCGTGTTATGGAACAAGTGGAATGGGTCGCCGAAGTAGAAGAATCACAAGAATCGGATATTGGCTTAGAAAAAACCCTATCAAACTTTTTATTGCAAATCCAAGCCTCCAAGGATGAGAGGGCACTCATAACAAACCAATCAAAAGACCATAACAAACCCTATCTCACATTGAGTGACTATGCATCAGAAGTTTGTTGCATGATTGTCCCATACAAGGGATAACATACATCTTACATTGATTTTAAAAAGGAACTCAGCTTTTATTGTCATAAGAAACTATGTTCTGGGGTTCGCATTCAGGACTGAAAAGGCGGACCAGAAGAGCCGTTGTTGAGCTAACAGAAACAGCTCCACAAGCCGCCTATCTTAGACTTCTGGGAATTGTTACTCTTGATCCTGCCAAACATAGAAAACCACAAGAATGAATGAAAATAAATGAAATCAATAAAAAAAATGCCTCATACAAATTTAGAGATTGCAAAATTAAGTGCTGAATTAGAATAGAAATGAAATATGCCAATTCCTTGAGGTAACCAACAGTGACAAATTTTGGGAATATTAGTATAAATGACAAAACAAACCCAAGTTTAGCCCATCTTTTTAATTTAATTGCACTTTTGTATTATAAGCTATATAATCACACGTTTTAAAGGGAAATCATCATAATTGTCTAAAATTAATATTTCTAATTTTTGTTGGGTCTAATTTTGTATGTTGTACTAGTAGATAATAGAAATTACAAACACTTCTCAATAGAACTTTGTGACTGTCTAGATTATCTACAGGTGAATATTAGACAATTGAAACTTTGAATTATTCATGTCAATCACGTGGTATAATTTAGCTACATCTGTTGATATCTCTAATACTTGGTGAATGACAAACTCACCGGTGATAAAACTTGAGGAGAATACTCAAATAACATAAGACTAAAGTAACCGCAAGCTCTTAAATAAACCATCCTAATACGAGCATAAGTAATATTCCCATAATTGCAAGCTCTAAAGATACAACCTGATTATTTGGCTCCTTCCAGTGAAATTTGGATTTAGCAGTTGATATGCCTAATGTTTTCTCGCCCATAAGAAATACTCTAACACCGGGATAATCTTCAACCAGCCCAGAGTTCAAAGTTGCCCAGTGAAAATTCCGTGACAAACTAAATGGAGCAAATAGTACTAGTACTACATCTACGAACTAATGCAGAAAAGATCATTACAATGGCATAGGTTATAAAATATTATTATCATCAAAGCAATTCAGTACAAGCACCTATGTTACTTAGACTTGGTAAAAAGTGTCAGACACAACATGGCCAATTTATGAAATTTTGGCTACTATTGATCCAAATTGAAGTGTCTAATACTCTTAACACCTATGTTCAAGAGTCGAGCATCTAGCACGGATACTTGATGTGAAACAAAGAGACAGAGTAATAGAGGAGCATTAAAAGCATGAGTCTACAGTGTGAGCCATCCTCATGCAGCGCAGTATACTTCAAACCTCACTCTTTTGAATATTATCCTAACTGGTTCACTCCATTACTCTCTCTGACTGCTTAATGATCGGGCATATAATTATTTTCTCAGTGTTATATTCCTTTTATTTAATATTGGGAGTGACCTGACAAAACCACACCTCAAATTTTCATTAAAAGAGATGTAGACATTAATCCACCTGCACAACTGCTATCAGACTTATCACTTCATTCATGCTGACAAGTATACATGAAGGAATCTCTAACACAAGGCATATAACAATACATGAAACTGACTAGGTACACTATAAATTAATAGCAGCAAATTATGCTGTGGTAATGGCATGGCTACGCTTTCTAGTCTTCATCAGTTGATAGGGCAAGAAGTTAGATTGCCAAAAGGAAGACAAAAACTTGAACTTTGAGCTCCATCTGTTTTATTCATTTTACATTAACTGCAATAATCCTATTCATTCCTAAAGATTAAGCTAAAAGCCATTATTAAAATAACTAAATTAAGAAGTCTGGGGGCAGATTGGGGATGACAAATGAGGCAATGACAGTAAGCAAAGATCGATAAGGATAATTGATCTGATCATCTCAACATCCAATGAATTCATAATCCTGTATATAGATACTTTCTCAGCTCAAACTTTAGATATACACTTAGAATATAGATGACTTACTGCTATGTTCATTGGTACTTTAGAATAATGTGAAGATATTATTAGCATGTCAGCTGCTATAATTCTTTAAAGGTGGGAGCTAATCCAAGTGAAAATCACAAGAGGGCACATCGGAAAGTTTAAGTAATAAGATTACAAAGTATATCTGCTTACAACCAAATGACCATTAGAGGTAATTATCCAAAAAAAGATGGGAGAAATGGGGAATCCTACATGGTATGCATATGTTTTGGATTTTCTTATTTCATTCTCATCTATGCAATGCCCTTGTTCGAACTTTAAAAAGAAATGAATAACTTTTGCAAGTTAAAACATTCCCCCAACTGTAGATGTTCTTCCTGGTCTTGAACATTGAATTTGCTTATGAGAAAGGAGGAATAGAGCACTCATATTTGTCCAAAAGGCTTCTTGGTGTGGTTTGGGGTAAATGAGGGTGAGAGTCCATGAGCACTACCAAAAGGATTTGGAGAGAAACTTCAAACATTATCTAAGGAATGAGTTCTCCAACCAGGTGGGTGAAGGGAGAGGAGTTAAATCAATTGAGATTAAATATCATAAACAGGGTAAATAGAATATTGTAGTACAAATAGGTGCCAAAACTATAAGGACCTTGTATAGTTTTAAGTATAATAGCTATCGCCACGAACAAAAGTTCAGAGGACAGAGGCACCATAAATTTCTCCAGATTTGTTTACTACATAAAGTAAAGACTATATAACAGCAGTTTCATAAGTTTCTTTTTTAATGGTATGAAAAATAACAAAAAAAAAATACAGAGACGCGAATGTGTTAGCTGGTATAAATCAGTATACACCATGTAGTAAAGAGTAGTGCAAACTTGTAATGAAGCAGATTAAGATCGATAGAAGCAAAAAAAATAAAAACACATACCATAGTGCATTCTACACAAGACCCAAAAACCCAATGCTCCACCAACTGTAAAAATTCCAGCTGTTTATCTCATTAATCTTGAGCAAGGCTTCGCATCTGATCGCATGAGCTCACCATCAGACCACCCAAGAGCACGTCTCAACGCCATCAAACAATGGTTTCTTTCAAACCTAGCTAATTGCTTGAAATATTCTAGTCGAAAATTTCCCTTTCCAGATTTCAACTAGAATAGTATTTTTTTTACAGGATTAGCTTACTCAAATGACACAAAGGTACCTGATCAAGCATTACACAACACCCCATCAGCAAATGCGCAAATCTAGCTCGCGTAATCAAATTAATCAAATGCCATTATTCATCCAATTAATCACTACCTACCAAGCAAAACTCAAATGCTATCCACTACCTGGGGTCTGCTAATGAATCATCTGCTAACAAACTAGCCTCCAAATCACTACTGTGTACCTTAAATTTGCTAATTTGATAGAGTAATCAACAACCATTACTAAGTTTAGCAGAATTTAATATTCCAAGAATCCAAATTTGTTAATCAAAGTTCAATTTTTTCAGCGGAATTTCATCAAACACCTGATGTGCATACTCTAAAAACTCAATCTTTCACATGCACAACCACATTTCTAAGACCCTTGTTCCTATTCTTGATTTTATGGGTTTTTTTTTTTTCTCATACCCACAAAATTCAATTAATCAATCAAATAAAAATGACCCTTCATTAAATTTTTAATACACAAAATTTATTTTCACTTACATTGATACTAGTATTAAAGAGGATTATATTATACTCAAAATCATTAGCTGCTATAATTTTAATATATTATAAAGAAATAAACCAAAGTTTAAAATGCAAAATAGTGGAGTTCACAAGAAAAAAGGGCACAATATAAGAAACATGAAAGAAGAAGCTTTACCTGCCGATATTCTTAGCCGGAGGAGATCTTTGCAGAGTCGGGAGAGAGAAAGATGGACTAATACATAGTTTTTTTTTTTTTTTTTCTTTTTTGTCAAGATTGAGTTACATTGGGAGCTCTATCAATTAAAATTGAAATCTATGTTCTACAAAATAAAAGTTTATAATATGTGTATTATCTATTTTTTATATTTAAAATACAACACAATGAACGGCTTTAAATAATTTAAGAGCAGGTCGTCGAGTTACTTCGAGTTCGAACTTGATTAGTTCAAATTGTTTACAATTCAATTTGATAATGGGTACGAGTCATTAACGATTCAATATATTTGGTTCAATTTAACTTTGAAAGAGTTTTTTTTTTTTTCCAATAAAGATTTTACTACGTATAAAAAAAGTTATGTAGAGAGTATATAAAATGATAGTTAGAGATTACAAAAAAAATTATTTTCTCCTTTCTCCTAAGTGCTACTCACTTATATCATCTTTTTCTTATATATACACAATAAGATATTGTATGTGGTTGGTTACACCATATGCCCGTTTGTAAAATAACAAAATAACTCCTATAAAACTAATCGAGTAGTCACTGAGTAAATCTCATATGTGGCCGGCCACATATAAAAGTTGGTGACATTTTAAAACTTTGACTTTATAAAAGGTAAATGGGTAGCACTCAGGAAAACGGACGTATACTAAATATTATATCCGGAGTAAAAAAATTGTGCATAATTGTCCACCGACCACCTAGCACGGACCCTTCTCGTGGCTGCAAACAGTACCACCCCCTGATCATCTCTCACTCTAAATCCGACTCTGGCTTCCTCAATTTATACAACAAGCATCTATTGATCTATTAATAGTGGTTATCTCATCCTATATATATCAAGGTTAGAATTTTATTATTTTTTCCCTTTCTTTTTCTCTCTTATTTGATGATTTGCTATTCCTATTAATCAATTAGTTTTAACTTTTTAATAGGTTAAATAAATTAATTGTTGAGGGGACTTTTTGCCTTGTTAATGGAGGACACATCTTCCATTTTGTCTTTATTTCCTTTTTACAACTCCTCTATGTCATCACCTTAAAGTTCTGTTTTTTTTTGTGATATTATTATATCAATCATTAATATACTTGTTAATTTGCATATTACCACTAATTTCTTTCTTTCTAATCATCAAATGTAATACGGAGTTTGAGCTTTACTTATTAATACTCACTCTTGTTTATATCACCTCATTTGGATTAGAAGCTTATACTATTATTTGATCCATCAGAATGATTTATGAATTTGTCACTATCTTCTTGGAGTCTACTATCGTTTGAAAGTCGTACATGTATGTTTATTGTTTTCAACTGACCATTACAACTAATAACATATACTTGTATAACAATAATTTATGCTACCTGCTTCATGATTATTGGCTGATTTCCAGCAGATTAATGCTATAGAATAATTATCCAATCTTGTCATCTCTATCGTTTCTTTTCTGTCTGTTTTACATTTTCATGATTATACCATAAAATCATACTACTATTCTAATGCACTATTACTAAATAATAAGAAAACAAGTTGGGGTAGATGTTAAACCTTGGTCTCACATCTATGTCCTTTGTCCACTTTGTCAAGGATACTAAAACCTGATGATTTTCTTCCTGCTTCTAGTACGGACCAATGGCTGCCGTTGAATCTGACCAGATCAGTGCAGAACATGTAACTACCGATTCACAAGAAACGCATAGTGCTTCTCTGGGACGAACTGACAGTTCCAGTTTATCGGTTGGAGGCCTTTCTTTTAGTCTGCCTGCTGGATTTAACTCACATTCAAATGATAATCTTTCTCCAGCAGAACTTGGAGACCAGGCACTTGATGTTAACAGACATCACTTGGCTAGTGGTCTCCTATTGTCTGTGGAAAATGCTGCAGAAAATGGACCTGGAAATCAGCTGACACGTGGTGACTCAATAGCTCAAGCAAGCAGCAGTGGTGCCTCACTGCGAAGATTATTTAGCCTGTCAGGTGCTTCTCGCCCTTATCTGGACGAGGATGTAGAAAACGAATCTGTTTCATTGGCTGGGGATATTGGAGATAGGATAGTTAGCAGAAGAGGAAGTCAGAGGCAGAGCGTCCAATCATCCATGGAACGAGGGATCGCTTTTCCAAATGCAGAAGAATTACTGGATTCATATGGCTTTTGGTCTCATGATCACACCACAAACACCATATCTCCAGTATCACCATTGGTGTCTGAAATCATAACTCCACTCTCCACAAGTGCTCTCTTGCACAATAAACAAGTAAGCTCACTTTTAGATATAGGCTTCTCCTTTTGCTTGAATCATTGTTTAATGTGACTGGTTCATTTGCTTCAACTTCATGTTGTGCATTATTTGACTACAGGAGGAGAAGAAGGAGCTGCCACCACTTTTTGAATATTGTGCCTACCTCATACATTTGTCTGTCTTTGGAATTCTTGGGGTAAGAGCTTTTATCATCATCCATGATTTTCTTGCAGTAAGGAGAATTTTAAGTAGTTGTTCTGTGTTTCTCAAATCTCACCGTGTAATGACTTCAGGCTTTTGCAAGTTGGGATTGTATCTTGAGTCTTCACTTAGCAATATCTGATTTTGCAGGTTCTTACCAGGTTTCTACTACAGAAACTGTTTGGCTCTAGTGTTATAGGTGTGACGAGTGACAAGAGCATCCTATATCTTGATCTACCATCTAACATGGTATTATTCTTTTTCTAATTGAATTGCCTTACATGATAGACCATCCTTTCGATTCAATTCGCTAGATGTGTAGAATTGAAGAGTAACCAACTTTCAGGTGTGCAAGCTCCTTAGGAGAAGGTTCTAGTTTTCTCTTCTATGCATCTTGAAATTTTCTAAACAACTGTTTCTCTAAAATTGGTTCTTTTGCCTCTACGAACGAAGACAATAGGACTGGTTATGTTTTCTTACAGAACTTTGGGCATTTTGCAGGTGGGTTCATTTTTAATGGGATGGTTGGGTGTAATATTCAAAGGCAAGATATCACACATGTCAGATCACCTTGCAGTCGGACTTTCCACTGGTTATCTTGGAAGCCTTACCACCTTCAGTGGTTGGAATCAGAAAATGCTCGATCTTAGCGTCAATGGGCATTGGGTATTCGCTGTATTGGGCTTTCTCGTAGGTAATTGTTTTGTATGGAAATGTTGTCATTGGGATTTGTTACTTGTGAGTTGTGACCTTTGTGGTATATTAACTATGGCCATGGCTTTGTTACTTTGTTTATAAATATTTTTTCAGTAAGTACATAGAAATTTCATCATCTATGATCTCAGTATATCCTCACCTTTTGTTACTTGCAGGGTTGTTTCTTGCTGCTTATTCTATTATTGTTGGAATCGAGACAGCTAAGGGTTTTAGGTGGCTTCTTGAAAGGACTGGAAATAGTTCAAGCTTCAGTAAGTTGAGGGTGAATAACTTTAAGAGTCACTTGATAGTACTAACAGTATTAATGTTGGTGTGGGTTGGTTTGTGGACCACAAGTGGGATCTTGGAGAACAAAGAATTTAAAAATGGCGGCAGTGGTGCTCAACTTTGGTTGGGATGTCTAGTCGGTCCTTTCGGGGTTTGGTTGAGGTGGTGGCTTGCTCGATTCAATGGACGTGGATTGGGGAAAGCAGGAAGGTGGAAATGGATCCCATTTGGGACATTGGCTGTTAATGTGTCCGCAGCATGCGTGATGGCAGCTCTTGCTACTGTGAAAAAAGCGGTGATGTTTTTTTCTATTTACTCGTACAATTATAATAGTGGGCTTGGTTGATGTGCCTTTAAGGCTTATTGCAGGCAATTGTGGTTGCTTTAAATACTCTCAAAATTAGATACATGGTTGCCTCATTAGATGTTTGTTAGCATCAATTGCCTCATTGCTTAATCTTTTAATCCATTTTGACATTTTGTGGCTGCTCTTGATCCTTGGCTAAACACTTGCAATCTTGCACACCTTTGTTGTTGAATTTGAGTTTATGAATTTTTCAGTTTCGATGTTGAAAAATAGAAGTATGTGCTCAATGCTTTAAAAGTATTGCTAAGCTTTATTGGTAGTCCATTAGCCGAGTATCTGAAAGTTTTGTGTACTTGGTGTAGGTCAGTACAAAGGATTGTGACACGGTTTCCTCAGGGATACAATTTGGCCTCTTGGGATGCCTAAGTACTGTCTCCACATTCATGGCCGAATATAATGCAATGAGAGAGAGCAGTCATCCTTGGAGGGCATACGTATATGCATTGATCACCCTCCTGATATCATTTGGCTTGGGAACCTTGATATACTCAGTACCTGTGTGGACATTGGGGTACAATTAGAGCCTGAGTTTTTTTTTTTTTAGTTTCTTTGAAATTTAAGTTCATCACGAAAATACACAATACTCGGTGCTAGTTTCATGTTGATTAGGCAAGTTTCATTTTTTGTAATAGTTGAATTTTTTGTAATACCATGGAAGTGTATATATAGTTAGATACAAAATAATACATCAGAACTCTGAGTATCAGTTATCAGTGTCTTCTGTATATGAGATCAAGTCACAGAACATGTTCTGATGTATTAAAAAAAATAAAAAACCATGTATTAGTCCATCTTTCTCTCTCCCAACTCTGCAAAGATCTCCTCCGGCTAAGAATATCGGCAGGTAAAGCTTCTTCTTTCATGTTTCTTATATTGTGCCCTTTTTTCTTGTAAACTCAACTATTTTGCATTTTAAACTTTGGTTTATTTCTTTATAATTTATTAAAATTATAGCAGCTAATGATTTTGAGTATAATATAATCCTCTCTAATCCTAGTATCAATGTAAGTGAAAATAAATTTTGTGTATTAAAAATTTAATGAAGGGTCATTTTTATTTGATTGATTAATTGAATTTTGTGGGTATGAGAAAAAAAAAAAAAAAAAAAAAAAAAACCATAAAATCAAGAATAGGAACAAGGGTCTTAGAAATGTGGTTGTGTAAGTGAAAGATGGAGTTTTTAGAGTATTCACATCAGGTGTTTGATGAAATTCCGCAGAAAAAATTGAACTTCGATTAACAAATTTGGATTCTTGGAATATTAAATTCTGCTATACTTAGTAATGGTTGTTGATTACTCTATCAAATTAGCAAATTTAAGGTACACAGTAGTGATTTGGAGGCTAGTTTGTTAGCAAATGATTCATTAGCAGACCCCAGGTAATGGATAGCATTTGAGTTTTGCTTGGTAGGTAGTGATTAATTGGATGAATATGGCATTTGATTAATTTGATTAAGCGAGCTAGATTTGCGCATTTGCTGATGGGGTGTTGTGTAATGCTTGGTCAGGTACCTTTGTGTCATTTGAGTAAGCTAATCCTGTAAAAAAAAAAAAAATACTACTCTAGTTGAAATCTGGATAGGGAAATTTTCGACGAGAATATTTCAAGCAATTAGCTAGGTTTGAAAGAAACCATTGTTTGATGGCGTTGAGACATGCTCTTGGGTGGTCTGATGGTGAGCTCATGCGATCAGATGCGAAGCCTTGCTCAAGATTAATGAGACAAACAGCTGGGATTTTTACAGTTGGTGGAGCATTGGGTTTTTGGGTCTTGTGTAGAATGCACTGTGGTATGTGTTTTATTTTTTTTGCTTCTATCGATCTTAATCTGTTTCATTACAAGTTTGCACTACTCTTTACTACATGGTGTATACTGATTTATACCAGCTAACACAAAACAGCAACCAAAACCCCAAGGGTGTGTACTGACATCTGTAGAAGTGTGGTCGAGAGAGGACAGCAAGTGATTGGTAAGAAATGGTCGAGACAGCATTGCAAGTGGCTGCAGGAACTCAAGAGTAGCATTCTGTTTTAGCTTCTGCTTTGTTTTTTGTATGTTAGGCTGCTGTTTTGTCTGTTTTTTGCTGCTGTCATGGTTTTCTGGTCAGGATTTCAGCTTGTTTGCCCTGTTCTGTGCTGGTGCCTGACTTGCTGGTGCTGTGTTGCTGTGTTTCTTGTTGGTGGTGTGTGTTTCTGTCTTGTTCAGGCTGTTAGGATGCCTGGTCTGAGCTTCTGGCTTTCTGTTTGCTGTCTGCTGTTTGCTGCCTGCTGTTCTGCTGTTCTGCCTGCTGTCTGCTGTTGTGGTTGCGCTGCTGTGTTCAGTGCTGCTTTGCTGACAAGTTGCTGTATGTTTGTGCTGCTGTTGCACTGTTGTGCTGTTGGTCTGCTGGTTTTGACAGCTCGTGCTGGGTCTGGTGCTGGCTGCCTAGTCGTGGTGTAGCTTCTGGTTACTGTTTTGCTTGTAGCTGCTGCTGGGGTTGCTGGTCGTGGTGTGGCTGTGCTGTCTCATTCTCTGTTGCAGGCTTGGGGTCAGTGGGAGCTGCTGCAGTCTGCTGTTTTTTTGCCTTAGTTTTTATTTTATTTATCAAAGATGTAGTGCTCTTTAATGCTGGTTAGGAAGGTACTCTATTTTTATTGACTTTGTGGTATATGCTGCCCTCATTGCTTCAATATGCATTTCTGAGCTTGATTTTTCATGTGATGATGATAAAGCTCCATCAGATGTATGACACAAATATTGAAGAAAATATATGTGTTTTATATATATTATGATTATATATAAGTATTTGGTACAATTTAAGTAAAAAAAATGCAAAAATTTTTTTATTTTTATTTCTTATTTTTTTGGGGCACTTTTGGCACCGGTTTTGGAAAAGAACTGGTGCTAAAAGTTTTTTTAAAATATTTTTGGAGACTTTTGGCACCGTTACTAAGACAAAACTGGTGCGAAATGTCTGGGGTTTTAGCACCCCCCAAATCAGGACCGGTTCAAAACCGGTGCTAAATGGGGGTACTGAATTGGTGCGGATTACGTGTTTTCGCCTAGTGAGTAAAATAAATTACTAAAATACCATTTTAAGAAAATACTAATTAATTAGAAAATACGTTTCAAAAATACGTGGTATTACACTATCAGCCAACAAAAGATACATTTTAGCCAACAAGAAGAATATATTCGCCAACAAAAGGTACTTATCAGCCAAGAGACGGAACATATCAGCCAACAAATAAAGCATATCAACCAACAAAAGGATGAAATCAACAAACAAAAGCAACAGGTAAGCCAATAAAATAAACAAATCAGCCAACATAATGAAACATACAAGCCAACAATTAAAATATACATATCAGCCAACAAAATAAATATATCAGCCAACTAAAGAAACATATAAGTCAAATGATGTCTGATATCAGTCAACAAAAGGGAAAAAAAAAACATATCAGCCAACAAAAGGAATATATTAGCTAACACAAAAATCATATCAGCCAACACATGAAACATATCAGCCAACAAGTAAAATATATCAGCCAAGCTTCCCGCACCAAATTTGCGTGCAAACGTCCGCACCCAATACCTTCTCTTAAATTAGTATCCAAATTTTTCTATTGCCAAGCGTGAAACACCAAATGATACAATCAAAATTGCAAAAATTAAGGGTCACCTAATACAAATCCACTCAAATGAGCATAAACATGAACACAATATTTCTTCATTTCATTCACCTCAATTCAACTCAGCCATGCTTTAAAAAGGTTGGGTTAGAAAGTAAGGTGGGATGAAGATTAAATAACGGTAATACATTCACTTATTAAGACGACATGAGTAATTTATGACATCACTGAGTAATCCCAGTTTAAATCCATGCCTTGAATTCCAAATATTGATTGTGATTGTGAAACATGACTACATAAAGAGCAAAATTACGATAAATTCCAAACTAACAACTTTTCATTAAATGTGGCTTTGTAATTATTATTTTATTACCAAAATACTATAATCGTTGATTGTTGTTTATATACTTGATTTACATTTTTTTTTTGAAAATCAAATACGGAGTATAAAAAAGTGACAAAGTGATAAACCGGGGCTTGCTCGTAGAATTACCAACAACTCTCCCTAAAAAAAAAAATTACCATTAACTCGTTGTGTCGTAACTCGTTGGATTCGTGACACAATGGATCAGAATTTTCATCCATCTCTCTCTCTTTCTCGGAAAATCCTTTTTTTTTTTTTTTTTTTTTTGCTAAATTAATTTATTCCTTTTCTTTTCAAATCACACACAATCTTCCAGATTAGGGTTTCCAAACTTTCTCTCTCTTCGTTTTTCCCTTTCATTTCTCTCCCTTTTCCCTCCAATCCAACACTCGCGTCTGCAATTTCTTCCCTTTCTGGTAAGTCAAATCCCTAGAATTTCAATTTTTATTGTTGTTTCTGGTTTATGGATTTAATTTGTTTGAAATTGCGTGCAACATTCGCTGTTTTCTCGCGCTAAATTTGTTTAATTTTGCCGTTAGTTAGCTAGAAATCACTAAGCTAACCCTAGTTTTAACAATTTGAGAGGTTTAGAGAAGAAGGGGAAGAGATGGATGATGCTGAAGGGGTAGGAGGAGGGGGAGGAGATCAGGTGGAGCAATTCCATCGTAATGAAGCGATTTCTGCAGTTACTGATGAGGGTTTTGGTGAGGAAGATGATGATTACGAGGATCTTTATAATGATGTTAATGTAGGAGAAGGGTTTTTGCAATCTTTGAGGAAAAATGAGGAAGTAGGGTTTAGGAATGATGGTGAAAGTAGTAGGCTTGAACCTCCTCAGTCTCAGTCTCTATCTCAGCATCCCCCACCCCCCTTTTTGTCTGAGGATGATGGGTTGTCGATTCCGGGTGTCGGGCAGGGTGAGGGAGAGAGAAAGTTTGAGGGTGATGTGGGTAGAGTAGATGGGTTTCAGAATCAGGGTTTAAGAGGGAGTGATGTTAAGGGCCCTGTACAGCCTAATGGTGGTATGGGTTCTGGTTCAGGAGCTGGGGTGTCTGGTGCAGGGCGTGGTTATGGAGGTGGACTGAGGGTTGAGTTAGGGCCACATTCGAGTAAAGTAGGTGATGTAGATGAGCAAGCAGTTAATAGTATGCCACCTCAAGGGATTAGTCAACCCCAGCAGCCACATGGGATGAGTGTAGGAAATGAGGGAATTGTTAGACAGGGTGGTGGAGGTGGGGTTGTGAATGGGACTGCTGGGAACATGAGTGGAACAGGAAGTTCTGCTGTGCAAGTTACGCCAATGGGTGCTGGTATGGGTGGTGCTGGTGGAGGAGGGGGTGGTGGGAATGTTCTTTTTGTTGGAGATTTGCATTGGTGGACTACGGATGCAGAACTTGAAACTGAGCTTGTCAAGTATGGGAATGTTAAAGAAGTTAAGTTTTTTGATGAAAAAGCTAGTGGGAAGTCGAAGGGATATTGCCAGGTTGAGTTCTATGATGCTGCTGCTGCTTTAGCTTGTAAGGAGGGAATGAATGGACATGTTTTCAATGGCAGGCCATGTGTTGTTGCATTTGCTTCTCCATTTACTGTCAAGAGGATGGGTGAGGCACAGGTTAATAGAAATCAACAGACGACACCACAAACACTTTCACAACCTAGGAGAGGCCCTGCCGAGGGTGGAAATAAGCCAACTGGGAACAACATATCAACTGGTGGCAATTACCAAGGTGGGGATCAAAACAGGAATTTTATGAGAGGCAGTTGGGGGAGAGGCAATCCTCAAGGCATGGGTGGTAGGGGACCAGTTGGACCTATAAGAAACAGGCCTGCTGGTGGGATGGCTGGAAGAGGTATTATGGGAAATGGTGGCAATGGGTTTGGTCAAGGTATGGGGCCATCTCCTCCGATGATGCATCCTCAAGCCATGATGGGTCAAGGTTTTGATCCTGGTTTTGGAGGGCCTATGGGGAGAATGGGCAATTATGGTGGATTCCCGGGTGGACCTCAACCTCCATTTCAAGGATTAATGTCAAATTTCCCACCTGTGGGTAATGTTGGCCTGCCTGGAGTAGCTCCACATGTGAATCCTGCATTCTTTGGAAGAGGCATGCCCATGAATGGGATGGGAATGATGCCTAATGCTGGTGTTGATGGTCCTAATATGGGTATGTGGTCTGATCCCAATATGGGTGCATGGGCTGGTGATGAGCATGCTGGGAGAGCTGCAGAGTCCAGCTATGGGGAAGAAGCTGTGTCTGACCATCAATATGGAGAGGCAAGCCACGACCGGACTGGTTGGCAGAATCCTGTTAAAGAAAAGGTTCCTGATAGAGACTTTTCAGGGTCTTCTGATAGGAAGTATCGGGAAGATAGGGAGCCTGGATATGACAGGGATATACCTAGGGAGAAAGAGGCAGCACACGATCATGAATGGCCGGATAGAAGACATCGTGATGACAGAGAAACCCGTGACCGTGAGAGGGACCGTGATCGTGAACGCTCACGCGACCGTGATCGTGAGCGTTCTCGTGATCGAGATCGTGAGCGAGAAAGGGATAGGGATCGCTACAGAGAAGACAGAGATAGATATGCTGATCATCATAGGTACAGGGACCGTGAAGCAGATTATGATGAAGAATGGGAGAGGCGGCCATCGAGGACTCATAGTAAGTCCCGTGTGTCCCAAGAAGAAGAGCGTCCAAGATCTAGAGATGCTGACTATGGGAAGAGGAGGAGGATAACTTCTGAATAGCTGATATTTACTACTATGCTTGCTTTTGAGGCTGGATGACTGGGGGTTCACTGTGCTTCTTAGCTTCTACCTTTTTTGGGTCACAAGTTATGATTCATTTCTTAAGTCACTCATGTTCCTTATGTTTCTGGGGTGTGCTTTTCTGCTCTTATGTAGGAGGTAAGTCATTTACCATCTCTTATTCCTCTCATGCCATTTTATCCACCGAGCCATCTTTGTTTCATTTCTGTTAACTTTATAAATGAACTTTATTACGTGCTGCTGCTTCATTCAAGTATAGAATTTATAAACCTTTGTTATTTATTAACAGTATAGCATTGAGAAATCCTTATTTTAATTTATAGATATGTGATTAAGGGTCATCTATGAAAAAGCTTTAGGTTACTCCAATATTGTTTTATAAGACAGGACCAAATATTGTTTGTGTGTGTACGACGTACGTGCGCGTGCATTTGTGATGATCGACTGTTGAGTGGTGTTATATGTGTCTTTTTGCTCAATTCATGCTGATCTGCTCTTCGTTTTGAATTGTAATTGGCTTCTAATAAGCTCCTACAGGTTATCTTATTTTGGTGTAAATAGTGAAATTTTACCTATTGCACTGCAAACTATACAGTACTCATTTAATTTCTTCGCCCATTATGTAATATGTTGTGGCCTGGGTATCGTGGTATACTCTTCAGTTGGTGTTACAGGTCTATTTGCATGATCTAGACTTTTATTTGATGTACTTGATTTTTGAATGAATATGAAGATTTTGTTGATTGTAGGTTCTTTACATCATAATTAAGTTGGTCTTTTGTTTGTTGTTACAACTTACACTGGACTAGAAGCTACTGAATGAAACTTTTTGTTATATAACATTTAATTATTATTTTCTATCCATTTATTTCGGAGATTTATTTGTCTGTAGATGTTGCTAATCTCATGAATGATACCTACATCTTTTATCATCTCCTATAAGTTTTGAATGTTGGGAGTTTTTTCTGATGAATTAATATTAATATTGGATTTTTCTCTTCTATCAATTCTACAAAATTTCGTGCCTGCTGCTTTATTAAACTGTTCCGTAATGATTCTTAGACTTGATAGATGCGATAGGCATAGCCATTGCTAGAGGTAGCAAGTTATGAAGGTTTGTGCTATAATATCAAGTCTTTGGGAAAGGCTCGTGTAAGGACTAGGTGTTATAATATACTTGTAGCAAAAGATAGTAGGATCTTGAACTTGGTCATATTCATGTATCTCATTTTAATGTGAATATACCAAGCATAGTAAAAACTCTCAACTTTGTTGTGGTAATAACGTACAAGCCTCGTACTGTCAACCTATGATATACAAACCATGATAGACTTCAAAGAATTTTTGAAAATTTGATCCAAAGTCTGCTATACAATGCTGCTGTTATATAATTCTTGTAGGAACGTTTGCTCTAATAGGTTGTTCTGTGGCTTTTTTAACGAGTCCTTGAAGGTCATGCTTATTGTCCTGCCTCAGGAGACATGCTTGCAAAATATATTGGCTAATCTGGTTTTTTTTACTTTTAATTTTACTCATGGGAATGTTTGAAGTAATATACTAAGGGGCCGTTTGGTTCGTAAAGTGGAATTGGAATGGAATGGGGAAAGGGTATGGAGGAGAATGGAATGAAACCCTTGAAATTTGCTATGTTGTTTGTTTAATAACAAAGGGAAACAAATCCCACCACCACACCACCACCTAATTCCACCTTTTCCAGCCACCATCCATCCACCAAACCACTCACCGCACCTCCCCCACCATTCGCCGCCCTACGCCACCTCTCCCCCACCCCTGCACAGCTCATCCCTCCCCCAAAAAACCATTGGAACCTGGATTAGGAAGATGAAGGGCAGTTGGGGGACTTTTGCTTTCGAGCTGCATATGGGTCAATGGAGGAGGTGGAGGTGGAGGAAGGGGGAACAGACAACCAGAAGCTGCATAGGGGTCAATGACGAGGCTGGCCGTGGTGCGGCGAGGGGTGGGGGAGAGGCGGCCGACGGATCTAAGTGGAGGGGAGGGTTATGCGTGGGTGAGGGAATGATTTTCCGGTGAGAGAAGGGGCGGCGAGATTCCGGTGAGGGGCGGCGAGGGTAGGGGGATGGCGGCGAGATTCCGGTGAGGGGCGGCGAAGTTCCGGCGAGAAGTGGCTTGGGTGAGGGTGGTTGATGTGGGTACGGTGGTGGTTGGGGAAAGGGAATGGGAAAAGCTAGGGGGGGGGTGGGGAATGGGAGTAGAAGCTTTTTGGGTAATCAAAGGGGAAAGGGAATGATAGAAATGCAAAAAAAAACAACAAAGGGAATGATTCCCATGGAATCCCATTCCCTTTGATTATTACTGCGAACCAAACGGCCCCTAATATTAATGCTTGGTTTATGTCTGTTCAATCTTAGAATCTTTTTTTTTTTTTTTCCCTTTTCTTATTTTAAATATTATCTGACGAAATCTATCTGTTTGTAGTTGTTGAAGGCAACCTTGACTCAGAGACTGAAGCTGGAGTGGGAGGCTCTTTGGAGATTAACATTACCTTGAGGTTTTGAAGTTGAAGTCGTATGCATGGTGTCCGGATCCTGCAAAACATCACACCGCCCTTTTACCGTTTAGGTGTTAGCTGTCTTTTCAGTTTTTACGTTCTAGTTGGAAATTTATCCATGAAAACAAGTGTTGTGGTTGATGATGCGTATGGCTTGAGAACCTTAAAAAAGTCTCAATATTCTGGAAATTAATATTTGGATGCTATGTTATACGAAGTAGGATTTAGCTCCCAGAGGTTGTTGCTTATGTTCTTTATGTTTTGTTGGATTTTTGTTGTATCTTTCTCTTAGCTTACTCTTTGTTGTATTCTTTGTAGTTGTCGCCTTTTAATTTTCGTCGTGTGTATATATTCCTGTCTATAGCTCATGTTGTTCTTGTGTACATAAGTTTAGATGATTATAGAGAATTTTTCTAACCATTCTTTCAATACAAATTTCTTTCACATGATAAATTAATGGGATTTAGCTTTTGACTTGTTTTCTTTCTACTCCTTGAAGGCAGCTTGTAGTTTGACCTGGATATTACTCGGTTTTTTTTTTTTCTTTTTTTTTTCTTTTTCTTTAAGCTCTTATTAGTGTACTGTTTTTTTTTTTGTTTTTTTTGTTTTCCTTTTCTTTTTTGCTTCTTCTTTAGCTCTTTTTTTTTGTTTTTGTATTTTTTTTTAACAACTAGATGAACCTATTAATCAATTTCTAGGTATCTTTCTTGTGATTTATGTTGCTTTGCATTGTATATAAAGATTAGAATTAGTTTTTGTACTAAAATCTTGGGAGTCGTCAAAGATCTTCAATCTCTGGAATTGAGATGATGGGCCAATTATTCGAAGTTTGAATGTTTGATTTTTGACATAGCTGGCTAGAAAGAGTGAGGCAATTCAAGAATTGGAGCTGAAAGCGTGTTTATATTCGAAGATTGCTTGCTTGCTCACCAAGAATCCAAAGCAAAACCGAGAAACACCGATTGCTTGACGTAATAATACCAACATTAATCGTCAGAAGATTAGAAAAATGAATTGTTTTTCTTTTAGTTTACTCCATAATTTAATCCAATCTCAAAATTTAAAAATACTAATTATATAATTAAATTAAATTTGTTGGTCATTATGTAATTTATTCATCTAGAATATAGATGTATCGAATATATATAGTATGAGTAATAAATCATGACCACTTTGACTAATTAATAGAAGCAAAAAAAAAAAAATGTCGGAAAATTAGAAATATGATCGAATTGTTTCTCTTATTTCGCTTAGAATCCTATTGTTAGGCCCAGTTCACTACACCTTTACTGAACTGAAATTATATTTACTGAAATGAAATTGTTTTTGCTGAATTGAAATTAATTTTACAAAACTGAAATCCTGAGCTAGTCTAATGCCTCTCAATACACCATTAAATTAAGTTTCCAAGCCATATTATTTTGTCCTGTTTTCAATTCTTGAGGTCTAATGCTTGCTCGAAAATACTTCTCTTGTACATTAAGAGTTCAATCAGAAAATCACCAACTTCATAGGCGAAGTTTTGTTTGGACATCAAAGAAACTATCAATAAGTACTAGTAATCTTTGTGACTGCTGCTACTTCATGCCTTCAAGGCTGGCGGGCATTTGGATGCACATCCGTTCAATATCAACTTGAGAATGATCATTCGATGAATGCACCTTGATCTCATATAACTTTGGCCACAGCTTTCCAGTTACTACAAAATATTAACACAAACAACAAATATATAGAAAAACCTGAATAAACCCAAAATAACTACAAAATTCAAAAGTATACATTTTTTTTTTCCAGTTTCTATAGGGTTTAAAATCAGGTAAATTGGCGGTTCTTCAAGGCCTACCCCAAATACTAGAATGAGACATGTTTATCAGCTAGTCTCAGCACAGAACTACAAAGTCCTAAAAAAATTGGGATTTAAACACATCAATACTTATGATTGCAGAAAGTTGAAGGCTGTATTTTCTTCAAAATAAATTTATCTTGTCAGTTAGTAGGCATTTAAAAAGGATAAAAGGGAATTGCCAACATTTTAACCTCTGTTTACTTGTCTAATCGCTGGGCAATTAGACAGACTCTTTTCAAGAAAGGTAGTTGATTAACAATAGAGTGAAATTAACCAGAAATGTGACAGAATGAAGTGAAAGAAACTGACCAAATATGCGCTTTTCATCATTGTCCCATGCGATGCCATTCAAGACGTCTTCAAATTCCTATAACAAAGCAATTAATGCACTTATGAGATGGTTATAAGGATGTTGCTAGCTCTAAAAAAGGTCCAAATTCACGGACTAAGCCAATGTATAAAGTCAACTTGGGTAAAAATGTCAAGACATACTATTTCACCAGCTGCTTCCAATCTTTCTCTGAAACAGGACGAGGGAAGATTATGAGGTGCAATGGGTTGAAAAACACAAATCATGAGTTGAGAAAAGGGAGAGTAGCTAGCTTGAACAAAGAGACAAAGAGAATGGTTGAAAATTAACCTCAACATGGGAAGAAGGATCCAGCCTAGCACTGTACCATCCTCAGGCGATATTCTTATAATGCAGTCAGTCTGCACAACAACTCAGTCAGTCTTCATATTGATATCTATATGATTACAGCTCAGTAAGCTGAAATTACACTATATTGGACTAATTTCCTGGATGTTAATTAACACGCTACTTATATTTTCATGCATAGTATATCTGCTAAGAACATGCTTTCAAGTTCAGGCATCACTTATTAAGCAAGAGAACTGAAGTAAATTAAGTGAGATACCAGAATATGAACTTCGGCATAACAATTACCCGAAAAACATTTGCCCAGACTTCCCCATGAACATACTCCAACACATTTAGGTAATGTACGTCAAGATCTTTGTATCTGACATTCTGCCTCTTTATCACTGTACAACAAGTATATTGAGTGAGATATACATGCAACTATCTTTTAAACAGCTTACTCATTATGTAAAGTTATACTACAGGACATATAGGCAGGACCCAACAGCCTGCAGTGAGAATCGAGCACACAGATATGGTTTTTTATTAACATATACTTCGAATATTTTATCTCTATCTATTACAAGATTTAGAACTATCAAATTTGAAGGCATCCTTAGTTTCGTGCACACAAGAACAAGGCAGCAGCAGCAGAAAGAGGGACAAAAATGAAATCCATATATTGAAAAAAGAGGATAAAAGCAGCACCTTTCATTGTATGGGGATCAATATGGTATAATGTTGATGAACCATCACTTCCAAACATGATTTTCCCATCAGTTGTCAGTCCCCATCCATCCTTCATTTGGTGATTAAATATTCCTAACTGTAGTAAAGCACGAGTGTTGTAAGCTTGTAAGTTGCAACTTTTTGATAAGAGATCAAAAAAAAAAAAAAAATGGTGATTAAATATTCCTATCTGCAATGCAATAAAGCACGAGTGTTGTAACCTTGTTATTTTGGAAGATGTCAAAAAAAAATCTCGATCAAAGTCATAAGTCTCACAACATCAAAGATTAGCACCTTCAGCACTATTAGAAATTTCAAGACGTAGGAAAGTTAGCTTCACGTAAAATCAATCCAGATGACTCATTCGGCTCACACTGAGTCTTTTTTTTTCCTTGGTTTAGCCACACCAGAAAAGAGGTCCGGTACTGTAAACTAATTATACATCAGCTTTTCTGAAATTTTTCCACTCAGTTACCCCAAATCAGATCCATAATTTTGGAAGTCTTAATCAAGAAAAGCTTCTACAAAAGATTGCAAATATGAATTTCTATCCTTTTCAATCAGACTATAATAGAAATTTTCTTATACCAATAGAGAAGTTAGGAATCTCCAGTGCTGTTCTTGTTGCGTTTCTATCTCTTCACTACAGAAACAATTTTCACACTGTTCAAGTTATAAGTTTCCTGAGAAATGATTCAGAATCAAAGACCTTGGAATGAAGAATTCATCTCAATTCTCAATTCAAACTTACGAATGCAACTCGGAAAGAGAGGAACAAGACAAATGCATGCCAAAGTTCTACGGAATAACTTGAGACTAATATTTATTTAATGATGGTGATGGTTGTGAGATTATGGCTTTGAAGTATTCTAATTCAATCATAAATCTTTTTTTTTTTTTTTTTGACGGAATCATAAATCTTATTGAGATGACAGATAGTAGAGATAAAATGCTCTTAAGACACTATATATCACAGTAAGTAAAAGTGGAACTCTAGAATTACTGACTTTGCTCAAGGTTGTTCTGTCGTAAATGAAACCAGTGTTCTGATCATAAGTTAGTTGATACAGCCTGCAAAACAAATTGTATACATAGATTAGAAAAGATTATAGCTTTTCATATATTTTAAGAAGCAAATATGAAGGGGGAGGGGGGGTTGAGGTTCTTTAAAGATCTAATATCCTACATCAATCAATATCTCAAGTATATAGTGGAGTTGGGATGCAACAAGGCTAATTACTGCTTAACAAATAGTTACATAAATTTATATCCCTAGACTTGTTAGGTGTGCGAAGGTAATTTACTCCTGCGGCATAATACGATTGAGGTACAGTGCGGTAACCACAACATCTATGTCAAAAGTTGTACAATTATAAAATGAAAAGTGAATCACAATTGAAACAAGTATTTAGTGATACTGTTGGTCCTTAGCTCACAGATTTACAGCTAAATCATTTGTACAAAGTAGTTGTTAGTTAAATGGCAAATTACTCTTTTAATACAAACCTTTCACCAACCAAAGTTAATCCTTCCCCAAAATAAGAAGAAGACATCCAGAAATGCCTCGACCTATTGGAACCAAGAAAGAATTAGTCAAATGAAGCAAAAAACACAAATAGCTGGGTTATGATTACCGTTTACCAATGCTGAAAATATCTTAGGTTTAAATTAGAATATATCTAAATGAACAAATACTTCCAATATCCAACATTACAAAGAGCTTGTTGGGATCTTTTATATTGTTTAATTCGCTAGAATCATTTTAAGGAAAATTACAAAGGTGGTCTCATTTAGGAAGCCGACAGTTACTCCCTTCATGAAGAGCACTGTATAAAAGTAACTGGAAAAAGATACAATTATATCGAGGAGTGGCTTTAACATCAAAACATACTTTAACAAGAGAATATAGGTAGTAAGCAAAAGGGAAGTAGAAGTATTTCAGCAATCTGGAATTGTCTGTGGAGGTGGGAGGTATTGATTCATTGTAACTAGATAGAATTTAAAGTTGGGAGACAACTTGGGGTACAGAAAACGGAGATTATTTAACATGTTCATGTTAATACAGCTGTGTTGGACTAATGAAATTCTTCTGAAAGTTTGTTGTATTTGTAGCAACACTGGTTAAAGGTAAGATGATCTCTTCAAATCCTACCATACAGAGCCAATCATGGTTATAGTGCTGTTGTAGGTAGAGAAATAATAGTTAATGTGAAAATTGATTCTCCAAAAATAAGATTACCAGAGGAAAATCAGGCACTAATTTCGTCACATGATGATTATGTGTATAGAAGAAGATTAAGGAGCATGTCATATTGAAGTAAACTATTATGCACACTTACTCAACAACCACAATTTAGGCACATAGGAATGTTGAGTTTGTTGCACCCAAGTTCTCTAGCTAGGCTAAAAGCAAAAATAAGTATGCATAATGTACAGAGTGAAACTGGTGTAGAAGCCCAAGAAGGTGTAGGAAAATATGAGGAATGCATAATGTAGTTGATATGCAGTTTGATCATATTGATCAAGACTATGGATCAACCACAAGATCTCTTATGTTAGCTATCTTCTTTAACACTAAGCAAGTTTCCACTCTCCAGAGGTTCATATTAATGTAATATAAGTAAGGTCTATAACTCTATATGCATAATTCGCAGTACTAACGACATGTTCTTGTGTTAAGAGAGGAAGATGAGATGTATGAAAGAGTGGTAATGGCAGCAGAAGATCAGATAACAAGGTGAGTAAAGGCCTTCAATACGAAGTATATAACTACTAACTATATGGAACTAGTAGAAATGGTGAAAATCAGTTGAGATTCATGAAAGTGTGGTGTACCTTTCCAGTTTGTAGATTAACTCTCCTCACTGAAGACTGCAAGGTTCAAAGTCAAGTTAAATAACACAATTTAAATATCAAATACGGAGTATGAACCTAAAAATACTTAAGAGACATAGAGCAAACAGTATCAACAAAAAAGATCTGATATCAGCATACAAAATTGAATAGCGAGATTTACAAACCACACATATAATTCCTCCCTCCTAAATGGAATACTCCAGTTCAGAAGCTCAATCTACGACCATAGGAAAGATGAATCACAGAATACCAGAAACAAGGTATACCCTTCATATAACATGCAGGTTCTAAGTTGATTAAATACACATAATAATGGGTGTAAAAAAAATACACATAAATAATGAGTGTTCAGCTGATCAGTAATTATTTAACTATGACAGTAAACATCTAGGATACTTTATGAAACACCCCCAAATGAAAAAGCAAGAAATGCTGAATGAATAGGACAGAGTAACATTATTTTCCCTTTTATCATCAAAAACTCAACATAATATGAATGACCAAAATCTTATTTATATGAAAAGATCTATAACACCATATGCAAAAACGTCACAAAGCGAAGCAGGACGAATTCACCTCTCCATATAGACCAGTTGATTCATAAAGAGTGTTATTTCCTTCATATAGAAGTCCCTGAAAGGAAGCACAAAAGGACAATAAACAAAATAAGATTTTGATTAGAATCTCTCTATTGACATACTCTAACTGTTTCAATTCATAAAACAAAGCTATATTCTGATAAATCAACTATAAACAATTAGCAAATGTATGAAGTTCTAAATCCATTCTACAATGCAAGCAACAAAACTATACTTGCTTTGAATTAGCCCAAAAATTGATAAAAGAATCCCAAAATAACCAATTCTTGCATGTTGCATGCAAGGTTTTCGACATCTTTCCCCCATCAATCTCAGTAATCTGTCTATTTTTCAAGCTAAAATAAAAGCTACTATCTTCCAAATTAGCAACAACCCACATGCACACAACAAAGTTGATTATGCAACTAGGACTCAGGTACTCATATCAGACACGGGTACGTGTTTAAGTATTCGACTCATCTACAAAATTAAAAATTAAGCATGTTTATGGTCTAAATTGATATGTCAAGAGTTCATACGCAAGAGCTGAAATGAAGAGTTCAAGTAACATAAACTAAAAGCACAATTCAATAAAATTATTGTTTAATGATCACATTATCAAAAGAGGGTAATCAGTTCTAAACTTCAATTCAGAGCAATTGAAAGATAACCCATTTTCCACTAACCATGAAAAACTGCAAAATATAAAAAAAATAAAAAAAATAAAAAAAAAAAAAAGGAAAAAAAAAGACCTCTGTAAAAGCTCTGGGATCATGAGGATACTCACTGACAACTTCAATGGTGTAAATTTGAGCCAATGCTGAGAAGGTGTTCGACGAAATGCCTAAATGAAGGAGGAAAGAAAATAGCAATGAACGAGAAAGCCATTGATTCGTCATGGCAGAATGACACTATGACTATGACAAGCATGTACTAGTTATTCAGCTTCTTACTCTGTCCTATTTTTTACCTTGGTTTCATTGGTTAAATCGGTTTCATAATCACTTTAAATTTTTTTGATTTGTTTCAATTTAAAATTTCAAAATATACAAGTAAATTCTTGTGAATTAAATAAATACTGTGCATAATTACAAATATAAATGGATGGATTAAAAGCCAATATCAAAATATCTCTTGGTATCAATGTTTATTATCGTATTCCTATTATACCAAAGATATCACGTGACGATAATAAAAATGATATCAAGAAATAATATTATCATACCCTTATTATACCAAAATAACATAATACAGAGTATTTTATTATCCTTATTACTAGTATACCAAAATAATATAATATGGATTATTTTATTATATCTAAGATAATAACATTGATACCAAGAGCTCAATTTTTCTTGATCAAACTTCAAACCAAATGAGTGAAGAGTGAGATGCATTACTACGTGTGTGTTTGCCTACACAAAAATAAAATATTTTTTCAAGTCAGTCCTTGAGTGTTGATTTGAGTTCATTTCTACGGATCGTGTTATTTTCCAAGTTCCAACTAAGTGTTTATTTTTCTTTGAACCATAAAGTATTACGAACTAGGTCAAATTGATTATTGGTTGATATTAATTCAGATTCATGTCAAGGTATCGAATTCAATTCCATTTTCGAAATATTTGGACAAAATCACAAAACAAAAGGAATTAAACAACAATGAAAAAGAGATCAATCCAAGCATGAATAAAATAGATTTGTACTTATTGATCATTTTAATTTTAGAAAATTTGTAACTGCTTTACCTTATGTGTGACTGTGCATACATTAGGTTGCAAATCTGCAATGCAATTTAATTCTTATCTTAATAAAGAAATGCGATTATTAATATTGACAAGCATTAAGAATTTAAGATCATTTTTTTTTTATAAAAATAGCAATTATTGACGCTTAATTATTTTCCCCAACAATCAATATACGTGTCAAATTGCCTAGTGCTCATGATTCTCGTGGTTGGATTTAAAATTTAGATTTATAGAAATGGAATTTGGTTTCTTGTCGGCTTGTTTTGGACTTTTGGCTCCCTAATTAACATGATTAATTAGTACTAGTAGAGTGGTTGTAAAGATTTATTAAAGTCACTTATCGATAATTTCTTCTAGCTTTACTACTTGTGGACTTAATAAACATTCTTGTAATCTTACTCACTAGGTCAAGACTCGATTATAGACAAATTATTATACTAATAGTAGCAATTGATTTTGTTTAAACCAACAAGTGTCCAAAGTATCTACTCAGTAATAATGTCACCAATCTCACAACTACCATACGTACTTTATTATGATCAAACAATGTATTAGAGCATACATGCATTGACATATAATATAGACGACATTCAATTATCAATTACGTCATTACTAAACTATAATTGACATCCACTGTACATGATGTTGCATTATTAGTACGTAGTATTGCAGTAGGCATGTAAGCAATATGTTACCCGATAATTAGTGTCATAACCTTTTAATTAAGCCAGTGCTAAACAATAAATATTAAAGCTGTATGAATAATTGTGTTACACTGTTACTTGAAACAAGACCTTGATTATCTCTTGTCTAGACTAGAAACATTATCTTTGAAACTATTTTGTAGGTAGTCTTTTGGGATTGAGAGAATATTGCACGGATAATGTAGAACAATCGTTGTGAATCTTGTGATGGTACAACTTTATAGCCAAATAAAATTTAATGTCACCAGTGATTAGGTTTGATTTTTGCATGCTTAGTATTTGTTTATATATTCAATCATTGATCTAAGTTTTCTTGACTCTAGAGTAAATGCATGGGACTTGGGAGCTAGAGATTGTTAACAACACTTGACCACCCCATCTGACTAACACCATATATATATATGATGAACCCTTCTCATCGAACCTCGTACGGGTGCAACCTTTGCTTAGGAGGCAGTGACCATGGCTTGCTGATGCTTGACATGTGTTAGGGTGTTGCAACTCTTGCGAGGGTGGTTAAATTATATGGTGGTGGTCGATAAGGTGATGAGGAGGTCAAAAGAAGAAACATACATGTAAATAACTATGGTGATAGCATATAGTTATTCTTAATGGTAGTTAGTAACATCCTTAGAATTTGGCACTTGCATGTTAGCCAAAGGAAGAAAGCCCAAAAAATATACAAATGCACATATCACGACATATGTCTTGTTCCATGCCATATCACGAGGTCTTGATTTAAGATGAGGACTTGTGTATAATTAATAGGTAGGTCACAAGATCAAATCGTGGCTCTTTTTCAAAAAATATATGCTTTATTAGGTGACAATTAATTCAAGATCTTTAATTGCAAAATTATTACTGAAGGTAAAACATAATGTTAGTTTGGTGATAATATCAAATCGTTTGATCATGATACAACTAAGACCTGGCAATCCTGACTCAGACCCGATGATCCGACCCATGACCCGAAAACAGTAACCCGAAATCTACCCGAAACCCGAAATCAACCCGACCCGACCCATACCCGACCTTGACCCGAAACGACCCGACTCGAAGTTTACCCGAGACCCGAAATGACCCGACCCGAAGTTGACCCGATACCCAAAGTGACCCGACCTTTAACTTGAATTAATTGACCCAAATAGACTCAAAACCCAAAGTGACCTGAACTAAAATTACCTTATACCTGAAATGAGCAGAATCTATTTAAATCATAGATTATATTATAGATTATTATAAAAGTAATACAAAGAAATTATTACAACTGTGAACAGTGACAATGATAATAATAGTATTAAAACAAAGGTCAATAAGAGAGTGAGGTATAACTCAATTAGTTAGAGCATCCCTCTTAGTTTTAGGAGATCTTGAAATTGATTCTCAATCTAAACACCAAAAAAAAAACAAGGTCAATAAAAGTCTAACAATTACTACTCCATGTATTCCATGAAAAAAGTAGCCTTAATAAATATAGTAAGTTTCTCATAAAAAAATAAATAAATATATATACAGAGTTGAATTTAACCCAATGCATCGACCCGAACATGACCCGACCCGATCAAAGCTTACTCGAAATTTACACCCGAAAATTGACCCGACCCGAACTCGGCCCGAAGTGTTGACCCGATACCCGACCCAAAATCAACCCGAAACCCGAAATGACCTGACCCGACCCGAACTTGACCCGACTCATACCCGACCCGAATGACCCATTTGCCAGTTCTAATACAACTTAGTGAGTTTACGTGCTAGGAATGAATGGTCTAGGTTGCTTAATTAGCTTGTTGAGTCATTTATTAACTATTACTAAAAAAAAAACGTGCTGATGTAATCAATTCCTTAGAGTGTCTTATGTGTCAAGCTCTCATTGAAAAAATTTCCCTCCAAACTTTAATATGATGTCATCATTTTTTTTTGCCCTATCATTTTACACTACTAGAAATAGGCTTATTTCCGAGGGATATTTTCCGACGGAATTTAATTCCCTTGGAAAATTCAAACTTTCCAAGGGAATTTAACTTTGTAGGAATAATCCGTCGGAATAATGCGCTACCGACGGAATATTCCCTCGGAAATTTTCCGACGGATTTTATTTCCCTCAGAATGCTTCCATTCCGACGGAATATTCCCTCGTAGAATCTTCCGACGGAAATAATTCCCTCGGAAATGTCATGTTCCGACGGAAAATTCCGTTGGAACCTGACATTTCTGAGGGAATCAATTCCGTCGGAAACTGAGAACAATTAAAAAAAAAAACCGCGTGTTTCTGCTACTGCTGCAACCCAGAAACAAAAAAAAACGACAAAGAGGAAGAGAGAGAAATGGAGGGCAATTCAAGAGGAAGAGGAAGAGATAGAAAGGGAGAAGGAGAAAGAGGAAGACAGAGAGGACGCAGCCGCCGCTGCACCGCCGCCGGTAAGTTCGCAATTTGTGGTTTAATTTTTTTTTTTTTTTTTTTTGGTGTCCGAAAAACCCTAACCACCACCTTTCACCTAGGGCTTACCGGAGTAATTACTAACAACCACCACCTTTCACCTCACTCGCCGGCGGGTCTGCAACCTCCACGCCCACCAGCCGTCGCCGCCAGCAGGTAGTTTATGTTTTCCCTCTATTTTTTTTTTTTTTTTTTTCTAATAAGTTCACATATATTATTATTTTTGAACTTATACAAAATGCAAGCATAAACTAAAAAGATTAAATCATAAATGTAGTTTATACTTTTATTTTTTTGTTAATTTTTTGTTTGGAATTTGAATATTTGTAGGTTTTGTAGATTGAATTGGTTCTTTGGCAATAACAAACTCAGATCTACAGGTTAGAGAGTATTTTAAAGCTAAATTTATAAATTTAGTTTATACTTGGCATAGATCCTAATGGTGTGTAGATATATGTTAGTTTATTATTGATTTTAGTTGTTGTATTTAAAAGTTGTTGTATTTATATTATAATTTGTTCAAATATTTGAAATGAATGTGTTTGTGTTATAATATGTTAGATTAGTTTAGTTTATTTAAGTTTACTTTTTAATTAATGTATTATAACACGTTAGTTTAGTTTGGTTTAGTTTAGGGTAATAATGTATGTTAGTTTAGTCTATTTTAGTTTAGTATAGTTTAGTTTATTTTAATTTAGTTTATTTAAATTTGGTTTAGTTTTGGTTAATAAAGTGTATGTTAGTGTATGTAGTTTAATTTTTATGTTTGATATAATGTTTAATACAATCTTTAATAAGCCTGCTTATTTATTTGCTTAGTTTACTTTAATTATGATATGTCTCTGTTTAGTTTAATGCATGTGTTCTTCACTTTATATATATTATAATAAATGAATCATTTGCATAATCATATGCCTAGATACCCGTTCAAGGCATACACATTAGGAGTATGTCTTGAATAGTCCCCGGTTGGGACTGTCCTTGTACGCTTATTCTCACTTAGGTGGTGAATGTAAGCCTTGTTTTTGATTCTAGGGAAAATCCTGCCTTTTCATGCACTTCTCTACCGTGTTCTCTGGGTACATATGTAGGTGTGTATAATCGCCTACATCGTGTACTTGGAGAACTGTAGGGAAATGCTGGCGGATTTTCCATAGAATTGAAAACCTGGGTTACATTCACTAGTGAGAATAAACGTACAAGGATAGGTTAGGTTGGAGTGATAAGGACCCTTTGGAAGCATTTCAAATCTCATTTGCATTTGCATAACGCTGTGGTGGATAATGACTGCAAAATACCGTTCATGACTAATGTGATTGTACATATGCATGAGCTGTGTAGAAGTTGTAATCATGAAACGAAGAGAACGTAGCTGGATGTATAAAAGGACGATTGGGCAAAGTATTAATCCAGATTTCGTGAAAGGAGTTGATGAATTCATTCAGTACGTCAGAGATCATCCCGAGAGTAGTAATCCGGATGAGGTTAGGTGTCCATGTGTTAAATGTAAGAACAAACGCCTTTGGAATGCAGATACGTTTAAAATTCATCTGTATGACAAGGGTTTCGTACCTAACTACTACGTGTGGATGTGTCAAGGGGAGGGGTATCCGGGAGTTCCCGAACGGCGGTCCAATGAATATCATGACATGGTTTTGGATGCTTTTGGTCATAGTCAAGATCAAGGTCATTCCGAGGAGGCTAGTGTTTCATCAGAGGAGGAGCCTAATGCAACTGCTAAGCATTTTCTGGATTTGTTGAAGGCTTCTGAAAGGCCATTATACGAAGGGAGTTCTTTGTCCGTGTTAGAGATGGCCGCTAGAATCACTAGTCTCAAATGTGAGTATAATTTGCCTCACAGATGTGTTGATGGGTTTGCTTCTTTGCTAAGTGAGGCGATCCCGAACAACAATCATATGGCCGACACTTTCTACGAGGTGAAGAAGATTGTGAAGGGTTTGGAACTGTACCATCAAAAGATTCATGCGTGCCCGAAAGGGTGTATGTTGTTTTGGAAGGATGATGCTCAGTTGTCTGAATGCAGGGTGTGTGGCAGCGACCGATACAAGCAGACTTCCAAAGGTAGCCTAGTGCCTTTGAATGTTCTATTTTATTTCCCGATCACACCCAGGTTGCAAAGAATGTTTCCAACGAAGAACATTTCGGAGGAAATGACATGGCATTCGAAAAATCCCAGAGTTCAAGGCACAATGGCACACCCTAGTGACAGCGCAGCTTGGAAGCACCTCGATTGTCGGTTTCCAGAGTTTGCTTCTGAGCCTCGTAATGTGAGACTTGGCTTGTGTACAGATGGTTTTGCTCCTCATGGTAAGTTTGGGGGTCAATATTCTTGTTGGCCTGTCATTTTGACCCCTTATAACTTGCCTCCTTCAATGTGCATGAAAAGACAATTCATGTTCCTTTCGTTGCTCGTTCCTGGTCCAAAAAACCCTAAGGGCAACTTGGATGTTTACATGCAACCGTTGATAGAGGAGTTGAAACTGTTGTGGGAAGTCGGCGCGGCTACTTATGATATTTCGAAGAAACAAAATTTCAATCTTCGAGCAGCCACCCTATGGACCATTAGTGACTTCCCGGCTTATGGCATGTTGTCTGGTTGGGCCACGGCTGGTAAGAAAGCTTGTCCACATTGCATGCAGAAGACCAAAGCATTTTGGCTTGAACATGGTGGTAAAGTTTCTTGGTTTGATTGCCACCGACAATTCCTGCCGACAGATCACCCTTTTAGGAACAGTAAAACAACATTCTGTAGAAACAAAGTAGAGATAGGAGCCCCTCCACACATCATGTCAGGAGAGGAGCTGTGGGAATGTGTTAAGGACCTTCCGAAGGCTACAGATGGACCCGAATCAATTAAAAGGCTGAAAAATGAAAAGAAGGGGTGGTTCAAGCAAAGCACCTTGTGGGAGCTCCCATATTGGAAGCATCTCCTCATTCGTCATAACTTAGATGTCATGCACATCGAGAAGAACTTCTTTGATCAGTTAATTCACACTGTAATGGATGTGAAAAAGCTTACGTGTGACACCCCTTCAGCTCAAAATGACATTGCTGAATATTGTAAACGTCCCCAGCTTCATCTTCAAGAGGATGATAGAGGAAAAGAGGTAATGCCAAAGGCTCCATTCGCTCTTGACAAGGCTCAGAGAAAAGTTTTGTGTGAGTGGGTTAAACAGCTGCGGTTCCCTGATGGTTACGCCTCCAATTTGAGCAGATGCGTAGATTTGAAAGCGTGTAAGCTCTATGGAATGAAAAGCCATGACTGTCACGTGTTCATGGAGAGGATGTTGCCCACAGCTTTGAGGGAATTGCTCCCTGGCCATATTTGGAATGCAATTACAGAGATCAGCCAATTCTTCCGAGACTTGTGTTGCTATACAACATCAGTTAGTGACATGGAGCGATTGGAGAAAAACATACCTGAGATCCTCTGCAAGCTTGAGAAGATCTTCCCTCCTGCATTCTTTAACTCCATGCAGCATTTGCCTACACATTTTCCGTACGAGGGGAAGTTATGTGGTCCTGTACAATACAGGTGGATGTATCCCTTCGAAAGGTAAATCAAATACCCTTATTTCACATCCTTTATTTTACATCCTAATCAATTGTTCATACAGTTACATAACAACTGTAATTGCAGGTTCCTCAATCATTTGAAACGGAAAATTGGGAACAAGGCTCGAGTTGAAGGGTCCATATGCAATGCTTATCTCACTGAAGAGATAGAAAACTTCTGCTCCAATTACTTTCAGTCGACAGTTGACACTAAAACTCGAGATCTTGGTCGAAATGTGAATGCTGACGTTGAGTCCACATCGGACAGCGCTGAAATACCAGAGTTGTTCAAAGAGGACAGTGGTCGTGTGTCAAATGAGGGTAGAGCTCGGTTCTTAGATGACAAAGAACTCGAGTGTGCACATTTATTCGTGTTACGAAACACCGGCATTCTTGGCGAATACGAAAGGTATATTAGGCCTAGGTATTCAGTGTATTCTTATTTACGATCATTTACAATGATGACTTTGTAGATTTACATTGTGTGTTTGGCCTCGTAGGAAGTTTGAGAACTACATTCTTAGTACTCGACCTTTCCTGCGTAGAGAAGATGTCATGGAGAATTTCGAAACTGAATTTTCTGATTGGTTTCATCACAAGGTGATATACGCGGTGTAACCGTGAAATAATAATGAATTTTACATGTTACATTTCAATTCATTGAATTCAGGAACCTTGATGCTGATATTCAACCACTTTATAGGTGGTCGAAGAGAAGCCAAATTCGGATGTCCTGCGAGCGTTGTGCATGCGTCCCTTCAGGCGAGTTCGTACTTGGGGCCAGATTTTTGTAGGTGGATTTAATTTCCATACACATGCCCATGGCAAGCACAAATCCACCATGAATTATGGGGTGTGTGTATCTAGTGAGGATGGCAGAGAGTACTTCGGCATCTTAGAAGACATAATTGAACTTGTCTACACGGGACCCAAGAGACAGTACAAGACAATTTTGTTTAAGTGCAATTGGATGGATTGTGGTAGGGGAATGAACATACACGAACAATACAAGCTAATCGAAGTAAATCATACTAAGAAATACCCCAAATATGATCCATTTGTTTTATCTTACCAAGTGACTCAAGTGTACTACGCATCATACCCTAGCCTGAAATGGGACCGAGTTCAATGGTGGTCTGTGTTTAAAACACATGCAAGGTCAGTGGTTGATGCTCCGGTGGACTTAGAGTTTCTGCAATCACCATCCCCAACATTACATGCAACGCTTTGCCCGCCGAGTGACATTCCAGACTACGCTATGGATGATGATGATGAAGACGATGATGATGGCTTTGTGATCTCAAGCGATGAAGACGATGAATCTAGTATCGGCTCTAGTGATAGTGACGATGATGATGACATCGATGTAGTTTTAGATGATAGTAGTGATGACTCTAGTAGTGAAAGTAGTGATGAGAGTACTGAATAGGAGAAAATGTTTATCTCCTTTAAACGTATGCTTCTTATTGTAAAATCTAAATATTAATGAGGCTTATGTAAAACTTTTTAGTGTTTGTATAAAAGCCATATTACGTTGCACTGCACTCCTTATTTATAATATCTTGTCATTTTACTAACATCTGATTCAGGTAGTCATGGCGGGTGGAAAAAGTGGGCAGCCGTCGAAGAAAGCAAAGGGGAAAGAGAAACAGACCGCCCGCGCCCTGTTCACCGACGACCAGGATGAGGAGATGTTCGATGCGGAGGCGACCGATTTGGGTGAGGATCAGACGTCCCCATCCACTCCTGTAGAAGATGGGCCACGGGATGAGTCAGAGGACGAGCCACAGGATGAGTCACAACTCCTGTTTTTGGACCCTACTACGCTGTGGTAAGTAAATATCATGATATGGATGATCGGATACAAGGCTTATATTACATATTTCGAACTTGTTTAACATTGTTGTTTCCCGTTTGTTATAGGTTTGATGATCCTAAGGTTCGGAGTGCGGTATCCGGTACAATTACTGGATACTACCGAGCCCCTTGGAGGAACTTCTCGGAAGTGCCTCTAGCTACGAAGGAACACTGGTGGAAGTTGTTCAGCGTATGATATTTTTGGGTCTTGGTTAATACATGTTTTAGCTATTATGTTGATTTAGTTTTGTGTATAACTTTTGTATTTTATCATTTGAAGGCACAATACAGATGGGCACCTCAGATGAACAAACTAGTGAAGATCACATTTCGGAGGAGGGTAGCCACACGCCTGCGTGACATGTTCCACACCATCACGCACAAGATGAAAGGCGCCAGGCCAAGTTGGTTGAGTGCGGAGCTCCACAAGCAGATGGACATTGTTGCTAACGATCCAACTTACAAGGAGAGGTCGGCGCAGAACCAGAAGAACAGAAGGGGCGGTTCTATGGAAAATCCCGTCCGAGGGACCCACTTTCAGGGTTCGTTGGCAGCTACCCAACATGCAAAAAGGATGGGAAATTTATTTAAAAATATCTTATATTACAAGACATATTTGTGTATTTCAATGTAACAAGAGTTTGACATGGTTAACGATTATTCCTATTTTTTGTATCAAAGGCGGCGAAGAACAAGGGCCAGCTACCAACAGCTCCTGAGCTGTTTCTGAAGACACACTTCAAGGAGCTGCCTGGGAAAGGCACAGTGCCAGTAAACCCCACAGCTCAGCAAATCGCGGTAACAAATTCCCTAAACTTTTTTCCTTGGTTCATTATTCATGAATATGGGTAGATAAAGAAATAGTTCATTTGGTCGAAAAAGTAGTAAATGGGCAAGGAATAGGTCATATAGGCCATAGTTGGTTCAATTTGGCTCCAAATGCGTCCCAAACCTTAGGGAGTTGTAATTTTTTGGCATTTCAAGGCATGTACCCCTTAGACTACCTGTAATAGAGATGTTTAGAGAAAAAAATAGTTCATTTGATCAAAAACATAGAAAATGGGCAAAGAATAGGTCATACAGGCCATAGTTGGCTCCATTTGGCTCAAAATGCGTCCCAAACCTTAGGGACTTGTAGTATTTTGTGATTTCAAGGCCTGTACCCCTTACAATACCTAAAATATGCGTGTTTATGAGAAAAAGAATAGTTCATTTGGTCAAAAACATAGAAAATGGGAAAAAAATAGGTCATGCAGGCCATAGTTGGCTCCATTTGGCTCAAAATGCGTCCCAAACCTTAGAGACTTGTAGTTTTTTGTGATTTCAAGGCCTGTACCCCATACAATACCTAAAATATGCATGTTTAGAGAAAGAAATTGTTCATTTGGTCAAAAAACATAGAAAATGGGCAAAGAATAGGTCATACAGGCCATAGTTGGCTCCATTTGGCTCAAAATGCGTCCCAAACCTTAGGGACTTGTAGTTTTTTGTGATTTCAAGGCATGTACCCCATACAATACCTAAAAGATATAGGTTGATATTGAATCATCTCCTATTTTCAGACAAACCACTCAGTGCTAGCAGCTCCGATCCCTTACTTCCCAGCTTGATTCATTCGCTGTGGCTAGACAATTTGTTGGGGCCAATGGTAGATCGTAATAGGCTGACCAGACACAGCAGTAGCATAACCAACCAGAGACAGCAGTAGCCTAACGAACCATCAGTATGAGCAAATGATCAGTATGAGCAACTTCAGTATGAAGAAAGCTCAAGTATGCTTGCTGCTAAAGCCTTTGAGCCTTAGGCATAAGCTGTTAAAGACTGTGCTGTTCATTTGGTCAAAAACATAGAAAATGGCTAAGAATAGGCCATAGTTGGCTCAATTTGGTTTAGCTTATTTGTATAACTTACTACCTCGTTTGTTCCCTTTTATATGTTTATCTTGTAGGAGGCCTACCAAAAGAGGGTTGAGGCGGCTAGCACTCAAAGGACTCAGAAGAGTCCGAATGAGCTGTACTGGGAGACAGTGGGTGGTCGGAACAAAAAAGGACGTGTGAAGGGACTAGGCGAAAGTGCTGACATGTACTATGGCAGCCAGATAGGTCGCCGACTTTCCACCTCTTCCATGCAGTACACGCCCTCCTTTGTTTCTCAGATGCAGGATCACATGGAATCCAGGGTCCAGGCTATTCGGGAACAAATGGAAGCTGACATGGAAGCCCGAGTTCAAGCCCAAGTTCAAGCCCAACTACAAGCCCAAATGGAAGAAATGGAGAAGAGGCTGGAAGAAAAGATGATGGGTCGTTACGCCAATGACCCATGTTCCAACGTGCGACCTCCATTTCGAGATCCCAGGGACGACGACCCGGGTTTTGGTGGAGCTGGCCAGGGCTTTCGCGCTGTTGTATAGCATTGATGAACTTATTGTTTGTTAGTTGTAATTTTATATTAACTTAGTGTTTATTGTAAACATTGGAATTAGTGTGTATATATATATATATATATATATATATATATATATATATATATATATATTTGCACAAATTATTCAGTGAGTAATATAATATAAGAAGCAGGAATTACAGGTTTGTCCCGGAGGAAAATATATAGCCAAAATAGAAATTTAATTCGTCGCAAAGAAGAAAAGTTCTGACGGAATTATAATCCCTCGGAAAAGGAGACCTTCTGACGGAATTATAATCCCTCGGAAAAGGAGACCTTCCGACGGAATTACAATCCCTCGAAAAAGGAGACCTTCCGACGGAATTAAAATCCCTCGGAAAAGGAGACCTTCCGACGGAATTAAAATCCCTCGGAAAATGGGATCTTCTGACGGAAATATAATCCCTCGGAAAAGGGGACCTTCCGACGGAAAACTCCCTCGTAAGTTTCCCCTGTTCCGACGGAAAATTCCCTCGGAAAGGTGGGGCCTTCCGACGGATTTTTCCGTCGGAACAGGGGAATATTCCGTGGGATATCATTCCGTCGAAAAGTTGCGACGGACCTCCAGTTTTGGTCAAACTAAGGTTACGAGAAACTAAAATCCGTTGGAAATTCCGTCGGTAAAGATGTTTCCGACGGAAAATCCCTCGGTAAAACCCAAATTTCCTACAAAGGGGTCTCCGACAGCGTGTTCCGACGGAATTCCGTCGGAAACTGGACTTTACGACGGATTTTTAAGGTTTACCGACGGAATATTTCCCTCGTAAATTAGCTGTTTTCTAGTAGTGTTACTTGCTAGAAATTAGGACAAAGTAGGTATGAAACTAAAAAATCTGAAACTTAAATTTTGTATCAATATTGTTGTATACACCGTACTAATTTTGGATAATCCTAATACAATACAATAATATTTAATAGAAATAGATTCTGTGTCTTTAATTTCCATTCTAAACGTAAAGCTCAATTGATAATGCAACATTAAATATATTTTGTCTAAGCATCATTTTAATATATTTTCAATAACATAGTAACTATGATGATGTAGCATGAAAAATTAGTGAATGTAGTAATTTTTTGGTATATGAATGTATATCAAAATGGATGTCTATTTATAGTAAATAAAATTTTATAACCGTTGGTGATTTTTTTTAGTTAAACGGTAATAATACCGTTTAAATATATTATTATCGTTGCAAATAAGCAGAAAATTGTCGTTGGTCAATTAATCTAGCAGGGACACATGTCGCCAGCCGGATGGGCAGGATGACGCGCCCCCGCCAACATGCCATTTAATTTTACTTTTTAAAAAGCAAAAAAAAGCTGTCAAATGACCGGGGCCCACCAGCTCTACTGTTCACAATTATAGTCCTCGACTAATGCGCGGATTCCGAATCTCTCATGAGGGATTTTCCTCTCATTGGTGTAGACCTCGGATACCGTTACTTTCACTCGTGAGGGGTTTTTCCCCCTCAGGTAGGAGAGCTCTTAAAAAAAGAATTATATACACATATTTTTATATTTATAAAAAACATCTTTATACAAAAAAAAATTAAAAAAAAAACTTAAAAAGTTATCAACAACAAAAGATATAAAAAAATACGGAGTAATCACTTATCACTACCGTGTAACACGCAAATACTAATTTAATATCGATAATATATATACAAATTATATATTTGCTAGAGTTGTTAGTCTATTTTTATTTTTTATTTTTAATTTTTCGAAGAGTGGAAATTATAGTGATCATCAACTCATCATTCAATGATTGCATGCACAAGATTAATATGTTCATTCATATCATATACTTGTATATAATTTTAAAACAAAATTCTTTATTTTATTTTAATCACAATGTTAGACTTTTACAATATTTCAATATATGATTTTAACTTTTACAAGTAATATTTTAGATTACATTAAAAAAAAAATTAATATTTTCAAATATTAGGAAGTTTTACCAAACTACGCCTATTTCACAAACTAATTTTTAAAATATACACGTGATCAAACTATTTATCAAACTAAGCTTTTAGGATAAAATGCTGACTCGAACAGCGTTTTACCCCTGATTTTTTATAAAAAAAATTCAATGTGTAAAATGTTGTCCGATGCAGTGTTTATAGTGTATTTGATTATTTTTTTTTTTTGTAATTTTTGATTTTTGTAAAAAAATATAAAAAAAAAATTATACACCATTGCTTAACAAAAAATTTGTTAGGATAATTATGTTATTATGATAATGATTGTATTCTTTGGGGTGGATAATTATCAATATGTGATAATGATTGTATTATTTGGGTGAATAAGTATCAATATGTGATAATTATCATGTCGTATCCGATTATTGCGGTTGGGTTGGGATACGATTGTTGCTTCCTATCTTTTTCTCCTCTTTGTATTTAAGTCCATATTCACATGATTGCAATATACAGAAAATATATATGCTTTGATTGCTGCCATTGTTTTGTGTTTAACAAAATCAATTCATGAGCAAATTCTACCATCCAAAACGAAGGAGTGTTGCTACTAGTACGATGAACAACTATATTACCTTGTGTCGACCATCTGTTGAACAATCGCACGACATGGAGGATTGGGCCCAAAGAATCGCCTAATGACAACTTTGTTCTAATCGATATTAGTAATATAATGCTTCAAAGGTTGATTTTAAATACACCCCTATTCGATACACGGTCCAATGACTGAAATTTTCCATTAATAAAAGAAACAAAGGACAGAAAAGGTTAAAGGTAGGAGTATAGTGAAAGTGAAGGAGAAAAGAACGGGGAATTCCCTGTTTCTCATTGTGAGGAATAGGTTTTGTTCCGACGGTCCCACAAGTGAGTGAAACTCTCAGATCTTGACACATACCCCATGAGAAACAAAAGTGTTTCTCAAGATGAGAAATTGGTTCTCCCTCGAAAGAACAGTAGAAACTTTAATTAAAGGAGTGAAAACAGGAAGAGGGTCGAATAATTGGTAAAAACCAAATATAATAAATCCTCAAGCTGGAGAAGGAGACACTAATCTATAGTGCATGAACTCCAGGTGTAGAACAAAGAAGAAAAAAGGTTGATTAAGCTAGGAAGGTGGGGCAGCTCAAGAACACAACAACTTTAATATTTTTTTTTTTCTTTTTTGTTTTTAAACCAGAAATTAAAACAATAATAATAAAATAAATAAAAAAACAACACTGCGTTTTTTAGTGTATATATTTTTTTTTAAATCAGAAATTATGAAATTAAAAAAATAAAAAAGGTCAAACATGTAAAACGCTGAATGAGACAACATTATGTACATGTATTTTTATATTTATAAAAAAACATCTTTATACAAAAAAAAATAAAAATAAAAAACTTAAAAAGTTATTAACAACAAAAGATATAAAAAAATATGGATTAATTACTTATCACTACCGTGCAACGCGCGAATACTGCTGGAGTTGTTAGTCTATTTTTATTTTTATTTTTTAAATTTTTTCAATTTTCGAAATGCGTGGAAATTATAGTGATCATCGAACAATGATTGCATTCACAAGATTAATATATTCATTCATATCATATATACAATTAAAAAACAAAATTCTTTATTCTATTTTAACCACAATGTTAGACTTTTACAATATCAATATATGATTTTAACTTTTACAAGTACTATTTTAGATTACATAAAAAAAACACAAAAAAAAATTCAAATATTAACTAATATAATGTGGGTGGTTGTACAAAGTAAAGAGTAGCTACAATCAAGCTTACAACTAGTATAAATACTCTTGCCTTCACTCATCACTACTCACTCACTCACTCTAGAGTCTTCTTGTTTTCATAATTCTTAATCCAAAGATGGCCATGCATTTCGGGCCCCAGTTACAATTACATGCAATTTTCTTGGTAAGCAATAAATTCATCCGCACTAACTAATACTTTCTTCGCTCCAAATTTTGCAACATGTAGAGTAAATTTTATAATTCTCAATGCATAATGCGTATTTTTAATCATTAGTTATTTTTGTTATCTATAAATTATAGTATTTAAGAATTTGATATTTTGAATGTGTATATATCGAGATGAATTTGCAGTATACACTAGTATCATTGGCCTTAACTTCGTACACGGTGATGATTCTACCATGCTCACCAATTTTACGTTCCATTTGACTTTTTTATCACGCTTGTTTAAAATGAACACAAAGTCACAAACCATTATTGACCAAGCAAAACTCAAAGTACTAACACTTGACAATAATCTATGGTTGTTGGTCTAGTATGGGCGTGTACTTCTCACTAATTACCTATCATTCTATCATGGGAAATCAGTCAGTTATAGTACTATATTATGATCTTAGATAATATTAATTTTCTTATTAATATGAATGTAATTAACATGAATTATGATTATACACTCGAGAAAAGAGAATCATATGAGATGATTAACAATTTAATATGTCCCTAAAAACAATGACTGTTACTTCTTACTTGAACAAGGGTATGTATCATTAATTCATTTTTTTTATGAAAGATGTATCATTAATTCATTATTCACTAATAATTGTTCAAAATATAGTTTGCATATCAAATTTGAGTGTCATTTTATAAAAATTGGTTTTATTCTCAAATTCGACCAGTTCACTAAAATTAATACCAAATATCCGTTATTTTTCAATAATCCCTAATATTCTTCGTTTTGTTTTGAGTTGCACCTAGTCAATTTCCTTTAATTTATTATGATATATCCTTTTTATTTGTTGTATTTTTTTTACAGCTTGTTTTTCTAGCATTTCATGCATCAAGCTGTGAACAAGAGGACTACTGGCAGATGAAGCTACCAAAAGTCCCTATGCCACAAGCTATCACGGACAATCTATTTCATCCTAAAGGTTACTTTAATTATAGCTCATTTAATTTATTTTCTAGTGTGTTTTGTGATTAATTGGGCAGAAATCATTTTCAAGTATCTAAAGTGTTGAGTAAAAATAAATAAAATGTTTCTTTTACACTTCATTATGAAGTTTGAAAGTTGATTTCTGTTATATATATATATATATATATATATATATATATATATATATATATATATATATATATATATATATATATATATATATATATATATATATATATATATATATATATATTCTCCATTTTAAATGAAATTTATATATTGATACAAATTAATTTACAGGTCAGATGTCAATAATGACTCCAAGCATCGAGACAAAGGAGAAGGCCTCTCAAGGGTAATTACTTTAATTACATAACATCTTCGCTGTCGTTGACTACTCCATTGTCTCCATATATAGCTTACTAACACACGTTTTGATATAAAAAAATAAAAATAAAAATAAAATAAAAAGAATTGTTATCTTTAAGACATACTTTTTTCATTTTTTTAGTTTTGACTTTTGAAACTATACATGCACATATTTTCTTCATTCCTTTTAAAAGAGGAGAAATACAAAGAGATCAATATTTCACTTTAAATCAATGTATTCAATGTAACTATGTAAGTAATTTTATCCTTTGAACAACTAATAACATTATAGCCATTGTAACAAATTGATCTATAAATGTTTATATATGCATATACAGATAAATCATAAATGTTCTTAGCCATTGAAATTAAGAATTTAATATAAGAGAATACTCATACGAAGTACGAAGTATATAAAATTGTATTCCTAATTCCTACTATTAACAATCGATCATAACCCTTTTTTTTTTAATTTAAATGTAAACGAGGGGCTAGGCCCCGAGAAAGAACATTCGATCATAAATTATTGTGTGTTAAGGAGTGCACAATGGATTTCCTACATAGACAAAGAAAAATGTTCTACCATAAGCCGTTAAAAGCTGATTCCATCCGAAATATCAACCCAAATCTAATTATTAACCAATTTGTTTGAACTTGAAAAATGGTGACCCAAACCCGATATGATCTGACCTGAAACCAACCCTAGATCCGAGTTAACCCGAGAATTTGAGACCCGAACCTGAACATGAACCGACCTGGAAATGACCCATTATTGACCTGAACCGAGATTGATCCAAACCCGTTTTAACTCGTCAAAACCTGAATTTAACCCGACCTGTTACTAGCCCGACCCGAATTCAACCGGCCTGTTACTAACCCGGCCCGAATTTAACCCGACCTGTTATTAACTCGACTCGAATTTAAACTGACTTGTTACTAATCGGACTCGAATTTAACTCGACTTGTTACTAACCTGACCGAAATTTTACCTGATCTATTACTAACCGAATATGTTACTAACCCGACCTGAAATCAACACGACTTGTTATTGGCCTGACCTAAATTCATCCTAAATTGTTTCCTAGTATGTTGCCATATACGTTGTTCTATAGTCAAAGAAAGCTTGATAAAATTATAGTTATTTGTTTATAGTTAGCTAGAGTTTAGCCTATAATGATTGACAAAGGCATGTACATTGTATATATGCAGTTATTTTCTTAATGATAAGGAAGGAAGATATTCCCTCAATCTTTCAAAGAATTTTTTTTTGTTTTTTTCCCTTTATTTTTCCCTTGGACATATAATAACTTTTTTGTTTAGGAAATAGATATATATAATTAAATTGATTCACAAAGACTTAGATATACTTTTTTAATTTTTTTTTAAAGAAATAGATATATATATAAAATTTAGATACAAAAACTTAGACTTGAATCCGAACATGACCCGACTTGGAAATGACCCAATCTGATTGTAACCCGCAAATTATTGACTTGAACTGAACCCGACTTAAACCCGAGAATGACCCAACCTGATTATAACCCACAAATTATTAACTTGAACCGAACCCGACTAAAACCCGAGAATGACCCGACCTGTTATAACCCGCAAATTATCGACTTGAACCGAACCCGACTCAAACCCGAGAATGACCCTAACCCTTTTTAACCCGTGAAAAACTCGAATTAAACCCAACCTATAATTCACCCAACCCGAATGTAACCCGACCTAAACCCAATAAGATGTATGACCCAACCCAAACCTGACACGCATAGATTACGACATTAACCCGAATTGACCCGATCCAAGTTGACCCAACCTACATTTACCCGATCCAAACTCAATCCGTTTACCCGAATTGATAGCTCTAAATTAATACTCCCTAAGCTCCTAAATGATTTTTGTTATAGCCTTTTTCATTTAGATAACTATCATATTTTATGTCTTCGTTACTTACTTTTTCCGTACTTGTCAAAGTTTACTAATTAATTACTTCATTGACGCCTTATTATATTAAAACAGATGCTAAGAGTTTAATTATGTAAGCATAAATCTATAGATTTCTTAAATTGATAATATCTAAGTTTTTTTTTTTTGGCAAATTACATACTTGTATTATTGTTCAATGTCATTTATAATTTCAATTCATTTTTACTATGGAGTACTTTAAGAATTGAAATATTGCCATTTGCTTCAACAGTACATACTCGGATATTCTTACAAAGGGGACATACGTTATACGGAGTACTTTGTCATTAATTGTGAAACATTTAGCTAAAACAACATCATTTTATACTTATTATCCTTTAAATGATTATTTACAGTAAATTTCTGTTACTCACTGTGAGAAACGTTTTTGTTTCTCACAGTGGCAGTTTCGTAAATAAAATGTACCACGGTGACTAAAGTAGTACAATTTTATCATCCATTTCGTAAATAAAATGTACCACCGTAAAGTGGTACATTTTATTTACGAAATTGCCAATGTGAAAAACAAAAATGTTTCTCACAGTAAGTAATGGGTATGCCCTCGATTATTTATTCTTCTTCAACAACATTTTAAGCTATCTTATGGGCATTCAAGTGTAATTTTGCTAATCTAACTTATAAAATTTCTAATTTTTTTCAATGTCTTTATAGTAGCAACTATGCAGATCAGGCAAAGAAGGCTAATATGAACCAACCATTCACTGTCTTCGGTTGGAAATACGATGCAAATAACGAAAAAGAGAAGGTTGGTATAGACCAACCTTACACTGTCTACGGTTGGAAATACAATGCCGATGATGCAAAAGAGAGAGTTGGTATTGACCAACCTTACACTGTCGACGGTTGGAAATACAATGCTGATAGTGCAAAAGAAGCCGATAGTGCAAAAGAAAAGGTTAATATAGACCAACCTTACACTGTCTACGGTTGGAAATACAATGTTGATGATGCAAAAGAGAGAGTTGGTATAGACCAACCTTACACTGTCTACGGTTGGAAATACAATGCCGATGATGCAAAAGAGAGAGTTGGTATTGACCAACCTTACACTGTCTACGGTTGGAAATACAATGCTGATAGTGCAAAAGAAGCCGATAGTGCAAAAGAAAAGGTTAATATAGACCAACCTTACACTGTCTACGGTTGGAAATACAATGCTGATGATGCAAAAGAGAGAGTTGGTATAGACCAACCTTACACTGTCTACGGTTGGAAATACAATGCCGATGATGCAAAAGAGAGAGTTGGTATTGACCAACCTTACACCGTCTACGGTTGGAAATACAATGTTGATAGTGCAAAAGAAGCCGATAGTGCAAAAGAAAAGGTTAATATAGACCAACCTTACACTGTCTACGGTTGGAAATACAACCAAGAGAATGGTAATAAAGAAAAGGTTCACGAAGTGAGTTTTGGATCGGTTTTTTTCGTCGAGAAAAGCTTGCGCCTTGGAGAGAAATTAAAGCATGATTTTCAAAAGACTCCAAGTGTTCCTTTTTTGCCTAAGCACATTGCTCAATCCATCCCTTTCTCGGGGGATAAATTCACTGAAATACTCGATTTATTTTCGATAAAACCTGGATCTATAGAAGTAACGGGAATTAAAGGAACCCTTGATATCTGTCTGCATAGACCAAAGGTGGAAAAGGAAAACAGGTACTATACTACTCTTTAACAAGGCTTAATATACAAGTATTTATGATCAGTTTATTACAAATATTTTTTCTAATATGTAATTTTATTGGTTAATTATTTCGTCGAATCATTAATTATATCAGTAAATCTCTATTACTCACTGTGAGAAACGTTTTTGTTTCTCACAGTGGCAGTTTCGTAAATAAAATGTACCGTCGTGACTAAAATGGTATAATTTTATCATCCATTTCGTAAATAAAATGTACCACCGTGACTAAAGTGATACATTTTATTTACGAAACTACCACTGTAAGAAACAAAAACGTTTCTCACAGTGAGTAATGGGGGCGCCCTCAATAATAAGCAATTAATTATTATGACAGGACTTGTGCCCAATCCATGGAAGACGTTGTAGATTTTGTTGTAAGGGAGGTCGAACGATGTTGAATTAAGAATGATGAGGAGCGATATTGAGGTGCCTAAAGGCATACAAGATTACGTGTTAACAAAAGTGAAGAAGTTGGTTGTACCAGGCAATACTGCTGCTGCATGCCATAGGATGAGCTACCCTTACGTCGTGTACTACTGTCACCACCAACAAGACATTGGTCATTACGACGTAACTTTGGTTAGCCCAACCTCTGGTAACACCATCCAAACCACCGCCGTATGTCACTATGACACATACGCGTGGAAGCCTAATGTCCCAGCCCTTCAATACCTTGGGATCCGCCCTGGTGATGCCCCGGTCTGTCATTTCTCTGCCATAAATGATATGTTTTGGAGCCTCAAAGCTAACTCCAAATCTCTCGACATGGTTGTGTAAAATTAATATGTTATGAACATGTACCATGTGTAACGCATGTAACGTAAATAATAGCGTAGCATGGTATATATGTTATACTATCCATGCATGTAACTTACAAGCTACAATTACGTAGTATGTATTGTATGTTGTGCTTGTATTCTACTTTAAATAATCTAATTATCCTACTTTATTGTAACAATATAAAGCATGCACGTACAAACATATCTATCTAGTAATCGAAATTATGCAGAAAGTTGCTTGCTCGTAACTGCTACGAAAATTGGCAAAGTGATTAAGTGAATAATGTTTCATTTCTTATTTTAATTTGCTTAAACTCTATAATAATAATCTTGAATTTAATTATTTAAAAAGGTTAATCAATTTGCTAGAATTAGCTAGAGGTCGATCTTTGTTCTCCGACTTTATTTGATCTCCTTAGGTATTCTTCTCACTTTTCTCAAGGGATTGGCTATTTATATCGCTAACACAGTACAACACAAATATTGTATTATGAATGGCTCCTATTGAAGATTAATACGGAGTACCAAAATCTCATGATTGAAAATATGCAAAACAAAACTACATACCACTTAAACAAGTACTACTTGATTACAATTAGGCCTGGTTATTGGGTAGGGCTACCCAATGACAAAAGAGTCGGGCCTAATATTAAAGGATTTTGACCCTTTAATTTTTTAATGGACAGGACTTTTATAGGATTTTATTTTATAGGGTCTTATTTTATAACCCAATAATTTAATAATTAAACTAAAAAGCCCAGTAATAATAATAAGGGTCAGCTGCACTCACTTCCATTTTCTCTCTCTTCTCCTCTGTTCTTCCGCCCACCTTCAGAGTTCTCCATTGAAGCGCACTCAGAGTTCTCCATTGAAGTTTCGCACTCAGAGTCTCAGGTAACATCATTTTCTCTCTCTTAATCTGCCCTCAATTCAAATTGGATTTTCTTCTGGGTGATTTTGCTACTTACTTAAAGCTAGTTAGGGCTTGTAATTTGCATTTTAATTAATTTTTAATTGCGTTAAATTTCAAGTAATTGTAAAATGAATTGTTGAATTGAACACATTTTTAAATTGATTAATTGGTAATGTTATTATGTAATTGAATTTTACATCAAAATGAAATTGCTGTTTGTTTCTTTGCAAGTGTCGAAGTTTCAACCAGGTTATTATGTATAACAAGATTGTGATATAAGTCTTTCATTGTTATCTCTAGATGTTCCAGCTGAAGCGAACACAAGAATGAAGCTAATATCCGAAGTCTCAAAGCTGCAGAGCATTGTTGATGCTATTAAAGGATGAATTGTGTCTAGATATTCCAGTTGAAGCCAACACAAAACTGAAGATATTAGGTATAATTTCGAAGTTGTTGATGCTGTTGATAGGAGCCTAGCTCTATTAATGATAAGAATAGATGAAGTAGTAACACATTTTTAAATTGATTAATTGGTAATGTTATTATGTCAGTTTGGAATTTGGACTACCTATTGTTTGCTTCGTTTGTGGACTTGTGGTGTAAATTATGTTTGCTGTTGTGGCCGCCGTCCGGGCTGGGTATTCATGTAGTTTTTCTGATTATGTTGATTTTGATAAACTTGAAAAAATTATGAAGGAAGAATGAAGCAAATTAATGGCCCGTTTTACTTTTACCTCGACCCTGACCCACTAAATATTCATTATGACCCGCAACCAACCCGCCCCGCACCGACCCTCCCAATAACCACCCCTAGTTACAATACATCTGGAAATAACAAAGGGAAAATGTAAAGACATATAACTCCTTTTATACAGTACATACGTGTTTAAATTTTGTTAAAAGTTTATAGTGATTAGAGAAATACAAGGCTTGTTATGTATGTTCACCTAATTTTTACTTATTTTAAGTGTAATAATTTCAGATAAATTCTGTTCAGGAAAAATAAGTTCTGATAAGGGCTACTCAAGTACAAATTACAACTAAAATAAATTTTAATAAGTTTATGTGAGTTCAAATAAATTCGGATACGATAAGACAAGTTCAGATAAATGAAAATTAGGTAAGTTAAAAATTTGTGCTTGATTTCACTTATTGGATTCAATGAAAAAACCCAACCAAAATCCACTATGTCTATATATGATGGATCTTACTACGTCTATATAATGGATTTTTTTTTATTGGGCTATGGCCTTGGCATGGTATGTATGTACATGACTACTTATAAGGAATTAAGAATAATAGGATAATAATGGCTGACTGTTTTGTGTTTCCTTCCCCTAATATAACCTTTGTTTAGTTATTAGTTGTTATTCAGTGTCTCCTTCCCCTAATAACCTTTGTTTAGGCGTAGACATATATATTGTGTGAGACTGTGAGAGATACTCTTATTACCATACGTTGATGGAACTTTGCAAATTCCGTGTCTCTATATTATTTCATGCACTTAGAAGTACATAAAATGACAACCCGACATTTACACATGTACAAATACTATATTGCAAGAAATCGACATGTGCCTATCATGCACTTGTGTGTCTGTATAAACACTACAATACAGTATAAAGGAATGAACATTGCAGTCCAAAAGCATCCATGTTTCATCTAGTCTAGCACTCGTGCTAATCTTATGAGTGCAGGAATAGCTCAGTAATCTCTAATATCATGGGCCTCCAGTCGCTTCCTATATGCAAGTGTTTGCAATTAGCCGATACTACTAACTTTTGTTACATACTTCATTTGTATCAATGTAATTGCACCATTTTTAAATGACACATTACCTAGTATAAGAAAGAGGAAAGAAAGATTAATAAGGCAGCACCGCCCTCCTAAGGGTAAGGAGAGTGATGGTATCCTAATATATCTGCCAAATAAAAAAATGGAGCAATTATTACGACATTAAAAATAAATATAGATATAATTTACACCTCAAAGTTATGAATTTTTAAATTAAAATGATTAATCGGGTATTGAACATAATACTACTGGTGCCACCTCAAGCCGGCATTACTTTCAAAACCATATCAGTATTATATCATTTAATAAGGGCTAACGACTAACAAGGAATATTATTGCATATACGGGATAATTGTCTTTCTATTTATAGAAGATATACGACTGGTCATTTAACAGAGAAAAAATGTATTACTATGAGGATGTAACATTATCATGGGATTTTATAAAGGACTTTCGTTGTACATATACATATAATTCATCCTCATAAGCATCAAATATTTACTTTCTTCTAACACATACACCTATTTTACCATTGACAAGAATTGAAAGATGAGGTATGTGTTTTTATACTTACTAATCAGAGTAATTACCACCATACAAGTCAAGTTTGATAGAGGTAAGAAGTGAAGAAAAGTGTCATAAACTAGTTGCGCCTTGCAAGCAAATTCAATGGAATCATCTCATACCTTACTATAAGGATAGTAAGATCAATTCTTACACGTTTTTCACAACTCTCCTCAATTTCCAATCCATAATTGTAAATTTTTAATGCTTTATGTACACTATGACCAAAGCTATCAAATGACATGCCCAAAATAAACCACATTCTTAAGTACACTCTAATCTCTAGAGCTACCAAACTCCAATTAATTTCACATTAATAGTTGAAAACCTACAAAGATACCAAAAATAATACAAAATACACACACCCCACTCACTCTACTTACAAGACCTAGTGGGGGCCCAACAAAACATAACAACAATATCACCTCGGCCCACCATTAGCGCCACCAGGCCCACCATAAGTCAAAATCCCTCTATTACCCCCACTACCACTTCCACCACCCCGCCGCCGCCGCCACCACCATATCCATACACGTGTCCACCTTGTGAAATTCCAAAAACACCCCCACCATTTCCACTATTTACCCCAACTCCTCCGTTACTATTATTATTACTATTACTATTATTTCCTTGAACCGGGGGTCCAAGCCCGGTTCGCTCCCCTTCCAACTCCCTGAAACGCTGCAGATAAATCTTCAGCGGTTCAACATACTCCTCGAACCCAAGCGTTGTCATCGCCCAAAGAAGATCGTCACCGTTGATCGTCTTCCGTTTCTCTCGTTGACACTTATCCGACGCTTCTCCTGTGATGAAGCTGATGAACTCCGAAACGCATTCTTGAACCGTTTCTTTTGCATCCTTTGAGATTTTCGCGTTAGCCGGTAGCGCCTTTTTCATGATCCGGCTCACGTTTGCGATCGGCAAGAACCGGTCCTGCTCTTTCGGGTATGAATCTCCGCGGCTGAAGTTGTTCGACTTTCCTCCCGAGTCATTGTCCGAGTCACCCATGAGTCAACTCGGTCAACTCGTCTGAGTTTGAATTCTTCTTCGACTTCTCCTCTCAACAATTTCGCGCAAATTCTGAAAAAAAAATTATTTGAACGTGATTTTTCAACCAAACTCTACAAAATCGGTGGAATTAATAGGTTATAATATGCGATTTTTAGCTAAAAGAACGTAATCTTACAGAAAATGAGTTAGAATTTGATCAAATTCTGGAAACAATAGCTATTATTGATTCAAAGTTTCAATTTCTCTCTAGAAAATTAACAAATTAGCGAAGAATTTGTTCGATTAATTACCTTAACAGAAGGAAAGCTTGATCAAAAAAATCAATTAAAGAAGCTCGACTGCTCGAATCCTTGTGAATCAACTGCTACTCTGAATTCAAACATTCAACTTCTATCTCTTCAAAAAATCACAATTTCGCGCAAACAAAATTAGAAAACCCTAATTCTGCGCAAATGATCCAAAAAACCCTAATTCTCCACAAATGATCCAAAAACCAAATCGAAACCGACAAGTTTTGTTAAAATTGTACAGAATCGGAGTAATTTCAGAGTGTTAGAATCAAAATTCAGGTGAAATCAGCAAAAAAAAAAAATCAAGAGAAAAAGTGAAAGAAAAGGACGTAATTTAGGGGAGAGAGAGAAAAAAAGAGGAGGAAAGATGAGAAAGTTCGCGAAGAGAAAGGACGGTTTTTTTGGTTAATGGAGTATTTGTTAGCTGTTGAAGAAAATGAAGAAGAAGAAAATAATAAAAATGAAAATATTATATAGAAGAAAAATAAAAAGAAGAAGAAGATTGTTTGAAGAAGATACGTGGAAGATTCTAAGACGTTGTTTGGTGATAAGTTCATTGGATTGGATTGGATTGGTTAATGTGGGAGAATTGATGTTGACCATTCATCTAGGTGGCTTTTAACATGTGGAGTACTAAGAGTGGTGCAGGGATGATTGGGATCCACTATATTGGAGAGGAGAGTGGTGATAAGTGCTCGCTTTGTTTCTGAATACTCGCAACAGTTACAGACTTACAGTTATGTCTATATGAATAGATAGTGCGCGAAAATGAATAAATGGTTGTGAAAGTGGAGTTGATTGATGTACAGTTAACTTAGACAATTAGGAAGCCGGAACATTCTGTAAACCCAAAAACGTAATATTAAGTAGCAAATTTTATAATTCATAATGATATATTTACCAAATCAATCCTAATATTAATGTAGAAAATGAGTTGATTAAGTCATGTGTAATGAAAATTTGGTTTAGCTATTCTCGATTCAATTTAGGTGGTTGATTGTCTTTTTTGAGTCATGATACATATGGTTTGAGATTAAAGGTATAAGATATTATGTACAAGATTGAGGGACCAACTTTATTTGTTTAGAAATGAAACGTGTTTGATTTAAGGGGTCACTAATATGATTCAAGACTGTCAAGTCTTGTCTTTCAAGTAAGCTCAGTTCTTCGTGAACTTCTCTAACCAATTTTATAAAGATAATGGCTCATAAATACGTAACATTGCTTGAAACTCAACATGAATTTGATATAATTCAGATTAAATAGTTTGGTTTGATTATTTAGAAATTGTTCCAAACATCTTGTATTTGATATGAGTTTAAGACGACTGCCACATATAGTAATCTCAATTTATAAATAAGATGTGCCCAACATTTATTTTTTAACATGTAGTAAATTTAAAGCAAAATTTAGCACATTCGATTTGTCATCTACCTTTCTTAGGGGAGGTCCTAGGATCGATCCCTAGTAAGAGCGATTTGTGCTCTTGGAAGGAGGGGGTGGGGGATGTGAACAGTAGATTGTACTAGGTGACATGGCAGTAGGATATTCCATTACCTCAATTTGGGATCAATTGACCATCAAATTTTATATTCGAAGATTTGTGCAAATATCTTCTCTTTACTATCATCCAATTGCTAGCATCCAAGTGTCTAAGAAAGATTGATGAATGCTCACTCATTTGAATACTTAGAGTGTTTTCCTACTTTACATTAGACATTAATATATTTCTTAGAAAGCACACTTGACATCCTTTTTTACAATCCTTGTCATGTCTTGTATTCTCTCCTTTTGTAAAAATGATGATAATTAAATGGTTAAGTAATATTAATATAATCCATCTAGATTTAAATTAATTATAATATGGTCAAACTCCTTATCATTAAGGATATGATATGGTTGTTAAAAAAAAAATTAAATAAAAAAAAATAGTATTTTAAATAGCAAACCCAGTTTCATCATCTCCATGTCTTTTAATTAAAATATAGCTAGAAACATATTAGAAATTTATCGCATCAAATAATTTAGAAAATATGTTAATTCATCGACATTGTGTGACTTTTTTTTTGACGGGACTATTAATTGTAAGGAGGTAGGAGTATGTTAAAGGTGATTGTGTGACAAGAATGAGACATGAAATTATCTTGTATTACAAAGTACTTCATATAATATAAGCTTGAATTTATTATTTTACACCCTCTCTCATCTCCTTTTTATCAAACCCAATTCTTCTGGTACGATGTTTAATTAAATGATAAATTTCTTTACAGTTAAAATTCACACTCTGCTACCCATTTTTTCACATTTTTTTTTTACCTGCATAAAATTCAATACAAATGAATATGAAACAAGTCCATAGAGAAGGTAAGATTAGATTGTTCATATTAAAGTTTGTGTTTCTAAAATTTGAAATTTGATGCATATATGGTCCAAAAAAGGTAGGCAATAAAGCGAATAGATGCATGAAAATGATGGAAAGATGTAAAATAGGTAAATTCGAATGTAGAGTAAGGTTTTAAAAGAGAAACCCTTTTTTTTCTCTAAAACATGGAATAATTTTTCTAAGCCAAAGATGTTCGATCACCTTTTCCTAGCTTCAGAGGTCATAAAATGCATCACCTTTTTTTTTTTGGCAGTTTTAATATGCCCCTTTGAATACTTTTTTTTTTAAAAATAATAATAATTAATAATTATGTACTCCATGTTTTTTTAAGAAAATCACATAATTTATACTTGCATAGAAGTTTTAAGAATTTCTGTTTGGCCGGTTAAGGATAACATTATCTTAGTTGATCAATCTCTATAGTGTTACATCAAGGAAAAAAAAACAAATAATAATAATAATAATAATAATAATAATGGGGTAGGTCATATATTTATTTGGGCCTTTTTATGGCATTAAATATTTGAACTATAATTCCACTATTATTTCATAAATATCACGATATATCTCTACATAATTCGTGTAGTTTTAAGACAATATTTAATGTTGCTAAGAAAACCTAGTTGGTTGGGCAATATTATTACCTTGATATTTGACTTGTCATTGGTGAAAATGATTTGAAAATTATTGTTTTTTTTTTTTTGAGATATTTAAGCATCACATCATCTAATTTTGTATTCTTTAAGTAACTACGGAGTATTGTAAAAATAAAAGTGAATACTTTGTTTTCTTTCAAAAGAAAAAAAAAAAAAAAAGTGAATACTTTGTTTTATATATAAAAGGTGACCTGTAATTTTGAGAATAACTAATATCGTAAATTACGGAAGGAGTTTTGTTGGATACAGTACAAAACAAGCTCATATAAGATCAAAAAAGCTAATTTTATACATTTTAATAAATTTTTGTATTATACCACCTAGTGGTAGATCTAGAAAAAATATTTAACAGGGTCAAAATGTATTTGGTTAATTTTAATGGGGTCATTTGATATAAAAACAAGTAATTTTATTGGAAAAAAAAATTAATTTTATTAAAAAAAAATTCTTTTTTTTATGCTCAAGTGGGGTCAAGGGACCCCACTCAAATGGCTTACATCTGCCACTAATACCACCACAAATAACCCATTTTTTGAATTACCACCCAAACAAATTTTTATTTATAAAAGATAAAAAAATTTAGATTTCACCAACAAAATCGTTAAATCTAACGTTTAAAAAAAAAAAAATTGATTTTCATGCCAATAACATGCTTTTTTAAAGGTGTTGGAGGTCATTTTTGTCCATAGGGTCCGATTTGAGGTCAAAATTCACAAATAATTAACAAAATTGCCTCATTTTGCGTGTGTCACGCAAATCAAGGTATCTTTTAATATGCAAAACGAGGCATTCTCAATCATTTTTTGTAAATTTTGACTTCAAAGCTGACCTATAGGACAAAAATGACCCCCCAAAACATTTAAAAAGCATGTTTTATATAAGACGTTAAACTTAACGGTTTTTTTAATGGAAAGTGTAAAATCTTTTTTTTTTTTTTTTTGTCTTTTATAAGTGGTAATATAAAATAATTTTTTTTGGGTGGTAATTTTATAAACTGAGTTATTTGTGGGTGGTAAAATACAAATATTTCTTTTAATAACTCATAAGATAAATATATATACGATGTAAATTCAAACAAATCAAATAAATTGAATGAGCCCGATTTATTTTCCAATTTAATGTTTTAAAGAAAATAAATTTCATTATAACTCCTACTCAATACTTTCATACGTGTCATAATAAATTTATCATATTCTTTTGTATTATTGTACCCTTATTTTATTTAGGCTTAGTACTTGAATAAATGCTCCACTACATTGAGTGGAAAAGAGTTTTGTCCATAAGTGACTAGGTGAAACCATGATTTTGACAGTCGATGGTATCCTATGACTCACTTTGCCAACATGATTATGATACTCGCATCCTTCATCACCAATTCATCCATTGCTAATTTGCTATTGTTGTTTCTTGCCCTTGCAAGTTGTCTTGTACAATTTTTCCTCAAAAAAAAAAAAAAAAAAAAAAAAAAGAAGTTATCTTGTACAATTGATTTCTATGTGCTATACTGCTATGGAGTAATTCTTGAGTAGTTTGTTGCCGATGTAACTCCCGTGATAATAAAGCATACTTCTTTAATGTCATTATAGTAATACCTTCTTTTAAACAGGTGTCATATTATCTCAATCCTTCATTATCTAATACAAACATGTAGTATAATTTCATCACGTAGTTATTCTGATAGTTGTGGTCTTGATACGTGTTTGTATGCTAGAGCTATTCATGGAATGAACAACTCAGTACTAAGATCGTCCCATTTAGCCCGTTGAAAGGGCAGATAGCAAATTTTGAAAGAAAAAATAATTGTCCACGACTACCTCTTATGCTCTTCATTATAAATATGCGGTTTATTTTCCAAAACACTAATATCGGTCAATCATTTGCCAAAATACATTATTAATTCAGGTTAATAAAAAGGTTGAAATAACGTAAGGTTTTTGTTCTTTGGATTTAATAAGAATTTACCCGTTATAAATATGCAATTTACTCCTTAAAAGCTCAATGTAATGTTGGTCGATTAGTTGCACACAAACAAACAAACAAAAAACACAAATGTTAATTTCGGTTGCCAAAATAATTACAGAGTAATTAACTCTTCATTATAAATATGCAATTTTTCCACGATTTATTCCTCAAAACACTAGAATATCGATGATTTGTTGCCAAAAGAACAGATCAATTTTCAAAACACTCGAATATCCATGATTGTTGCCAAAAAAAAAAAAACAAATAGATCAATTTGGATACAAATGCTTCAATCGACATAAAACGTAATGGCTTATCCCCTCGTGTCAAGATCTCAGGTCATCCAGTGTTGATCCAAGTGAAAAACACAGGGAGAAGGAAAATTAAGTGAAATCAACCTCATGATCCCCACCTACGTCGCCATCTTACATAGCATCTTTTTCCTTCATGCGTACCAACAACTAACTACCACCATATAATATAACTCATTTATTCAGAGAATTGGGATGACAAGAAACATTATACAACAGAAAAAACTAGTACAAAATCCGAAATCAAGACTTTAAGTCAAGAGTAAAAGAAAGGCCTCTTTCTCAACCCAAGTTGAAAAATGATCAACAAAGATCTACCCTTTTGGTCCACAAAAGTTGGTTTAAATTAGAAAAGCTCAAAAGTAAAAGACCTAACAATTTCTTAAATTTGTATATTACAACCTGCATCCTGCAGCAGCATGAGCATCAACTGTTCTAAGTACTCAGCAGCATGAGCATCAACTGTTCTAATACTATCGCTAGCAAAAGACTAGTTTGCTTGCCAGAATATTATAAACAACTATCGATAGATTACAGCTACTTGTTTAGACTAAACAGCAAGGCCCGATACTAAAGCAAAGTTAATACTATCTAAATTTCTTTAACCCCAGGGCAGAAACGAAGGTATGGACAGATGATCACATATATTTTACCACTTGTTCTGCTGCTGTGTCACAAATCAGGCCTCCACCTCTTTGCTAGCAGGCTGGGCTTCGGTTTTTTTCAGCATCCCCCTCATCTCCCTCGTCATCATCATCAGCTTCATCAGCTAGTTTTGTAAGCTCGTCTTGTATCATAAGCTTGATCAATGACTTTCTGGACGTGAGATCAGTACTGAATTGCTTGGCTGCAGGTGGGAAAAAAGTTAGTGACTGGCTAACCGCAGGTGCTATCAAAAATCTCAGAAGATCATCACGTTAGTAGGCCATATTTTCAATATCAACATCAGCAACTCGTAAGATATTGTAGACTACACCATATCTTGCGAATTAGTGATGTTGATATTGTAGTCTACAATTTGTAGAAAACCAGATTTAAAAGAGAGATCTTACCAAGTTGCTTCAGAATATCAGTGAAGGTTGCCTGTAGATTAAAAAAACATATCAGTGAGGAAAGTGACTGGCATAAGCTCCAAGTGTTGCAAGGCACATGTTACATATAACTACCACAAACATGAAACTGCAAGCAGAAAAAATGAGATGTACAGAAACAACAAATCCCAGTGTGACAATTGCACAAGCCATCAAAAGGCCCAAAAAAGCGCTGATACACAATACCCGCGCAGAAATAATATAATTTGTAGTTTTGTACAATTCAGGCAGAATAGCAAGTACCACCTTCTGCTAGTCTCTCCAGCTTAGCTTAGAGGTAAGGGTTAGCATAAGCTGATCACCCCAGGTCTCATATAGTATGGTGATGGAAGTGTAGTCATTTAAGAGCAAGACAGAACAAGTTAACTAGAACTTAAAGTCAATTAACACCAAATGCACGTAAGTGTAGAGCAACAATGAGGGATGGATAGTCCATGAAACACTCAGCAATCTTTTTTAACAGTGATAGACATGGACACATTATAAACACTCAATTCTTACCGTATTAAAGTCAACTTGTTTTAGAATGTCACATATTGCATTCCTTAGTTCATCATCACTTGGCTTTGATCTGTCTTCTTTGGATTTCTCCTTCCCTTTCACAGCCTTTTTACCTTCAGGATAACAGAGCAAACTCAGTTTAAAGATTTAATTCAGGATTTGACACACAACCTAAGCAACCATACTTAATAATGTACAATTTCAACATGATAACAATTAGACAGATATCAATGTTAAATCCGAATCAAACCCACAGCCTAGTACAGTAGTATTTTAGCAGTAAATGCTCTACAAGAATTGCAACTTAACATGATTTATTTCAAAAGAACTCTGCAAGTTATTACTCACAATTATCTTCCCCCCCCCCCCCCCCCCCCTAATTCCAAACAGAATCAATTTCAGAAGCAGCTTTTGCTGGAGAATAAACCAAGCCGGTTAATAATGTTCGGTATAAAATAAGCATGACAGTAAAGGTGGAACATTTTCAGGGTATCCGGATAGATATCATGTGGTGCTTAAGTTGGACAGATGTTTTAAAGGTTTACACTTACCAGGTTTTTCCTTAACAGCAGATTTCTTTGGAGCTGGAGACTTCTCTGTCTTCGGCTCTTCCTTCTTCTTCTTCCTTGAGAACACCTTAGGGCTTGAGTTCTTGCTCTCAAAAACCTTGGAATTGTTTGATGATGATTTTCTTGGTGTTCCTTTAGGCACTGACCTAGCTTTCTTAGGAGTGACAACTATTTTGCTAGCAGCTTTTCCTGAAGATTCTACACTTGGAGTCTTTTTCTTGTTTTCCTGTTTCGCTTTTCCTGAACTTGCTTTCTCTTTTGGTGTATCTTCTCCAGAGTCATCTTCAGACATGTCCTTTTTCTCTTCACTCTCAGACTGCTCAGATTTCTCATCCTCAGATTTCTCTGCAATTCCATTCTCCTTCTTCCCTTCCTCATTTTCTTCCTCATCCGCAGACTCATCATCAGACTCTGAAGTAGTCTTTTTTTCTTCTTTTTTAGAAGCATCGCCAGCCTTCTTCCGGCTCTGCAACCATAATGGCCAACGAAAAAAGGAAACAAATTTAATAAAGACAGGATGCAAACAATGTAAATGATGTATATATTTATCTCATATATCTTAATGACACAAGAGTACAGAAGTATAATGATTTGGAAACCAAGTATAAATTCTAGGAGCATTGGAAAAATGGCAAATAGAGACCGGGGATCCGAACCTTGGAAGAGCCCTTAGGTGATGTTGATTTAGATGCACTTTTTGTGGCAGACCTCTTGCGCTTCTTGCCCTAAAACAGCAAAATAGCATACAAACAGCAGTGGTAATTGAAATGTCATATAAGCAGCTTTACACATTGCAATGACAGATTCACTTCCACTATCTTTGTTACAAACCTGATCTTGCTCTGCTAGTAAAACTGTAGTAGTAGCATGAGGAGAAACCAAAAAGTCAAGCAGCTTGGCAACAACATCTTCCTGTACAATACTTTGAACACTTAGTATCACAATTCAAACATTCAAAATTATTTCTACAAAAAGTTCAATCCAAATAGCTATACATGAAAAAATGTTGAAAAGTAATACATTGATCAGCAAAATCATGCTGAACAAGACAAAAGTATATTCCAATAGGCTTTACTTTCAAATGCTGCCTTGTCAGCTAAAGTACATGTGCATGCTAGTCTTCATATTCAGAAGATTGAAATTCCAGTGTTTAAAAGGTTTTTTCTATAGGAGGAAGGTAGGTAATATCAAGGAAACCCATTTCATGATTTCACTTCACATTAACCACAGATGACTGTCAGAAACTTGGGATCTAATTATAAATTCACCTAAGTTAAAGGGAAAGTGGCATGGCAATGATAATACAAAGAAACTTAAATCAATTGACATACCTTTCTAATGGTGGCTTTAGTAACTGGTATGTCAAGCACATCACAGAAGTCCAGCAATTTCTCTTTCACAATCTTGTCAAACTTTTCCTTGACTTTCAGCCTCTGCTTCTCCTGCAATTAGATTAATAAACTTAAGACAAACTTTCCCTCCACAAGTAAATTAAGTTCAAGCAGCAGTAATAGACAAAGGAGTGCTAAGAAACTTAGATGTGCCTTTCCTTAATTTAATTCAAAGTCAGGAGCAGCAGTAACAAGAACATTAAAGTCATCATACAACCCTGCTTCAATTAATTTTGTTGAACAAGGTCAAGGGGCACACACACAACCATCTGTGACACCTGTCTTTTTCCTGATAAAGTGCTCTTTAATTCCCATAATTATTAATGACAGATCACTTAGACTGCAAATTTTAAGCAGCTCATAGATTTCCTAGATTTCCATAAACTAGACTACTCTTTCTAGATGATGCCTATGATACTAATATTATTTCTTGCCCACAATGTCTGACTATCAGACATCCAATCCATTTTAATCTTAAAAATTATGTTTTTTAATGCAACACAAAAATCAGCAAGCAAACAAGCCAGACAAGGCCAATTGGTAACAAAAAGGGCCAGCTCTTTTATATATCAGAATATAGGTCACTATTACAAAAGAACTGAACAATGTGCTGCAGATAAAACTTATAAATCACCAACCAAAAACACGCAGAAAAATTAAGACACAGAAGCTTGGACATCTAGTTCTTCAAAACTGATTTAGATAATGAAAAAGTAAGTTCACAAGTGCAGGGCCCTGCACAAAAAAATTTGTGATTTACCTCATTATCATGCCAGACAAAACCTGAAAACCGCGATATATTGCGTTTAAATTCAGTTGCCTGCAAGAGAAAAAGAAGCTAATTAGAATAATGTTCAATCCCCTATCAATCTTCCAATGAAACATTTTATTAAGGCGAACAATATATTTTATCAAAGCGCATCATTAAGTTAATCCACAGCTCCCTTAAGAGTACATCATTAAATAAATCAAAGTAATTCATTAATTATTAGACAATACATCCTCCCCTTTATAAATGCGTCTATATTTGTCATCTTGCTGTTAATCCTTACATTTATAGTATAGAATCTTGGTTCACACCTTTAGCAAACAGATAGATCTTATCTCCAAAACCAGCACCACGTCACCAACCCATCCAAAAACAAGATAATTTTTAACAGAAAGAATGGAAGATTTAAAGATCATGTGATTCAAGGAGGAAAGAGTTTCACCGCATTAATAATAATTGGATATGCAGCTTAAATGCAAAATTTATCATTTGACGTATACAAGTAGAAGTGTGAAAAAAAAAAAAAAAAAAAATCTTAAAACCGAAAACATGATCATTTCAGAGTGAAACCCTAAACACTCAGTTTACATATAAGATCAATTCTTAAAATCCAAATATTCCAAATCAGAGTGCATGAGTTTTCACATCTCCAGGCAAATTTTAATTTGATATGACAAATCCATATTGCTAATTAACAAAATAGACTGTACTACTATCAAGAGTGTAAAAGGTCAATCAAAACCAAATTGACAGTTATTTGATGCAGGTCTAGGAAATTTATACAATGTTTAGAGCTTTAATCTTATAGATTGTCAGCGTTTGGCAAGATGAACCGACTGCAAAGGTTTAGCATAAAAATAGCAAAATACAGTCCGCCGTCATCTTATTATTTTCTCTGCATGTACCCGGTTTAATGACTTCAAAGTTCAAATCATCATTGCTATGCAAGTAAGCAATGATACTTTATCAAACCATATTTCTTTTGTAATATAAAAGTAAATGCTGAAATAAATGATGTTGACAGAATTCTTGACCTTCTAGCTACAGATTTCAAAATATGTTGGAAGTTGAATAAAAGCTACTATTAGCATCACATTCATTCAAGCATGTCATGTTATACATTAACAATTGCTTGCACTTTACACCTATAATTTGACTGCGATTTTCTCTCATTGTAAATTTACAAAAATTATGAGAAGGTTTCATGCAGACGACCTATCCTTTTGGAAATAAAGCTTTGGTTTCATGTTACTATATCTTAATAGCATGAGAGAATTTCACGATCAAAGTTCAATCTCAAACAGCAGAAGTGACAATCAATATGTTACAGAGGGAACATACTCTTAGCTAATTATCATTACTTCCCAAAGCATGTCCACGATCTATTGAATAAGTCAGTAAGTTAAACAACTATAAATCAATTACTAATAAGGAATTTTAAATTACATATGAATTCCACAACAAAGATGGAGCAAATAATTGAGCCATAACAAAAAGAGATTTTGTCAGTAGAGAGCTGCAAATACACACCTTCCCTCTTCTTCCATACAGAATCATATGTAGCATCTTAAAGGTTTCATCACTCTTTTTCCTGGATAGCTTGTATGCAACTGCAATGCAAAAGGAACATCAGAAGAGGGGGGGGGGGGGGGAGGGGTGAGGGGGAAATTATATTTCTATACCAAACACCATACAGTAGCAAGAATTTTATTTATACAGCAGTGGACATGATTATAAAGCCAGAGAATCCTACAGATAGATACTACATTTTTACTTTGAGATAATCCATCAAAGAAACACTATTGCTTCAAACAAGATGAAAAGCCCTAATGTTAAGAAGCACATCATACATGAAACTAGGCGACCCACATCAATGGATTTTTATATATGATGTTTGAGAGAGGACTATTAATTGAGCATGTTTCGCTACCCTGTGGAAGGTTCAGAAACTTTATTCTACTGTTTTTTGTATCTAACGTAAAAAAAAAAAAATTATCAGGTGGAGGGGTCCATGACTACAAGCTAGATTGAACCGGTAACCTCTACATCTTGTTTCGCTCATCCAACTATTCATTTCCACAATAGAGAGCGATAAATGAACTTCATCCATCTAAGCACTCCCACGAGAGAGTATGAATGAGCTCACAAAGTTACAAATCAGTAAACAAATATCTCATTGATAGGCTATTTCTCTATGATAGTATCTCTTATTAAGGGAAGCTTTAGTTGGTTGAGTCAGTTCATCAAGCAGAAAATCACTTCATTTAAAAGAATGCCCACATCTAAGCATAGCAAGAATTAGATTTCGTGTTGTAACAATTTATATACCATTTACATCAACAACAAACTCAAATGATATTACATAATGAAAAGAGTTTATCAACACTTTGACATGAAGCTTTTTTACACAAAACATGAGTACATCCTAGCTCAGGTTTATTGTCAATATCACATTTTACCAAAAAGGCGGACATGACAGGGGAGGTTCAATGTTACATAAAAAAGTCTTCATAACAAGACAGATATCTAATGCATCGAAAAAAGTTAACAACACTAAGCAAGACTCTCCGACCAGTCACCTCACATCTCCAGGTTCAAGTTGAGGCCTGACAGTAGCATGAGGTTTTCCAGCCTGGAGGTTGCTCTAGATTAGAATTTGTAAACCAAGTCCATAGCAAGATGCAGAACAGCAATGTACATATACTAATACAATTTACAATCACAAAAATTGTTGCAAAAAGATACACTTATACAATCACACAGCAATCTGCTGCAAAAGATAATAATTTATCCCACCATGCATAAGTTTTGTTCCAGCCAAATACACAGTTCTGTCTGCAATACTAACAGATCAAAACTAATACTTCTTTCTCTATGCCACAAACAGGAAAAACTAGAAAACTGCTAGCTGGCTGAATCATTTATAGCAACAGTTTAACTAATTCATGCATCATCATCTTAAATACAATCTTTCAAACCCATTCAATAATATCTATGAACACATATAATAAGTTCACTTGATAAAATGCCATAGACGCAGCATTTTGTGCCAGAAAGCCAAAACAGCAAGATAATAAATGAAAATACAAAACACTGCAATTCATTCATAGTCTTTAAATGGTAAGATAAATGTTCAAATCATGCTTTAAGTAAATGAAATTACATAACAGAACCAATGAACCATTCAATGAGATAAAGTTCAAAGCTAAAACCAAAAGGGAAATTAACTATTGGTCAGCAATCAAATCCACACAACACAGTTATTGAATACGAGTACTTTTTATTAAAAAAATAATAATTAAGAATTTCTCTCTTCAAAAGGAACATTATTACTATTAGATTTAATTTTTTACACAGCCTATGTTGAAGCAATAATGCATATATAATAAAAAGCTTTCAAGTAAATCTGATCAAAAAGTGTAGGGTAAGGAGCTACATACCGTTGGGAATTTCTTTCAGTGGGGTGCCGCGACCCTGCAATATCAAGCAAAATGAGAACTAAATTCCAGGGGATAAAGAGTTTAAAAAAACTTCTAGAAGGAATAGTGAAATATGCAAACAGCACCTTCTCGATGTGAAATTCCCTAGAGTTATCTTTCTCGATTGTTGCAACCAACCTTTCTACAGATTTCCGTTCACGTACTGGGCGATCAATAGTTGGAGTTCTAGGCTCCAACTCCTTTTGGACTACTTTCTTTTTCTTATCTGCACCCTTATCCTCAGCACCCTTTCCCCGGCTACGCTTCTTTGAGGATTTCTCCTCCTTGTTCCCCTTTTCCTCTTCATCTTCCTTAATTTTCTCGTCTTCTTCTCCCTTTTCACTACCTTTCACCTCTTCTGTATCATTTTCTTCATGATCCTTTTCCTCTCCACTCTCCATTGCCTCTTCTTTACCCTCTACCTTTTCATCGTCATTCTCTTTCTCCTCATCCATCTTCTCTTCTGAACCCTTAACTTTCTCTTCAGCACCCTCATCTTTCTCTTCCAGATTCTCATTTTTCTCAGTCATTTCAACGTCCTTCTCAATTTCATTCGAGCTCTTTTCTTCTTCCTTCGCCTCAGTTTTAGGTTCTTCTTCACCCTCCTCTTCTTCAGCTTTCTTCTCTTCCTTAGGCTCTTTGCCTTCCTCTACTTTGGCGTCCTCTTCTTTAGGTTCTTTGCCTTCATCCACCTTCTCTTCCCCCTTGCCCTCATCACCTGTTTTCTCCTTAGCTTTGCCATCATTCTTGTCTTTCTTATCTTCTTCCACCATATCTTTGACTCCGTTTTCTTTCTCCTCCACCACAGTTCCAGCCTCCTTCACCGGAGACTTGGTCCCATTCATAACAGTCTCCATGACTTCCAACTTCGCATCCTCCTCCCCCATTATCAAATCCCACAGTCAGCTAAATTAAAGCTTCTTTCTTTCAGCAGAAAACAAACGAATTTCACCCTCAACAACTTCTTAAACCCTGAAAACCAAGAATTTTCAACAAAAATCAAATCTTGCACATCATAAAACCTGAATAACACATAATCAGATCATAAACACACACAAATTCCAAAAATTACACCACAAAAACACCAATTCACCACTTTCTCCACCAAATCAACAAGGTCGGATCCACAAACACCTCAAATCAACCCCAAACACAACCAACATCACAGTAAAATTAACCATAACAAGCTAAATGCACGAAATTCAAACCAAATCAAACGCAAAAACCAACCAAATTCACACTCATCACCAAAACCCTAGGCTGACAAAACGCGACATTTTACAATCATAATTACAACAAAAAACACAAAATCAATGACAAATAACAACTGAAAATCAACAAATCGAATGAAAACTTCAAGAAATTTGACAACTTACAGTGAATTTTGATGTAACAAGTAGTGAATCAGAGCTTCGAAAAGAACTAGTTCGACGACTCTCTCACTCCACTCTTTCTCTCACCTCTTTTTGTTTTCTCTCTCCTCTTACAACAAATATTACGTGAATTTAAGAGAGAGAAAGAAAAAAAGAGGGAAGTGAAAAATAAAAAGGGACATTTTTTATTTTCTTTGCTTTGTCAACACTTGGCATCTTCATCCGTTGGAACTCCTCTTTATCAAATGGGGTCTAAATTGGAACATTCGGATTTATTTTATCTCAAGTAGTATTTATCTTTCTCGGATTTAAAAAACCGGATTTTAGTTGGGTTTTAATGTTTTGGATGACCTAAAATGGTGGATTGAATTCTTATTCTTGCCACCTTTCTTTTTCGAGAATCTCAAATTTGTATCTGGTTATAACGAGTCAGTAACTTTTTTGTAAGGATAGAGGTTATTTATGTCGTTATTTAAAAAGAAATTTCGCTATACTTATAACGGCAAGAAAAAAACATTAGATCTGATTCATAATTAAATTGTTTGGATAACAGTTTATTTAGCGAGGTAATGAAGTGGGTTCTCTTAAAAGAAATTTCTTTATTAATGCTTTGTAAAATGGTGAAGATTGATGTTCGGATCTATATATATTTGTGATTTAAAGGGAAGCGGCGTTGATTAAATCTTCTCAGCTTATTGTTTATGTGGAAATATGGTAGATAAAATAATTGAAAATTAAACTACTTGGTACTACATAATTACAAGTAGTTATTTATCCGGCTTTATTTAGTTTAATCAATATAATTAACATTACTTACTCATTATTTGTTGCAAAAACTTTTGCATGCCCCCGGTTTACAATAATTTTATTGTACATCGACATTTTGCGCATGTGAACAGTAATATTTTCATTAAAGTGACCCTTTTTTTTACAAAAAGTGACCCTTTTTTGTTATAAAAGTGACCCTTTTTTAACAAAAGTAACTCATATTTTTAGAAAAGTGACCTTTTTTTTACAAAAGTGACCCTTTTTTTCACAAAAGTGACCCCTTTTTTTCACAAACGTAACCCCTTTTTTCACAAAAGTGACTCATATTTTCACAAAAGTAACTTTTTTCTTCACAAAAGTGACCCTTTTTTGTTATAAAAGTGACCCTTTTTTAACAAAAGTAACTCATATTTTTAGAAAAGTGACTTTTTTTTTTTACAAAAGTGACCTTTTTTTTCACAAAAGTGACCCCTTTTTTTCACAAACGTAACCCCTTTTTTCACAAAAGTGACTCATATTTTCACAAAAGTAACTTTTTTTTTCACAAAAGTGACAAATATCTTCACATAAAATTTCCATAAATCTCATTAGTTTTTTGTTTTTTTTCAAAAATAACCTAAATTCTCACAAAAGTGACCCAACCTACACTGAGATCAACATCATCTAACTATAACTCCTAATTTTTACTCTTCTTCTTCACCATTGCAGAAATTAGTAGTAAATAAGCACTACAAAAGAGTAGAAGAACAAAATTAAAAAAACCTAAAAATCGAATCAAATCCACTAAAAACTAATAAAAATGCACAAAAAATTAAGTAACAAACCTGAAATTAGCGAGAAACAAGTTCGCAAGTGAAAAAGAAGGTAGAAAATCATATCAAAGCACTAAAAATTGAAGCAAAACAGATCAAATCACAAAATATTGAAGAAAATCAAGTCAAAATGGAAGAGTGAGAAAATTAAGGAAGAGAAAGAAAGTAAATTATGAGGAAGAGAGAGAAAAAAGAAGAAGAGAGAAGAAATGAAATGTGTGACGTATGAATGAAATTGGTAACAAAGTTCTTTTCTATTTATTGCCGCCATCCGCCGTTCACAATTTAATGTAAACCGGATTTTTTAAAACATTTGTGTATTTGTTGTCTTAGGCGTTGTTATTGTTGTTCTTTTAAGTATCTTTTTGAGGGTTTTGTAATAAAATAATATTAATAATAATAATTATTATTATTATTATTATTATTATTATTATAATGAATTATACTAAATATCAACTTTAATACACAGTATAATAATGTTGTTATTATTTATTTTACAATTGGAATAATAATAATAATAATAACAACAACAACAACAACAACAATAATAATAATAATATTTCAGTTTCTATCGAGTATAGTTTGTTCATCTAGACTATGTTTAGTTCAAAAGAACGAGGACTAGGTTGATTCATAATATGAATGCTTTCTTAATCAATCAAAGATATGTTATGTCATCTTATATCTTATACGCTATTAATTGAGGCTAAAACATTACTTTTATTATGTAAATTAATTTAAAGAATACTTGACTAATGTACTTCGACTAATTTTTTTAACTGTTAGTATGTTACATTTACTTAAATCAAACCCGTATTGTTAGTGTTACGCTCTTATATATGGCACACTGCTACATTTTTTTCTCTCTTTTCATGGTCCCGAATCTTGTTTTAAGAAAATACTTCTTTTTTTTCTGAGAAAAAATTAAAAAAATTCTCTAATTTCACATAATTTACTTTTTAACAAATTAATAATCTATGCACGCGATGTGTGCATGATTTATTGTATTTTTTCCATAACGTCAAATACATCATTTGAATACACGGAGAAACAAAAATATTGAAAAAACATATAATAATAATATAATTATTTCGTAGTAGTCAATTCAATTTTTCGAAGATTACCAACATAAAAAAAATACAATAATATCAATTGGCAACTAAAAAAATTAATAGTTTATTTCATTAAGGCCCCGTTCACTTCCCCTTATTTTTGCTAAACTGAAATTATTTTTACGGAACTGAAATTATTTTTGCTGAACTTAAATTATTTTTACTAAACTGAAATTATTTTTGCTGAACTGAAATTATTTTTACTTATTCTCAATCATATTTCTTATTTAAAGTTATTCATTTTAACTGTACTGAAATTATTTTTACTGAACTGAAAATAATTTTACTAAAATTAATTTATTTTTACTAAATTAAAATTATAATAACTGAATATTAATTTATTTTTTTTAAGGTGAAGTGATCAGGGCCTAATTGGAAGATATTTCTCAATTCAATTACATATGCCTAATTCTAACATCAACATACACAATATATATGTCTTGATTGATACTTGTGCACTTGCAAGGATAAATAAGGGTAAAATTGTGATATTATAATTTTAGTTAATATACACAGTTGAATTAATTCCTTAATTGTAATTCCTTGATTGTATTTTAATTTCCTTATTTCCATTATTCCATAATTTATAATTCCTTAATTGATGACAATTATTTTGAAGAATTAGTGTCAAATTTTATCTTTCCATTTATGATTGATTTGTTAATAATTTTTTCTATTTCAATTGTAATGCAATCAATCGTTTAATTCTTTAATTGTAAATAATGATTACATTTTCATTATTTCATATTCCATAAATTATAGTTCCTTACTTGATGACAAATATTTGAAAATTTAATGCCAAATTTTCTCTTTCCAACCATGATAGATTTGCCTATGATTATTTTCTTTTTCAATTGTAATTAATAATTATATAGTTCTTTGAATGTAGGCCCCTAATTGCATTCTCATTATATTATTGTCATATTCCTTAATTTATAAATTCTTAATGACGCCAATTATTTGAATAATTAATGCCAAATTGTATATTTCCAACTGTGATTATTTTATCAAGTAAGTTTCCATTTCACTTGTTATTATATTCAATCATTTAATTATTTTATTGTAATTCCTAATGTATTTTCATTTCTGTCATAATTCCATGATTTATAATTCCAATTATTTGAAAATTTAATGCCAAATTTTATCTTTCCAACTGTGATAGATTTGCCATGATTATTTTCTTTTTCAATTGTAATTAATATAATTATATAGTTATTTGATTATTGTAATTCCCTAATTGCATTCTCATTATTGTCATATTCCTTCATCAATAAATTCTCTATTGATGCCAATTATTTGAACAATTAATGCCAAATTGTATATTTCCAATTTATGATGATTTATCAATGATAAGTTTCCATTTCACTTGTTATTACTTGTAATCAGTCATCTAATTTTTTTTATTGTAATTCCCAAATCGCATTTTTATTACTGTCATAATTCCATGTATGATTTATAATTCTTTATATAGTTAGTGAAAATTATTTGAACAATCAATTCCAAATTTTAACTTTCTAATTTTGATTGATTTGCCAATTATCAGTTTTATTACAACTATATAACCATTATTTATCTTTCCATCCAATGCCATTAATTTATTTCCAATAAGTAACATTAAGATATAAAAATAAAAAGGGTGTTGTTGTATTCTTAAGTAAGTGGACACCAATTAGGCTTTCCTTTTTCACTTGCACAATTGAGAAGATTTTTTTTTCCAATATTTTTTCTTTTATTTTTTAAACCATGGCCACTTCATTTATATCTTATTATAAAAAAAAAGTCAATTAAACGCCACTTCAAAGTGTGTGTCGGTCAAATTGTACTTCTTTCGTTCCTAAGAGATTATATCATAATAATATTTTGGAAAACTTGTCAATTACTACCATTAAAAAAGTGTGTCTTGTTAATTATCACCTCGAAAAATAAAAGTTGTTAATTATTACCTATAAAAGTAACTAATTTGTAAGATTAATACCTCCCGCCATTTTCCAATGAATTAGACCAATAATGACATCATTTATGATCTTAATTATATCTAATATACATTAAGATTAGACGACTAGTATAAGAAAAACTTTAATAAGTGATTAAACTCAAATTTAAATGACATAAATTTCATTTTCAATTGATATGTGATGTCACAAATTACATGTTCTGTATGACTAATTGATTAATATGTCACAAAAAAATGGGATTAAAATGGCATAAATTATATTTAGTCTGGTAATTGATGCTATCATTAGGCTAATTCGTCAAAAAATGGGTTGAGGTAATAATCGTATAAATTAAACAATTTTAAAGGTTGTACTTAACAAAAAATAATATTTTAAATAGTAACATTTATTTTTAAGAGTATTATTTCACAAGATAGTAGCAAATTAATTTATTTTTTTAAGAGGCGTCAAATTCTATAAATTTTGAACATAAAATCCATTGACTTATCTCTACTCTCTCCATTTTTTTTAAGTAAAATGGTTTGACTCTTTGCTAATTTGCCTAATCTACTTTTTTTTTAACAACGATTTACTTGAATCTACTTTATTATGTTTATGATTTGTACGTAATTAAAAAAATATATAGTCTCGTACTCTCGTGGGTACTCGTGTAGCTTATAATCATCTCCATGAATAGTTTATTAGTATTAGTCAAAGCTTTGCAATTTTTAATACGTGTGTAGGGGTGAAAGTTCGATTTGCGGTTAAATTTGGATTTTACACCAAATCGAATCCAAACGGAATTAATTCGGTTTTAGATTTTTGAAACAGAATCCAAACCAAATTTGGATTCAATCCCATCCAATCCAAACCGAATTAATTTGGTTTTGAATATTAAATCCAAATAAATCGAACCGAATTTTGTTAGGTATGTCATTTTGGGGAAAGTGAAGCCCTAATAATTAATCAAAATTCAAGCAAGATCAAAATATAACCACATTAATTCAAGCAAAATAAAGAACAATTACCAAATTATGAATCACATTAACCCATAATTAAGCAAAAATTGAATTTGGCAGATTAATTGATGAGAGCATGATGATTGAAGTCAATTTCCAAACATTTTTCCATACAATCGTTTCCTTTTTGAAATTTCATAAATCATTTCCATAAATCTTTCACTTAGCAAGAGTCTGAGGCTCTAAGCTAACACCACCATTCCAATTCTCTAAATTTTAAATGAAAAAAAAAATAAAATTGAAGTCATCCTTCAAGAGAAAATGGATGAGAAAAGGAGTAGGGGAGCGGTGGATCGTAGGAGACCGAGAATGAGAATCAAGGTGGAATGGTGGAGCCGGTGGTCGGTGAATGAGAAAGTGGCTAGAGATTGCCCAAAGAAAATGGTTGGAGAAATTGGGAATTGAAACGATCGAGATTAGATCTAGGGTTGCTGTAGTGAGAGGTTGAGAGTGAAAGAATGAGGAAGGAAAAATGAATAGGGTTTCTAATTAGAGGGAAAATGGGCTGGAAAATTGGGCGTTTTAAAATTTTCGATTTCAAATTTTGGTTTTCGGTTTTTTGAAGCTTAAAACCGAAACCGATCCGCAATCCAAATTTTTTAATTAATAAAAAAACCAATCCAAATTGCTAATTTGGTTCGGTTTGGCACAGTATGCGGATTTAATCCATATTACTTTCACCCCTATACGTGCGCAAGTGAAAAGTTTCGGTTAAAAAAACAAACAGTATTATATAAGTGAAAAAGTTGGTGTGCAAAATATGGACTACCCAAACACCCAAAAAATATAATTTTATCGACTTGCAGCTAAACAAGAGCTCACAAACCCTAACCCAAAAGGGCGAATGTTTTATCCCTTTGTTATTTGCTTCAATTGCTCATCTTATACGACCTCCTTCGACACCAAAAATGGTTTCCCCAACACCACCAACTTCCCTTTAAAATCCCCACCTTATCGCACAAGCATACACGAAGATATATGACTGGTTAGACAATCAAGTTTCCAACAACAAACAAGGTGGAAGTGGGTGGTAGTTTTGGCCTAGGTGATTCTGCTTTCTCTGCGTAAGCCATGGCCCATGTCTCAACTCTTAAATGGTGACTGCATTGTGATCTCTAACGACTTATACAGGCTCTGCAACTCTTGCTCTTTTTTTATGACAAGAAGGATGTGCTTCAATAGATGTGCATTGGACTATTCGAAAAATACTGACGGCTAGGTCTTTTGTTTAAAAGATGCAACATTTTGAGGGTGGTTAAGGATAAGATTGAACTTGGCACATTGTACAACTAGTATTTTCCGTTCTTCTTTGTTTTCTCTCTGTTTGGGTCCAAATATTTTAATCAAAAGGCCAAAAGCAGGGTTCAACTCTCTAGTCCAAATGCCAAGTCAGTCAATGGTCCAGTCAACGTGGCAAGCCCACTTGATCCCAAGGCCCATTCATCCATTAAGCAAAGGTATAAAAGCCTTCAATTGACTCATTTAGGAGATATCCACATCAAGCCTCAAGCATTAATTCTCTTGCATAACTTTCTCTCTTAAAACATTGTACTGACTTTAGCATCGGAGGGGTCTTCCTCGGCACATCCCCCGAGGCTAGTTTACGTGTGTTTTCTGTGCAGGAAATCCTCGGCCCAGTCATCACTTGGACCGAGATCAGTCTTCTCCACCAAAAAAGGACCAGCCGAAGGTCCTATTGTTTTCTACTGAAACACTGTCTTTATTTCTATTTAGTTGCTTTTGTATTTTCAGCTGTTATTAAAAAGAGTTGAAAGTACAAATTAATTGTTTTGATATTCATATTGTGTGAAGGTGCTCACACTATCTCCATTATGCGTTTTAAGGCCACAATATTGTAAAACCCATTGATTAATAATTTACCAACCAAGAGTAGTTCAATTTTGGGCTCTATGATACAAATTCCTCCATGTTGCCGGGACTACTAGACCACCCTCGTTCTTTTCCGGTCGAAGTGACGAGCACTCTAAGACTATACCGTCGGCCATTTGCCGGAAGGAGAAAAACCCTTCTTTAAGGGAGTTTTAGTAGGAGTTACATTTAGACAGTTCTTTTAGTATAAACATACCTATATAAAAAAATACTTAAAAAAAACTAATCGTATAAAAAATTACTCTGTAATACTATGAAAACATACATTCATAATAAAAAATCTCACATGACTATTAGTATGTTTTATTAATATAAGCTACATAAATTAATCAAAGTAATTAATTGTAGAGTCAATTTGCATTACTTCACCGCAATCCTCTAAATCTACAATACTCAAATTCTATACATTAAAAAAAAAAAAAAACAATAATACCCATCCCAGTAATATTTTTCTGAAATTATTTTCAAGGGACTCCAATAGCTACCAACCATATACTTTGTGTTGTTTTCTTCCACGTGCAATATATCCTGCTGTAGTTTACACAATTCCTTAGATAATTAGTGCAAATTACGAATTAATAAATTCATATCAAAATCAACTCTTCTACCCCCTTCGATAATTTTAGATGATATAAGCAAAATTAAGGTGAACTAAACAAAAGACAAAGTGACTCGTTGACAGTGGTGAAGACAATCAACCAAGTATCTAGGGGCTTCTCTCCAGCTTACATTGTGTATGATGACATTAAAAAGTTTTCTAATTTCTTTCCTCCGTTTGTTTTTTCTCATGTGAAAAGCGCCAGTAATACCGTTGCCCACTTAATTGCGAGATGGGTACTAACGGTAACTTGAAACGTCTTTGTATGAACTCCTTTCTCCAGAACTTGATTTAATTTAATTTAATTTTCGGCTTACTTTTGTTCTAAAAAAACCAAAAGACGATTTGTTAAAACAAAGAAAAAAAATGAAAAAAAAAAACAATGAACAAGTTAAATTGTCCTTCTTCTATTAACTCTTCTCCATCAACAGCAGCAGACTGCAGAGCTGTGTTCAAAATTTGCCTGTTTTCTCCCCTTCATGAAAATGAAAAAGGTATACTATCTCTTACCTTTACTTTTTAATTGCTTTTTGTTATTGAATTATACTGTAATTATGAATATATCTCTCATAATAAATTCAATTTCGTATCTTTCTCATATTTTTGTTCAATTTACTTAAGAAGTACTATGTACTAGTATATTATATAGTCCGTACTTTTGTCTTTCAAAAAAAAAAAAATAGTCCGTACTTTTTAACATTATGGTTTTTCTTTTATTTAATTGCAATTGGTTTAATCAATATATTAATCCATTGACATTGTTTGCAATTTGCAAAAGGTATAAGTTTGTAATAACATACGAATTTATATGCTTGAAGATTGCCGAAATGATATGGGATATTTAGGTTATAGAGATTTTCTTAATTAATTATTGTGTTGAGATAATTGCTTGGAGGTATAGTTCTCATCAGCCAGCTATTAATTTCGACGATTTTGTAAGGATTTTAGTGTAGCTAGTTTATGTGAATTGGTGGGAACTTGAATTGATAGATTTCGTTGATTTTGTAAGGATTGTAATGTGGCTAGTTTTTGTAAAATGGTTAGAGCTTAAATAGATAGGTTTCGACGATTTTGTAAGGGTTTTAATGTGACTATATTAAGGGGATGAATGAGAGCTTGAATAGATTGGTTTGGTCGAGTTTGGTGTCTTGAAGGTTTCATGCCACCGCGATAGATCAGTTTTGTTCTTGAATACAGAACACTTCTGTCATGTATTATATGAATAAGTGACAAGCTCTGAAACAAGTCATGATTTTGTTTGGTTACTTAATGGTTAGACCTTGTAGATTAACAGGGTGTAAGACATTGGACATTGCTTTGGGACATTGGGTTTTCATGTACTTGTTGTTGGAAATTTGCTGCTGGTATTAATGTTCGAGAATTCAGGAACTCAAATTTGGACCTTTTCCATGGGTAAAGAAGTAGTTTGAGTCTGAACTAACATTTTTAGGTTTGGAAGAGCATATCTAATTGATGTTAAAATGTACAATATCATTGAGATTGAGAACTTGTGATTGCACCATAGGTTGTGCTGTTGTGGTACCATTCCTTGCAATTGGTTCTCACTCAAGTTGATGTTAGATTGAGTGACATTGTGCTTTAGGTTGATATTGATCAGAGTCTAATGATCTCGTTATCTATGATACTAAAGTTTACTGCTTATATGGTTGTTAATCTAGTTATGTCATTTTTTTTACTGTCAGAAAACCATAGAAACTGGTTTAAAACTAAAGACTGATTTATCAAGGGGGAAATCAATAACCATGTAGGTAGACTTGCTACTCTTAAGATCATCAATCTGTTCAAGAGATTGTTTCTTACGCAGAGCACACTAGAATTCAAAAGACTTGTAACTGGTTTGTCTCTTAGATATGTTTTTATTTTTATTTTTTATAAATTTGCTTTGAACAAGATTGATAACCTAATGAAGGAATGGTAAGTAATGAATTTGGATATCATTGACAATCTAATGAAGGATTCCCGATACCTAGCTCTTATTAGGCCGCGGGATGCCAAGTTGGTTGTTGGAGCAGCTGTAGCAAGTGTCGAAATCTTTATAAATGGTCTAATTTCGTGTATTATATACCTGGAATTTTGGCCTCTAGAAAATATTTTTGGACCCAATAAGATTATGCATCGAGGCGCTTCACGTGGTTATCTAATTGTCTCGGAAGACCTATTTGGTGCCCAAAACCATATCATTGATGCCATGACCCACCCTTTGTTTTCATGTTTGAAGATGCATTACTTGGTTTTGTTGCCTTGGCTTGAGTTGTTTTGCCTTGCCTTGACCTAAAGGCAAGCCAATAATTAGGGAATTTATGTTAGGTAGAAAGTTTGTTCTTATTAAACTAGTTTCAAAGTTGCTTGTAAGAGTTGTAACAAGATTGTTTCGTATTAGATCAAGATATTTAAGAGTTGACTGAACGTAGAAGAATTATGTGAGAAAGATAGTCTTCAGAAGCAAAGTTAAAGCATTTGTGATGGTAAGGGTTTAGAGGAAGAAGTGACTACTGCCACACTTAATGCTACCTGTGCAGCACTACAAAGATTAACCATAGTTAGGCTTTCCAAAGGTAAATTGCACATGAGCTCACTGGGTTGAAGGCTTGAAGCCCAGATTACCATTAATATGGTTTTCATAAACTTCAATGTGCTCTGTTTTTTCTTCTCTTAATATTGATTTGGAGCTAAAATGTTAAAAACAATATTCATGTGAATAATGCTCTTGGTAGTAAGACCTTTTTTCTGAAAAAGAAGAATCCCCTTCTGCATTTGCATGATTACTATATTTTTTCATGCATATAGTTATTCTGAACAAATTTTGACAGCCGAAATGCATATACTACAGACTAGTGTATCGTTTTAATATCTTCTAAAAGTATCTTTGCTAACTCGGTAAGTAATAGTATACCCTCTATGGCTATTGCCATCTCTAATCAGGAAAAGCTTTAGATAAATTAGTAATTGATTCTTGTATGGATTAGATTTCCTTCATGGTATTTCTTCCTTCGATATCTCGTTTTTATGGTATTTCTTCCTTCGTAAGCAATAGTATACCCTATGTCATACATCTATACAAGCTCTAAATGTTACACAAAGTCATGCTCAGCTTTAAGTTTGGTTAATCCCTGGCTAGAAGGTCCCTCTGACTTTTATTTTTCCTTACTTTATACAGAGTACTTCGTATACAATATAAAAATATAATCATTTGAGCTAATCTATTACATGATCTTTTGCAGTGATAAAAAAAAGAGCATATGCATCCTGGGATAGCTTCTCTCATTATCCGGTTTGGCAAGGTATTGTAGCCTGCAGTAATGGCAAATGATCAAAATTTCAATTACTTTTAAAAATCTTAAATGAACAAATAGTTTGAAATTATGATGATACTTCTGCTTGCATTAGAAAGTAAATTTAATTGCTTGGAAACTCATGATTATGAATAGTCACACCTCTTTATATATCAGTTCATCGTCCTCTTCAATTCCTTGCTCTTCTTGCTCGTCTTCCAAATAGCTTCCCAGAAAATTGAATAGTTGCCAGCTCCATCCTATGAGCTAATTTAGCTAGCCATAAGGATTTATTTATGATGTAAGAAATCATGAACAGGACGAGCAGCCCTTGGAAGACAAGTCTTACACAAAATTTAATTCAAGCCTGAACTGATAATTGAAATGATAAAGGCTTGTTAAAAATTCTTTGATGCAAACTTTCAGATACTGATCATACAGTAGTCTGAAATGTCATAATACACTGAATAAACTAGAATGTTGTAAAAATTAAATTATTATTACTAATGTAAGGATCTTGCTACTTACGAATGTCTTGAGAGTTGTCACTCACGTTAAATAGTGATTTACTACGTAATACTTCCTTCGTCCCTTAATTAGATTCCTACTTCGTTCTCTCTATTATGTGATAAATAAATGCTAGAAGTAGGAATCTAATTAAGTGACGGGGGGAGTATATTTCCTAAATTAGTATTTCATATTAATTTTGAATGCAGGTTGAACTTATGCGGATGAAATCAGTCAATGTTTAGATCAATTTATTGTTCCTTCATTTTATAATATTAGTTTCATTTACGTATATCGATGCAAATTTTTTATCGCATATATCTTTAATTTCACGCTAGCAAAAATTATAAAGTTAGCTATAAATAATGTATTCATCGAGATGAATAAATCCAGATCTTATATGATTATGTTTGTTTTATATAGAGAGAGAGAAATTTAAAAGATTCCATTAAATTTTTAATAATCAAAATATTCTAAATAAGAGTATAAAGGACAATAGGTGGTTTGAGTTTCTATGTTATACTTGTATAGTTGTATGAAGGAACGCAATATCAAATTTCTGCAAAAATTATGGTGAACAAGTACTAGACTACTACACTTGTTTGAGTTGTTTCTTGGAATTTTTACACTTTGACTTTTAACATGAAGTACTATATACATATTCCTCCGTTTTTATGTACTTGATACATTCAATTTAGACATATATATTAAGAAGATGAGAGAAAATGAGATAGAATGATAAAGCAAGTGAGGTACACTAGTAACTGCAAGGTGTAAAACTTATTACCCAAAAAGTAAACATGTCAACTAAAAATAAACTTTCTAAAAAGGAATACGTGTATGTCAACTAAAAATAAACGGAGGTAAGTATATATATTCTACTTTAACTATTGTTTTTGTAATTTAGATTAAGGAAAGACATTTTTTTTATACATAGCAACTTTGTCTTAATATGTATCTTCGGAATATTAATGCATTTTTTATAATTTTTACTATCACATATATTTCTATTAATTTAACAAAATACTAACACATACGGAGTAAATTTTGTTGGAACAACAAGTGTGTAGTGTGTGAATTTTGTGAAAAAACTCAAAGTCCCACATTGGTGGGAAATGAGAGTTTTACTCTCTTTATAATATAGAGAGTGGGCTAAAGGGGTGTGGCCCTTGGGCTACCCACATTTTGTGGAGAGGGAGGACCTATATGGTAAACCATATATCACACACACGCGCTCTGAACCGAGCCGGGCTGGGTCGGGTTTGGGTTTGGGTTATTAAACAAACTTAATTTTTGTTACCGGTTTGATTAATATTCAGTTACAAAACGTTTTACTGTTTTGGTTTAAATTTTTCCGTTACATTGCTTGATTCTCGTTGTTGTTTTACTGCTAAACGTTGCACCGTTACACTGATTTAATGCCTTGATTCTTGCTTAACGAATACACTAATTGCAGTAAACGTTGCTAATCTTTCTCCCGTTTTCATGCTTAAGTTGTTACGTATCTTTACCTATAAAAGGACGGTTCCAGCTTTGTTTTTAAATACACGGAAAAAATATACAGAAAACCACTTTGCAAAATATATTTTCTCTTCCTCTCAAAACAGTCGAGCAGTTTCTTTCTGGTTTTCTGGTGTTCCGTTGTCCGGTGGTTCGGTGCAAAACCGCCGTTATTTTATACTTGTGAAAGACTGTTTTATCCTGGGGGCATCCGGTTTGATACGAGCTGCTTGCACAAGTTTGAGGCAGTGCCGCGAATGTTCTAAAGAGAGCGACATAGTCCGCGACTCAGTCTTATTCTCGGTAACATTGTTCTTACTATTTTATTTGTGCAATTCCGTTTATATATATTCTACTTTAACTATTGTTTTTGTAATTTAGATTAAGGAAAGACATTTTTTTTATACATAGCAACTTTGTCTTAATATGTATCTTCGGAATATTAATGCATTTTTTATAATTTTTACTATCACATATATTTCTATTAATTTAACAAAATACTAACACATACGGAGTAAATTTTTTGAGGCAAAAATACTAACACATAATTAGAGATACTATAGTCAAGATTTTACAATATCAAGTGTGAAAAGTTGAAAATGTAACGAATATTGAAAAAAAAAAGAAAGAAAGAAAAAAAAAAAAAAGAAAAAAGAAAAGAAAGGGGTTGTATTATTTAGTGTAAGTCGCGAAAATTTTGACGAGTACCTAGATATTTTGCTGGCCAATTAGGAACTATGAAGGAAAAGTGTGAAATTTTTTCCTAGACGTAATTTTCAATCATCAACAAATGGCTCGGCCCAACGGATGAGATAAAGTCGGCTAAACAAGCCAAAAACTTCATATAAAAACAAAAAATATTGAGTGAAGCATCTCTGTTCTAATATCTTCAATTTCTCTATAAATTTGGTGTGTACAAGTTACAAGTACAACAAACTACAAGTGCTCAACTTTAGTTATTACTCAAACACTTGTAAACTTGACCAAATTAAAGCCATGTTTAGCCCTTCCATCATTTTATGTTTTTCGTTACTTTGTCTATGCCTTGCTTACAATCTTGTATTTGTCACTTGCTCACAACCTTCTCTCCGTAATACATCTTCTTCGAACCTATGTCATGAAGATGAGTATTATGCATTGCTTCACTTAAAAGAATCCTTCAGCTTTTTTACACGAGCTAATACCTACTACCCTATAACTACAAATAATACAAGATCATGGAAACGAAATTCTGATTGTTGCGAATGGGATGGAATTACTTGCCATCCTCTCACTCGTCATGTCATTGCACTTGACCTTTACAACAATGGTATCGTCGGAACCATCGATTCAAATAGCAATCTCTTCCAACTAGGCCAACTTCAGAGGCTTAATTTGTCATGGAATGATTTTTCTTCATCCAATATTTCGCACAAATTTGGTCAGTTTCATTTTCTTAAACATTTAGACCTTTCTTATTCTTATTTTTCTGGTAGGGTCCCTCTTGAAATATCTCAACTCACTAGATTGACATCTCTTGATTTATCAGGAAACGATCTTGAATTTTCAAATGTCAAGTTGGTCATTAGCAACCTTACAAAGCTGAAACGACTAGGTCTAAGTGGAATAAAACTAGAGACACCACAAATTTTTCAAACCATTACTAACTTGTCTTCACTTTCATATCTTTATCTTGAAGGATGCAATTTACAAGGGGAGTTCACTACTATCATTCTTAACCTACCACACCTAAAGGAACTCAATCTCGGGTACAACGATGCGATAAACTTTCATTTCCCATCAATGTATAATTGGAGTAGCCCCTTGGAATCCTTAATCCTTAGCTATTCCAATATTTCTTCTAACATACCCTCTTTTTATAGTCGATTAAAACATTTGAAATCATTATATTTGCAGAGTACCAATCTACGCGGGACTTTTCCAAGTTGGGTGTGGAATATTTCTGAAAGGATAGACCTTAGTCATAATGAACTAACCGGCAGTCTTCCGTCCACAATGAACATAAGCAAGCTCTCAAGTTTAACTACTCTATATTTAGGAAAAAATATGCTTGTTGGAGAAGTTCCGGCTTGGTTGTTTAGCTTAAAGTCATTGGACACGATTAACCTCTCATTCAATAACTTTATGGGTAGTGTTAGCCTATATCAAGTTTTTTCCAACCTTCCAAAGCTCCGGTCTCTTTTCCTGTCTAATAGCGGCCTTTCCGTGACCACAACTGATGGTCCAGTAAACTCATCAGTTATCTCCACTTTAGCTAAGTCATTGCAATATTTAGGGCTATCCAACACTAGTATTCATGGTGAATTCCCCAAGTGATTACAACAGCTAATCAGAGAATCGTCGATAAACTTATTGGATCTTTCATCCAACTCTTTAACCGGAGTTGTTGAAAACATCCCTTGGGGTACTTTGAATTATATTGAAATCTCTAATAATAGGCTAACAGGACGTCTCCCAATAATCTCATCGCCTTACACCCAATTCTTTTTAGCCGCGAACAACAACTTTACAGGTCCAATTGATTCATCCATTTGCAACTTAACATCACTTTGGGTTCTTGACTTGTCTAACAATAGTTTGAGTGGAGATTTCCCACATTGTCTAGGAAGCTTAAACAGTGGCCTTAATTTGTTGAATTTAGGATCGAATAACATTCATGGAACTCTTCCTACAAATTTTTCCAAGTGTGATAACTTGCGATACCTAGACATAAGCAGTAATAGGTTGCAAGGGCAGTTACCTCGATCTTTGGCACGATGCACAAATTTACAAGCTATCAATCTTAGAAGTAACGAGCTTAAGGATGAATTTCCTTATTGGTTGCATACTCTTCCATTTATTCGACTCCTCGACTTGAGCTCTAACAGCTTCCACGGTCACATCAACAATGTCTCTGGATTTCATCCATATCCCGCGTTACAGATTCTTGACCTCTCTAGTAACAACTTCAGCGGTAAGATACCCACAACATACATAAATAAATTTCAAGCAATGACAAGAATCATCGATCACCATGGTTTCCCACAATACATGGAATCAAATGTATCGATGTTGTGGCCTTACTATTCTATTATTTTGACATTCAAAGGTGTGCAATTACCATATGAGAAGATCATTGAAACGCTCTCTTTTTTTGATCTGTCAAACAATGCATTTGAAGGAGAAATCCCCGAGTATGTAGGACAATTGGTCGCAATTCAAGGCCTTAATCTTTCACACAACCGCCTTACAGGGCACATTCCTCCATCCATTGGATCGTTGTCATCACTTGACAGTTTGGACCTCTCTTCCAACATGCTAACTGGTGGCATTCCTCATGAACTAGCTAGTTTAACCTTCCTTGAAGTCTTCAATGTTTCAGAAAACCAGTTGGAAGGGCCTATACCTCAGGGGAACAACTTCGATACATTCTCATCCGATTCATACAAGGGGAATCTTGCATTGTGTGGGGATCCGTTGCCCGAGTGTGGAGGAAGTAGCGCGCCATTCATACTGGTTATGTATGGACTCTGGACGACCAGAGTTACTACCACATTCGCTTTATTTTCACTTATTTTAAAAGTGCATGTGAATACGAAACTATGATATGTCCAATAAAAACCTTTTAAAAGCTTGACCCAAACAACACTACATTGGACTAAACTATCCTTAATCGGATCTAATTAGTAGAAGTGGTCAAATATAGAGTACTCCCTCCGTTCTATATCTATTGTAAATGTTTTGAGAGTAGGTACAGTGATGGTTCTTATCATGTGCAAGATGATCGATCGCATGGGGCCCCTTGTTAGGTGCAAGAGTGAGAAGTGTTTATCCCACATTGAAAAAGAAAGTAAAGGACTTTGAATTTATAACCCAGGCAGGCTACTCCTCCTATTGCCAAATAGTTTTAGGATAATCTCGATGTGGGCTCTGATTTGTGGGCTTCTAGGTTTCTCTTTCTTGTATTCTCCGTCCCCCATCTCATATAACACCTAAATAAATATTTTGGTATTTGAAAAAAAAAATATTTTGAAGTAGATTTTGATAAATTGGAATAATTACATTAAAATTTTTAAAGTGTCACATAGGATAGAATTAATTTTAAACCAATGAAAACGTAACAATAAAAAATAAACAAATAAGTAAACAAGTCAAAGTTTCCACATAAGTCTTCGTCAACTAACGTATTACACAAATAGCTTTAACGATGACTTGAGAGTCTACAAAAGAAGTGGATGACTTTAAAAGTTTGAATAATCAATTAAAATATGAGTGATGTCCATTATTATACAAAGTAGTACAGAAGAAGTGATGAATATTGAGTAACATCATAATGATCGGATTGTCGGGTCATTTGATTATAGACATTTATCAAGTTATTGGCCCATATAATCACATAATTAATAACAAAATTATAATTGCCTTACATATTCTTACAAGAAAATTCATTTGATTAAGATTATTAAATTTACGTTTTTTTTTTCTTATTTTAATTTGAAAGCCACATAAGCAAAGGATGTAAATGGGATTTGATATCATGTTTTGAGTATCACCCTGACTTTAACCCACTAAACTAATTGGTCATCTACATATCTCATCCCAAATTAATACAAAATGATGTAATATTAGAAGTATTTACCAATGAGGTATTAATCTAATAATTAAAATTGGACAACTGTATACGATACGTCACATATTCAAATCTCGCACCTCTATTAGTAAAATGTAATTTGTATTATTGCTTGTGTCTCAAAAATAAAAACAGTGTATTTGAGTTTTATTGTCATTTGAGTTACCTTTTTATTAGTCTACCGTGCTTAAGCCCGATAGTTAAAATTGTCTAGTCTCTTTCAACAAAAGTCTAGTTAACTAGTCATACAAGTCTACAAGTCTCATTAGTGCAATACCTTGTTCCTCTCTTTAAAGAGTACATATTCCTCTAATTCCATAATTATAACCCACACTTACTTTAGTCTAAAAACCACCAAGTTTCTACAAATAACAAATTTTTTTAGTAGCCATGCAATACCTCTTAGGAATTGTTGTCACTCTACTCTGCCTGATCCTCAATCTGGTAGTCACTTCTTGTTATCCCACTTGTCGTAGCGATGAGAGTTCTGCCTTGCTTCGCTTCTCAAATTCCTTGTCAATTGATCCATTCGCCTCTGGTTGCACATCCAGTAGAGCAAAAACAATGTCATGGAATAATAGCATCGACTGTTGTCAATGGGACGGGATCACTTGCGATCCATTAACTAGTCATGTTATTGGTCTTGACCTTAGCTGCTCCCAACTTAGTGGAAGCCTCGACTCAAATAGCACCCTCTTCCAACTTCATCATCTCGAAAGCCTTTCATTAGACAACAATAATTTTTCTGCTTCCTCCATTCCTCCTAAATTTGGAGATTTCACACACTTATCCTTGCTTAATCTCTCTGAATCATATTTTCAAGGCAGGGTACCTAAACTCCCAAAACTCAAATTACTTGACCTTTCTACATATTATCAGTATCTTGAAATGCCAGATGTCAATAGTATCATTGAAAACTTAACATCCTTGTCATATCTTGATCTTCGTTTTGTCTCAATCAATTCAAATTTTCCTGCATCTCTGGTAAACTTATCTTCCTTAACGTAATTAGACCTATCATACTGTGGTTTGCAGGGGAAATTTTCTTCTGACATTCTCAATTTTCCAATACTTGCAAACACTTTTTTTAATGGGAAATAGTGACCTCGTCACAAAGTTAGGTAGTTGGAGCAGCCCTTTGCTATTCCTAGGACTTTCCTCTACAAAATTCTCCGGGCAACTACCATACTCCATAAACCAAACTAGCCCAAGCTACTTAGATCTAATGGACAGTGGTGTTGATGGTCCTATACCACCATGGGTTTGGAATGTTACTAACCAAATCTATCTTTCAAATAATTTTCTTACTGGTGCTCTGCCTTCATCGCTAAACATTCATACGCTCTCTAATATTTCAGAACTCACCCTAGATAACAACAAGCTTGTCGGAACCATACCATCTTGGCCATTCTAACTCCCTTCATTAATTAGGTTGTACCTCCAATCCAACCAGCTTAGTGGTTCATTGAGTGATGTTTCTGGTAATGCTAGCAATTCCTTGCAGATACTTGATTTGTCGGACAACAGCTTTACCGGTGATGTTGAGCTTAGTATGTTTTCTATGTTTACAGATCTAGATACTCTTATTTTATCTTTAAATAGTTTATCAGTGTCTACAAAACTCAACTCCTCCTCGATGCTGTCCAAATTATCATATTTGGGACTCTCTTCTTGCAATATTAGTGAATTTCCTTACTTGGGAAACCAAGAAAGACTCGAATTCTTGTATCTTGACGATAACAACATTCGAGGTGAGATTCCCAAATGGATGGTTAACATTAGCCAGGCTATACCTTATGCATCTTTAAACTTAGACCTTTCTAATAATTCTCTAACACATGGTCTAGAGTATCTCCCTTGGGAGAAATTGGTCTATGTCAACCTTTCATCCAACAAGTTACAAGAGCCACTTCTCATTTTTGCAAACAAATCTATTTTTTGAGGCATTAATTTTGTCAAATAACAGACTAAATGGCACCATTAATCCATCCTTTTGTAATTTGACTGAAATCATCGTCCTTGATTTATCGAACAACACTCTTAGCGGAGAAATCCCTCATTGTTTGGTAAATAGTTACACTCAGCTCGGTGCATTAAATCTTCAAGCGAATAGACTAAATGGCACCATACCTGCAAATTTCTCTAACTGTAATTCATTACAGTATCTAGATTTAAGTGACAATCAATTGGAAGGGGTGGTGCCAAAGTCTCTGTCACGGTGTAAAAGCCTAAATGTTCTGTATCTTGGGAATAACAAGTTAGAGGGTACGTTTCCATCATGGCTAGACAGCCTCCCGCAGCTGAAAGTTCTCAATCTACGTTACAATAACTTCCATGGCCCTCTGTTTACTTCAACATAGCCTGACCATCCATTTCCGGAGCTGCAAATTCTCGACCTCTCCAATAACAACTTTTCTGGAAAGTTGCCAGCAAGATACATACAAAACTTCAAAGCCATGATAAAGATGAATGGGTCAAGTCTTGATAGTCCACAGTACATGACATCCAGTACTGACATCCAGCAGTACTCATATTCCATCACGTTAACATTTAAGGGGAATGTGCAGAAATATGAAAAGATCATCACCACAATGGCGACTTTTGATATGTCGAAAAACAGATTTGAGGGAGAGATTCCAGATTCCATAGGGCATTTGGTGTCATTGCGAGGCCTTAATCTCTCAAATAACCGCCTTACTGGGCACATCCCTCCATCCATCGGGATGTTGTCCTTGCTGGACTGCTTGGACCTTTCGTCCAACATGCTCACTGGTCGTATCCCACAAGAACTTGTTAGTGTGACATTTCTTGAGGTCTTTAATGTTTCAGAAAACCAACTGGAAGGGCCTATACCTCAAGGGAACAACTTCAATACATTCTCATCCGATTCATACAAGGGGAATCTTGCATTGTGTGGGGATCCGTTGCCTGAGTGTGGAGGAAATAGCACGCCATTCGTGAACAACAACGAAGACGATGATTCTGAAGATCATGGGAGCACATTGAAGGAGTGGGAAACTATTGTGATGGGCTTTTGCAGTGGCATCGTTGTTGGGATGGCTTGGGGATATTATATGTTTTCTGTGGGAAAACCCTTTTGGTTTATCAATTTGGCTGACAAAAATGGAGTTGGCTTTGCTTGATTTTTTCGGAACGATCAATTTGATACGTAGATGAGGAAGAAGAGCAAGAACAAGAAGGAACTAAAATTTCAAGTGTTACATACGAAGTATATATGTATGAATATCTTGTAATAGCTTTTATTGCCTTTTGTATGGTGATTTTCTCATCAATCCAGTTGCTGTAGCTTCATAAACGCACAAACAAGTGAACAACTAAGAAATAAAGTATGACATACTACTAATGAGTTATGCAAGTTCAGGTTGAATTTATGGTTTTTAATAAGCACACAGTTATTACCATGTTCCTAATTAATGGTATAATAATGCAAGTTTCAGCACCATGTTCAGTGAATGCATGATGGCTTTTCATCTATTCAAGTCTGAACCAAATTGGATCAGGCCAAATATCAGAAATTTTATATTCAAAATTTAGACACTAGAATGGTTGTGTTTGTACAAGAGTTACTAGTGTCATACCTCATTCGCCTTATTTTCACTTAATTCAAAAGTTATAGGAGTATGAAAAGATCTAAAATGAGGAGTTATTTCACCACTAAGGTCTGTTCTATTCAGCTTAATTTCAATTTTGTTTAGTTCAGTTCTGCTCCAATCAGTTTCAATTTAGTTTAATTCCACTCCAATCAGTTCAGTTCTTTTGCTAATTTATTTGTTTTATATGATTTAGCTAATGATATTGTTAATGACAATTTAGTTTAGGCATGCCTTGGGCCGATCTTGTTCAGATTAGTTCATCTTTATGTCTAATGATATTGCTAATGATTATTATTATTATTATTATTATTATTATTATTATTATTATTATTATTATTATTATTATTATTATTATTATTATTATTATTATTATTATTATTATTATTATTATTATTATATAACAGAAACCTACAAAGTCAATCAGTTTACAAGAAATTAGTGGAGAGCCGAGATACAATCTGGGCCCCCACCCCTCTAGCTATAGCGAACCCGATCCTGCTGAAGATGTGAGCAGCTGTACGGGCACCAATATCATGAGTCCTAGCGAACACCTGAACCCGCTTCAGCAACGCAACAACATCCTTATCTAATTCTCCCTATGAAGAAAAGGAGAAAGGAAGGATACCATAGCCAATAGCCCTACAACGCGCCCCATATATACATGTCCCGCTTCCGCTGAGCCGCAGCCGACACAACACGACCAGGAACAAAGTCAGACAACCCAGACATCAAGGCCTCTATCCCAAGAATAAAGCAACACATTTGCAGGTCGAAGAGGAGTTGTTATTATTATTATTATTATTATTATTATTATTATTATCATTATTATTATTAGTGGATTAATATCATTACTAATCCATAGTTAAAATCATTAATCCATAGTCAAATATCTTAGTTCAGTTCAGCCCCAATCAGTTCAATTCACTTCAGTTATTTTCAGTAAATCAGAACAGCCCCTAAGGCACTGATTACTACACCATCACATACAACCTTTTACCTATTTTATTTAAGAAGGAAATAATCACTCACTATGGACTGTTTGATTCAGCGAACTAAATAAGGCCCTGTGTTTTTAAACTTTTCTAGATATTTTTCAAACTATACTACATTATACTAAACCATTTGTTTCAAACTACACCCTATACCGTTACATACATAAGAAAAGGTGGAGTAGGTCAAAAGACAAATACGGAGTACCACGCATAGAAGTTTAAACTACATTAATGTTGAAACTACCAACCCAACATGAGTAGAGTCGAGGTGTCAAAAACTAACTCGATCGACCCAATTCGATCTGACCTGAAAAACCCCAATTCAGATCAATTTCGACTTATATGGACACAATAATTTAGCATGACTCAATCTTGAAATAAACGCGACCCGACCTGAACGCATCGAACCCAACCCAAGTACCCGAATTGACACCTCTACTAGGGATGGGGCAGGTCATTACAACAAGGGGTGGCTTTAAAAATATCGCAATTAAACAAGGGTATCTCATAATTAATTAGAGTCTCATAAAAGTTAGGACAGACTTTTTTTTTCAAATTTATATCACAACTAAACAAGGGGTGGCTTCAAAAAGAGAAAATACAAGTTAAATATCTTTGTCGGGATAGATCTATTTATGCAAGTTTGGAATCATGCAAAGAGGTAGGATATACTTTGATGATATATGCAAGTTTGCATGCATTTTACAAACTTTTAATTTGGTGGTTTGAAGTGGTGAATATTGAGTACTTTGATTCCATCTTGCTCAAGTTAGGAAATCTATAATTGAATTCTCCACGACTATAAATCGATTACGTATGTACAATTTCTTAACTAATGGTTTATAGGTATAACTATAGCCAATTTGGTGGTAGATTCTTTTATAGCTAACAAACCAACCATGTCACCTATTTATCAAATCCCTCTATTATGAATAATCCCATCGTATTTCATCGAGTTAATCATAGGTTATGGAGGTAGATAAATGCTTATTATATGATCAACAATATGTCTGAGGACTATATTAGCCAACTAATCACGATCCTACTGCTAACCTTGCTTAGCTTGTCCAAAACTACAAATGGTACAGTATATACACAGATACACTAGTCAAATAGTAACATGGTTTAAGTCGAATTTGTGCATTATCAACTTTGAACGACTGCTAGTGCATATACAAATATTACAATGCTTATTAATCTAGCAAAGTACTCCGTAATTATGTTACCTAAATTAAGACCATTTATATGCCATTTTTACCATTTTTGCTTCTATTTCTATTTTCTGCGATGCGCACTGGGCTCCGCGGCGTAGGATAAGAAATCAGGCTTCTCTTCTTGTAAGTTATGATAGATTTATTGATAGTGAAAGTGAAAGCTAGCCAAACAAACCAACAAATTCATACTACTCTGATTAACCATTTATTTCCCATTAATATCTTGAACTTTATAATGCTAAAGTACATACATTATAAAATGTCAATGTGCATAAAATTATTAAACTAAGATCTTATTTCTTTCGAGATTTAGTTGTCACGTTACTTAGCTCGTTCAATACTTCAAATTATACTATTTACGCGACTTAATTGACTATTGATTCCGAGGCAAAGCGAGTATTACTTGTCAATTTTCCAATCAAAACATTTCACACATGTAAAATCTAACAAAGAGATGGGATCTCCATTTTTCGAGTTATTTCCAATACCCCCATTAAAATCCTAAAGAAAAAAAAGGGAAACATTTTTTTTTTTTTTTTTGAAGGGAAACATTAAAATTATTATTAATTTTATTTCAATTTTTATTCTCCCCTAAAAATTTACATTTCATCTTTATAAAAACTCTAACAAATCACAAAGAAAACTTAAAGATAAGAGGAAATGAAATTAAAAGGAAAAAAAGAGAGAGAGAGAGAAAATATGGGGAGTAGGAATTAATTATTACTCTACAAATTAAAATGACGAAGTAAAAATAAAAAAAATAAAAAAGTTTTACATTATATTTTGTCATTGTTGCTCACTCATTCAAGGTTGAAGTATCAACAAATGCTTCCGGTTGTCCGGCGACGTAATCCAAGAGACCCTCGGCGGCTTTCTCGCCGGGACCGTCGGCAGACGGCGGCGATACACGGCTGAACACAACAACCACCGCCAAAAATAGAGCCGTTGAAGCTAAAAGTGGCCAAAAATAAGCCAAAAGATCAACAAATCTAGGAGCAACACTTATTATAGTAACAACTGAACCAGATAATAAAATCCCAGCAATTAAATGGAATTTGAACTTCATCAACAGTTCTGGGATCTCCATTTTTTCTAGTTTATTTGGTTTTTTTTTTTTAACTTTTTTGGGGTTTTTGAATGAAAGAGAAAAAAACCCAGATGAAGGGGTTTTCTGGGTATTTAGAGAGAGAATATGAATGAATGAATGAGAGGAAAGAGATGAACTGAGATGCAGAGATTCTCTGAGAAAAATATTGGGGGCTGTAAATTTTTTAGTTTTTGTTTATTTGGGGTTTCTTGAGATTAGACTTATGCTCTGTGTAATTTGATCCTGTTTTTTTCTGAGTGGCTTTTATGGTGCTATAGTGTTGATGCTTTGTTTGTTTTCCACCTTTGCTCCTTTTAGCTGTCTCTAGTAAATTAGGCTGATAATATATTTTGGGTCGGGTTCAAGTTAAGTTTATCCACTGAAAGATGGTAAGTGGGTGACTTGAATCATGTTTGGTTCGAAAACATTTGGTTTAGATCATGATTGAGTGACTCATCATTTTGTTTTTGATATAAAGTTTCATTAAAAAAAATTAAAAAAAAAAAAAAAAAAAAAAAAAAAAAGAACTATCAATTGAGCTCATTTTGGTTTGAGTCTAACTTTTTGTTAAGTTGCTTTAATAGTTTGGGTTTGGATTATGTGTTTCAAATACAAAGTAAAGTTGACTGGAAAAATAAAAGGAAAGCAAATCTAAATAATCATTTGTGCCAAAACATAGGAAATTAAAACAGGGCAATAAATTAATAGAAAGTAAATAGAATATGATAATTAGTAATTGATTTTGAACTAGTTTTTGGGCCGAACAATGTCTTGAGTCATTACTTGTATTTTAATTATAGTTATTTTAAAATTTAATTATAGTTTGTCAATTTGATCATATTATCCCTTTGAATTTTAATAATAATTATAGATGAGTTAGTCTTTAATATAGGAAATGGCCTATACCAAATTGACAACCTTATTGGTTCATCAATAATCCAAATTTATCTAACAATTTTTTTCCAAATTCCAAATTCAAATTTAAATTGGATTATTTTGAACATTTGATCACTTATATTTATGTAATAAAGGTATTGGTTTCGCAACAAAAAATATAAGGGTATGATAGCATGTTTAAATTAAGTAGTTTATATTATATAGCATTAAAAGGATGATAGTTGAATACGAGATGAGTTTGTCAATCAATTAAGTATGACAATTTTAAGTCAAGATAGCAAATTAGCCATGATTTGCAATAATTTTGTTTCAGATCAAACTAACATAATCAAGAATACTTGATACAAAAGGCATAAGTCACGACCTCACGTACTATACTAGTATGCCCTAATTTTCTTTTAAAGTTTTTGAGTTTAAACAAGAAAGCAGATCCACACATATAGGTATACATCTTATATTCTTATCTATCACTACTAAAAAGGGGTTAAAATGACCCATTTCGCAGGTAATGGAGAAACTAGGTTATGCCAAATTTCCAATCCTACTTTGATTCAATTTACCACCTATCAATGGAACTAAGCTAACCATAGTTTCCTATTTAGCTAGTGGATCATAGATAGGTACACCTAGATTCATGTCAAAAGTACTATGATTGATTTCATTTCAATCTAGTGACTCTAGTCAACAATATGAACCAAATTCAACCAAAAACACAATTAAATCAACGAAAAATATACCCATTTCTGACCTCAATAAATAAATAAATAAATAAAATACCCATTTCTTTTACCATTTGGTGGTAGATAAGTAAATTTTATTACAAGATTAAAAGCAGGAAACTTTTGCATACACATGTATTTTGTCTACATGACTGCAGTGTCGGTTGTTTGTTCCAAGTACTTTACCAATGTTTTTGTTAATTTTTGAGAAAATTGGATCTAATATGACGTGGTAATTGACCTTGATGTCTAGCTAAATTCTCAATTAAAGAGTGGTTTGAATTATTATTAGCATAAATCTTTGTCTAAGTACACTTCATTATTATCAATGTATATTCAATACTTTACAAATTGCCATAGTGGCAATTGTCACGACTTTGCTTTATTGTCTCCATCCCTTAAAAAGTACAAAAATAAAGACACACATTTAAGTTACTATTGAATACGATGAAAATAGAAACACAAATTCTTGATTAAGCTGAGACTGAGTTTCATTATATTATTGTAAGATGAGTTAAAGTTGCTCAAAGTTTATAAAGTTACCCTTGTATAATGTACTTTGTATATTATAAAAGTTGTCATATCTCTAAAATTTTACCCGAAAAAAACACTTCTAATGTATAGAACCGAGGGGAAAACTAAATGGGCGGAAAAGATTAATCATATTACAACATGTATTTATTAGAAATTACACATTAAAATACAATCGAATTCATTACAAATTAAAAGTTATCCTTAAAGGAATTAAAGTTACATAAGAATTATTAAAGTTGTTATTCTTAAATTAATTAACTTATAATAAATTAACATAAGCCCATCTTATATAAGTTTTATTAGAAAAGTGAAAAACATTTAAGAAACCAAAGAATTAGATTGTTATTGATCCACTTAATCTAATTTTTTTCATTGGCCCTTTGCTTTTCTACTTAAATTTATATTCATATGTAAATTGTAGTGGAGCAAAAAGATGGTATTGTTATAAATTATGGGCAAGCAAATTAATTAAATGAGCAATAATGTTGGATGTAACTATTTTGGTAATGTGCATCAAATCAAACAGTTTATCAACCGAATGCTTTTGCAAATGATCCCCACCATGGCCAGAAAACATAAGGTCGGTGTTAATAAATAACGTTCTTATATTTGAAGTACGAATTATTATCAGGAAAAGCAAATATAATAGCTTTTCATTGTGTTTTCTTTAATTTATTTTATTTGATTTAAATATTTTTTTGTCTAAATTAGTGAGTTTTAATATATATTTCTAAACTTACCAAAATATAATATTTTATTTAATTTTATCTTATTTAAATTTATTTTGTCAAAACACACAAGTTAAAAATTAATCACAAACTATTGGATGCGGACGTATGCACCCAGTTGGTGCGGCTACCTCTTTCTTCCAACAAAATTCCCCTTCCCCTGCTTCTCCATTTTTCCCGGCGTCTACGCCGAGTATCCCCTTGCACCATCGATCAGAGGAGCAATATACTCGACTCGAAAATCGACCCAACCCACATAAACTTGATGAAACAAACCTTGAATCTTGAAATCAGTGGGTGCGGAGGTGCGATTCGCTGGCAGTGGTGGTGCGTTGGTGGAGTTTGCTGGTGGAGGTGTTGTGATTTTGGAGGGGTCACGGGTTGGTGCGGTGAGTGAGGTTAGGGTAGTTTGGTGGGACTGTGGCTGACCGTGACTGCGGCGTGGCTATGTAGGGTTCTCGTAGCAGATCTGGTCGTCGTGTTTAAAGGAGAGGTGGTGGCTTGACGGTGCAGCGGTGGAGCCTTGCTCGGGTTGGTGGTTAGTGGTTTGATGGGTGGGTGGTTCGGTGGTTGGTGGGTGCGGTGAGATCGGTGTGGTGACGTGGATTATTTGTGGCTTAATTGAAGGAAATGAAATGAATCATTCACTCTCACTTGAAACAAGTGGAAGAAAGAGAGGACAAAGGGGAAAGAGGAGAGAGAATAAAGTAAAAAAAGTTGTTGGTTGTTAATCATATTAGATAACAAATGATGTATATAAGCCAATAAAAGTAACATATCAGCCAATTGATGTTTGATATCAGTCAACATTAGGGACATATATTAGACATCAATAAAAACGTATCAGCCAACAAAATTAAAGGAATATATAAGCCAACAAGAGGAATATATCAGCCAACTGAAGAAACATATCAGCCAACAAAAGGACGAAATCAGCCAACAAGAGGAATGTATCAGCCAACAAAAGGTACTTATCAGCCAACCGAAGAAACATATCAGCCAACAAAAGGATGAAATCAGCAAACAAAAGCAACAAGTAAGCCAACAAAATAAACATATAAGCCAACAAACTGAAACATATAAGCCAACAATTAAAATATACATATCAGCCAACAAAACAAATATATTAGCCAACTAATTAAATATATAAGCCAAATGATGTCTGATATCAGCCAACAAAAGGAAAAAAAAAAGAATCATATCAGCCAACAAAAGGAATATATTAGCCAACACAAAAATCATATCAGCCAACAAATGAAACATATCAGCCAACAAGTAAAATATATCAGCCAAACCTCCCGCACCAAACAGCTCGTGCGTCCGTCCGCACGCAATACCTTCTCAAAATTAATTAAGAAATCATACTATATGTCCATACCCCTAGGACATCGTTTATAAAGGAGTTGATTTTTCTAGTGGAAAATGTTATCATTTATTTTATTACCCTTTAGTAGAATTTAGATAATTGTTTAGATAATATATATACTTGTATAAGTTACATATTAGTTCCTCTCAACAGTTACATTAGTTAGCATATTAATTTTGGTACACATAATTAGCATATGCAATTATGCATGCACGTCATAGCTTTTTCTTGCATGAAGTGGGGAAAGGAAAAAAAAAAAAACTTAAAAAGTGTTTTAATTTTTGTATGTTTTGAGATTCAATTATCTCTTTTTGTAACATTTTTCTAGTGACATTTAAGAATCTAAGGAATAACTTGGATTGTGAGTTAAAGAAATCTCAATAATTTAAGAATAACTTTTTCTCTATCCCTCATATGCTGCGCATAGGAGGAATTAGATTCTCTAATTGCTTGAAGTAATCCTGGGCACCGTGCCGTGCCGTGCCGGGCCGCCGCGGGCCGTGCCTGGCGGGCCACGGGCTGGTTCGTGCCGTGCCGGTCGTGCCGGCGGGCCCAGGATTTCGTGTCGTGCCGTGCCGTGCCGGCCATTTTCACAGGCCAGCCCACGGCACGGCACGGCCCTCGTGCCTGGCGGGCTCGTGCCGTGCCGGCCACGTGCCGGCCTGCGGGCTGGCCTGCGCGGGCTGGTGCAGTTTTCAATTTTTTTTTTTTTTTTTTTTTTTTTTTTTTTTTTTTTAATGACAACATTATAAATTAATAAGTTTATAATGTATATAAGTTATAAAATTATAATTATAAGTTTTATAAGGTAACTTATAAGTTTATAACTTATAAGTTATAAGTTATTAAGTTATGAATTTTATAATTATAAGTTGAATATTTATGTTTTATAATTTGTATATTCAATATTTATATTTATATATTTACTTTATACTATTACTTTAAAATTTAATGTTTATGATTTATTAGTAATTGGTATAATTTTATTTTTTTTTAATATGAATTTACAAATTGTAACAAAACGGGGAAAAAAGGCAAATTGGACTTTGGATGTGAATAATGCGTACTTTATATTATTATTACTTGAGTTGAGAAAATTGTACAATGATAACAATGATAAAAATCATACAATGATGGTATTAAACAAAAATTGGAAAATGATAAAATTGATATTTTTAAAATCGTACAATATACAATAATTGTCTATTCTTCTTCTCCTTCTTCTTGCTCGTCTTCGTCTTCGTCTTCGTCTTCGTCTTTGTCTTCGCCTTCGCCTTCAAGGTCATCGGCTAGTTGCATAGATTGGGAACTAGCCGAACCCGAACCGGAAGCGGAGGTTCCTTCTTCGTTGTCGTTGTGGTCGTAAGAACGGTCTTGTGAGCGATTTTCCGCATCCAACCAATCTTTGAAACACACGCACATTTCTAGTGTTTCGGGTTTTAGACTTGTTCTTCTATCGTCTAAAACCCTTCCGGCTGCGCTGAAAGCTCGTTCGGAGGCGACGGAGGAAACTTGGATAGCAAGAATGTCTCGTGCCATTGCCGCCAAAGTTGGATGCTTCGAGCTTTGTTGTTTCCACCATGCAAGGAGGTCGAGGCTGTTTATCTCATCGTCGTCCATGCCTTTGGTGAAGTCGTAACTCAGGTACATCTGCAACTCCGAGACGTCGCTTTGCATTCTCCTGATTGATGAATCACCTGAAAACCTTGAAATCAAGTTAGTAGCTTGTGAAAATAAATGTTTGGCCTTCTTACTTACGTTTTTGGATGGTTGGAAGGCCCTGAGCGAGAAACGGTGCCATATTTGGCTTCATAGACTCTATATAAAGCAAAAAACTGATCCTTCACATTAGTCTTATAGTTTTCTACATCATCGTCAAGAAACATGCATTGAAAGTAAATGTCAACTAACATAAATGTGTTTTCATACTTTTGCCTAGGATCTAATATGGAAGCAAAAATATAAATCAAAGGAATCTCACTATAATATTTACGCCACTTTTTTTCCATTGCTGGAAGATACCGATCATAATCACTTTGATCGCGATGATCAGCGAAAAGTTGGGCGAGTAAGCATGCATTAGAAAGAAAGTTTTGAGCACAAGGATTGTAAACAGTAGAAAAACAATACGTCATGTTATATAATAACTGTAAAAATTGCATATATCTTTCACAGTTTTTCCAATCATCATCATACAAAGCATTTTGTGGAAATTTTTGGTTGTAAAATAATGTTAACGGGCCCTTGTACTCAATTGCCTTTGTTAACATGTCATAGGTGGAATTCCACCTAGTTGGGCAATCGGTTCTAATTTTTATTACCCTTATCTTTTGTTGTTTTAGAAAACTCTTCCATTCTTGGTATCTCATGTTAGAGCTATTAATAGACATAATAGCATCTCTGATTTTGCTGTAGTATGGGCCAATTGCCCGAACTCCATCCTGTACACATAAGTTAAGTACATGGCAAACACATCTAGTATGAAGAGCTTCACCGTCTAATAGTACATCGGTTAAGTTTTGTTTGATAAGATTAGCTGTGTATGTCATAGAGGTTGCATTATCAAAAGTCATAGACATCATTTTATCTCGAAGGTTGTATTCTTCTATTGCTTGCATTAAATGGTGAGCAATGTTAATGCCGGTGTGTGGGTATTCCAGCATTTTGAAATGTATTATTCTTTTTTGTAACATCCATTGATCATCTACCCAATGGCAAGTCACACATAAATAGTGATATTTATAACCACTATCCCAAGAATCGGCTGTTAAAGATACTCTACAGTTAAGGTTACTCAATTCGGCTTGTAACCGGACTTTGTACTCTAGGAAATTTTTCATTGCGGCGGAACGAACGGTTTTCCTAGAGATTCTTTTATGTTGGGGTTGTAGTGCTTTGTTAATGTAGGTGTTGAATGCGTTTCCGAGAAAAGAAAAGGTTGTTCGGCGTGTACTATCATTTTTCCTAGTTCATCCCTATCCCTCTCATAGTTGTATGTAAAGCCGTATGGATGGAATTGGGAAATTTTGGGCTGGGTTGGATCACTAGCTGGTTTTGCACAAGCTTTCATGTGTCTAGATAAGTGTCCCGTCCCGTTTTTGGTAACTGCCGTGAATACACTATTACATGTTTTACATTTTGCCCATTGTTCACCATCTTTACTTAGGACAAAATAACGCCATACCTCACTCCTTCGGTTTTTCAAAAGTAGCATCTTAGTTTCGGTTAACCATTCATGATGTGTGTGATGGTTAGTAGGGGGACTAGTGGGAGTGGCAGTAGAAGGGGTAGAACCGGAGGGAATTCGGGTACTTTCTTGGCTACCTTGGCTAGAACAATAGTTTTGTTGATTACCGATATAATTAGGTGGAAATTGGTATGGTGGTAGTGGAAATTGGTTTAGTGGTGGTGCTGGAAATCCCGACGTATTATATGGCTCATAGCCCGGGGGGAAGTAAATGGGGTCATTGGTTTGACTCGTAATTTGGGGGCTCGTTGTATTTGGTGGTTCCCTAGAACTACTACTACGGATAAGTCGGCCTTTCCCCCTAGACCTAGATGATGGGTTGTTCGATGCCATAATTAACAATTAATTTTTTAATAAAAAGTGGTTAACTATAATAATAATAATTAATAACAACAATTTTAACAATAAAAATATCAATAATAATAATTAATAACAACAATTATAACAATAACAATAACAACAAAAATAAATAATAACAACAATTGTAACAATAATAATAATTAATAACAACAATTATAACAACAACAATAACAATTAACAACAATAATAATTAAACAAGATTATTCTAATAATAACAATAAAACAATAATAAATTTAAGATTAGTTTAGATCTTACAACCGTGCTTCAACGCTCCACTAATTACGATTACGAACTTTTTAATTTTTTCCGATATTAGGAAAATAATTAGAGAATTTAAGAGAATAATTAGAGAATTTAAGAAAATAAGGATTATTAGAGATTTAGAGAATATAAGAGATAAGAAGAAGAGATTGTGATTTTGTGATTTGGGAATGAAATGGAGGTGAGTATTTATAGAATTTTTGGCAAAAAACTAGCCGTTTTATAGCCGTTGGCCCGCGGGCCGTGCCTGCGGGCCAGCACGGCGGGCCATGCCCGTGCTCGTGCCGGGCCGTGCCTGGGAATTCTCAACCGTGTCCGTGGCACGGCCCGTGGCACGGAAGTTGAACTTCGTGCCGTGCCGTGCTTGACTTCGGGCCGTGCCGGGCTGCGTCGAACGGCGGGCCGTGTCGGGCGGCACGCGGGCCAACCCGGCCCGTGCCCAGGTTTAGCTTGAAGTTTAATTTGAGCCAACCATCATTGTTGGAAAGTTGGATCTTATGGTTGGTGAAATCTAAGTTAACGTCTAACCGCACTGCCTTGACCAATTCAAGTCATCTTATGTGGAGTCTTTAGGAGTCAATGCCCATTTAATAATTGATTGTCCTTTTTACCATCCTTTGCTAAACTATATTCTAAAATTTTCTTTTGCCTTTTTGTCTATGAACTATGATGGCATGAGATGGGAGGTCCTTATGATTGTATTTAGTGCGGAATTTAAATCAAATTTTGTCTATATTAATGTTTTTTGGATGTTAATTAAGATGAGTGATTATAATAAACTACTTGTTTGTAGTTCTTTAATAATTAGCTTTTCAATTTTCTTGATGTAAAAGTATAACAAACAATGTTGTAATATCAAAATAACAAACAATGTTGTAATAATATAATAATAAAAAAAATTGACCATTATCCCTATTTTATAAAAAGTAGGAGATTGTTCTTATGAATAGTGCACGGACTATTATACCCCTCAAAATGTTTGTTTACCTTCTTTGCCCCATGTGTAATTTTGTAATTTTTCTTAAGACCCATCAATTAATTAGAAATTAAATGGAAAATGGAATAATAAAGTTTAAAATTTCTATATTTAATTTAATGGGGGTTATGGCTTGATTACATGACAACGTTAGTCACTAGACAATGAAAGGTTGTTGCTTTATGTGGGAGTTTTGTTTTTTCTTTATTTTGTGAAGGTCAAAATTAACGACTTACACATAATTGTGTTTAAAGACATTGAAACTAATGAAATTTATCTATGATCGTACCGAAGTAGATGTACTAGGAAGAAAGGAAACCAAACTGACTACGAAGAAAGTAAGAAGGGATTCAGGGGAATTATCAAGGGAATTATAGGCTGCGTAGAGCTTATTTTATTACAAAACCAAATTGTTAGAAGCATTTTGTCCGAGTTTATTTTTTGATTATCTGTTAACTTTTGAGCATTGTGAAATCATGTGTATCTTAATACTATTACATATTTATGCCAATACTACATATTGTGATGTACCCAGTAATATTATATGTTGTACCTTGTTATTTCCAATTAGGTCAATGAGCGCAAAAGATATATATATATATATATATATATATATATATATATATATATATATATATATATATATATATATATATATATATGTATGTATGTATGTATTATGTATGTATGTATGTATGTATGTATATATATATGTATGTATGTATGTATGTATGTATGTATGTATTAGCATCATAAATTCCTATATAAAGTGTTAACACGTTATTTTTTTCACTACTTAAGGGTGCAACCTGTTGTATCAAATTTCCCAAAATATCCTTCAACATCAAAGACAAGAGCCATCGCCAGCGGACGATTAACTCCATGTGAAGTGCAAACACAAGCCAAGAAAAATTAAAGCTAAGCAATAAAGAGATATTCCTTTATTAATCCATTAATTCCATGTCAAGTGCAAATACAAGCCAAGAAAAATTAAGTTGAAAGGGCTGGCCACCCCGTGCGCAACGCGCGCTTTGACTGTCCTAGTTAATTATAAAATTATGCCCAAGAAATTCGGTAGTTAGGAAATACCAAAAATAATAAACACCTTTAAAAAATTTACTTCATTTGTTCATTGTTCAATCTATTTGTCTTTTCATGCTATTATTCATAGCCTAGCTAAGAGAGGAGGAAATGAGGATTTGATCCCCATATTTAGAAGGAGCTCTTTAGCTCTTATCTTAATCTCTCATGAAATCGGATAATGTTGGCTACTGCCTATTATTAACTCTTAGATTATATTATTTCACTTAAGATAAGATGTTACAATCTAATTTGATTAAAAATGTATCTGATCTCTTCTAATCTAATATATCATGATTTAACTAAACATCAAGAAAGTACTTTTAATTGTACATCAAAAAGAAAAAAATATTGATCAAAGTCCAAAATTAAAACAAACAATATCATGATCCATCTATAGTTGGGTCTAAAACCAAACCTAAGTCCAAACCCAAAATTTGTAGCTTTGGTTAGCGGTTTAATTCTCAAAATTTCCAAATCTTAAGGCGGTCTAAAACTCACAAAATCAACCGCACCCAAAATGGTTAGGAAGAGAAGATACAGTCCAACCCATCAAGCCACTAATGGCGCCGGTAAACTGCACCAATGGCGCAATGGTTGGTTGTGTAGCCGTTCTTTCTCTCTCTTTAGCCACCCTTTCTTACTTCCTCTTCAACCAACAACGGATTTTCAAGCATCCCAAATCAAAAACTCAAAATCCCAATTGCACTAAAAAGTATGGAAGTGGAATTGTTGGTGCAATTGGAAATACCCCTTTGATTAGAATTAATAGTCTTTCTGATGCCACTGGTTGCGAGGTTCTTAGCTTGAATTTTGATTTTATGAAGTTTTTGTGATGTGGGTGTTCAAAAATTTTGCTTTTGTTTTTTGTTGGGGTTTTGATTGATTGATTGATTGTTGAATGTTAAATTTGCTTATATGTGTTACAGGTGCTGCTTTTCGATTGAATTGCAACTAATTGTCCGGAAATGAGGATTCTTTTTGTTGGGGTCTTGATTGATTTATTGTTAAATGTTAATGTTGTTAATATGCGCTAAATTTGCTTATTTATTTTGATAGAATTGTTACTAATTGTCCAGAAATTAGTATTCTTGTTGCTGGGGTTCTGATTGATGTATTGTTTAATGTTAAATTTTGCTAATGGGTGTTTAAACTGCTAATTCTTTTGATTGAATTGCTACTAATTGTCCAGAAATGAGGATTCTTTCTGTTGGGTTGTTGATTGATTGATTGTTTGATGTTAATTTTGCTATTGTGTGTAAATTTATTATTATTATTATTGTTATTTTTTTTTTTTATATTGAATTGCCACTAATTGTCCAGAAATGAGGATTCTTTTTGTTGGGGTTTTGAATGATTGACTGTTCAATGTTAATTGTGGTAACATGTCCTTAATTTGCTAATTTTGATGATTTGGTACTAATTGTCAAGAATTGAGGATTCTTTGTTAGGGGTTTTTACCTGATTGTTAAACACATTCCAATACTAGCTGAATGTTTTGTACTAGCAATTAGCAAAGCAAAGCCCTAATTAATTTTGTTTGAGCAGATTCTTGGGAAAGCTGAGTTCTTGAATCCAGGAGGAAGTGTCAAAGACAGGATTGCTGTTAAAATCATAGAAGAGGTACTTTTAAGCTGAGTTTTTATGCTGTTATGTTTCATTGATTGTGCTTCATGCGGAATTGAGTATCTCATAACCTAGGCGTACTGTACTCTGCTATTGCTGGGGTAAGTATTTGAGTATATTTGGCCCCCCTCTATCATGCTCGAAGCAGGAGCATTGCTTAAAAGCATTGAGGTAATGGTGTCATTACCGTCTGGACTCATACTGGTATTTTGAAGTACTGCTGAGTGATTACATTTTATTGAAATGAACTTAGCAAACAAGGATTTAGGGGATGAAAATAGAGCTCTGAACTGTTAGAAGATGGTAGAGTTATGTGTTCATATGCATTTATAATTAAAGAAAATGCTGGATGTCCCACTTCATGTTGTCAGTTGAATTGGTGATGTGAAATGTGCCTGATTGGGTTAAAAAGAAATTTAGTTCAGGAATGAGAAATTTGTAAGCATTTCTAGTTCTGTATGGGAGGCTTAGTTCAGGATTGGAGATGTTGAAGGCTGCTTAATTGAAATGCATATTATTAAGGTAGCAGCAATTCAGGACCAAGTGATGTTACTATATTGAAAATTTTAGAGGCACTTTCTTTGATTAGCCATTGTACGAATATTCTTTATAAGCCATCCACATGTTTTCACCTTATTAATGACTTTGAAAATCTAGTGACTCTCTTAGCCGCATTTTATTCATTCTAGGGTTATCTGTTTTTTTCACGGTCAATTTCTTTGTTAGTAGGTTTAAATGTTTAATATTGTGGCACCTTATGAGCCAAGAAGAGTGGTATCCGCAGATGTGTCTAAAGAGAGTTTACTTGGATTCTTCTAGAACGTTATGCTGTACCCTATACAACATAAATACTGAACACAGTCTTATGTTACCACAATTATTCTTGGGTATCATGCAACTTAGCAAGGCAGTAGATGAAGGTACCCTCTTGTGCTTAGACATAGGCAACAAAGATATATATATAGGGAATTTAGGTGTGTAGTAATTTAGATGCTTCAATTTCACATTAATTCCCTGCTGGATACACGATAATTTCAACCGGGTATGGACACAGACAACACATGTTGGCTAGGTCATCCAAAATTCTCATTAAATGTTGAGTTTAGCACCTGGACGGCTGGACCCATACCTGTGTGGCTCTGTATACATGCAAGGCTTCTGCCTTGCCTTTTTGTTGGTCTTTGACCCTGCTTCAGATGTAGTGTTCTAACTGTTCTCCCTTTGGTTTTAATGTGATGTACTCTATACAAGGGAAGGATTTTATTTTTTGTTCATATTGATTGCCTATGTTTCTGTTTCCTCTAATATGTGGCATATGCTCAGGCATTGGCATCTGGTCAACTAGCTCCTGGTGGAGTGGTTACTGAAGGTAGTGCTGGAAGTACTGCTATTAGTCTCGCAACAGTTGCTCCTGCTTACGGATGTAAATGTCATGTTGTGATTCCAGATGATGTTGCTATAGAAAAGGTATGTTTTGGCCTACTCCACCAAAGCTTGAACCTTCTTTTCTTCTAAAATTTCTATGCAGTTTTATTTTGGTCTCTCACTGTCCCTCGTCCCCCTCAAAAACAAACAGTCTCAGATTATTGAAGCCCTTGGTGCTACAGTTGAGCGGGTCAGACCAGTGTCAATCACTCACAGAGACCACTTTGTAAATGTAGCTAGAAGACGGGCATCAGAAGCTAATGAGCAGGCAGCAAAATATGGTCAAAATAGTGAAACACCTAACAGAAACCAAGAGCAAACAAATGGTGAAATATTTGAAGAGCAGAAGAAAAATTACACATTTTCAAGGGACTGTACTGGAGGTTTCTTTGCAGACCAGTTTGAAAATTTGGCCAATTTTCGAGCCCATTGCGAAGGCACAGGGCCTGAAATCTGGGAGCAAACTGAAGGAAAGCTGCATGCATTTGTAGCAGCTGCTGGAACTGGGGGCACATTAGCAGGTGTTTCTCATTTCCTTAAGGTGAGTTCTGCCTTTTGATGTTGTCACCTAGCAATGCATTTATTTGCAGAAAGCCGGAAAGTACTAAATGATTCCTCCTTACTTGACAGGAGAAAAACGATAATATCAAGTGCTTCCTGATTGACTCTCCTGGTTCAGGCTTGTTCAATAGAGTAACAAGGGGAGTCATGTATTCAAAGGAGGAGGCTGAAGGGAAGAGGCTAAAGAACCCCTTTGACACTATAACTGAGGGCATTGGAATAAATAGGTTGACTCATAATTTCATGAAGGCAAGGCTAGATGGCGCTTTCCGAGGCACAGACAAGGATGCTGTTGAGATGTCTAGGTAAGCCCCCATGCTTTCATATCTCTGTAATGTCTAGGCTGTTGACACCATATGTTTGTAATCAATCCTTGCTTTTTTAACTGTTGGCTCTTGGCGAGTTAACAGCGAATGAAAGCTTGATGAAACATGCCACATTCCTCTCTTTTCTAAATGTTTCCCTTTTTTTTTTTTTAACCTTTATTAAAAACTTTAGGCAAAACAACTCCTAGATCCCTGTTATAAATTTTACCATTTTATGAATCTGTTCTCCAGTAGTGAATATTGTACTTAACTCCATGCATGCACCAAGCTACTGTTTTCTTGATTTTATTCCGAAGTTTTTTCTCCATATTTGACTGTTTTGTCTCCCGGTTTCCTTTCTGTTCAAAGCTTATAGTCAATTTTTAAACTGCATCAGGTTCCTCTTGAAGAATGATGGGATTTTCTTAGGTAGTTCTTCAGCCATGAATTGTGTTGGAGCTGTTAGGGTTGCTCAGGCACTGGGTCCCGGCCATACCATTGTTACAATCCTGTGCGACAATGGGATGAGGCATCTGAGTAGATTCTACAAAGCCGAGTACCTCTCTGAGCTGGGTTTGACTCCATCTGCCAGTGGATTGGAATTTCTTGGCCTTCTGTGAGAGGAAAGATAGGTAGAAACCAATTTAGCTCACCAGAGAATTGAAAATGACATACTTGATCCAGTATGCTGAAAGTTTTAGACTGATTGTCTGAGCCCTGAGGTGTCGATGCTGGAATTTAGATCAACCAGTTTTGTTTAGTACGGGGTAGTCAAATTAATCACTGAGCATATATGAAGTACTCATATATGTTTATGAATTGTTCGATTATTAAATTGTTTGTCAACAATTCAACATATGATTTAAATGTAACTCTATTAATTGGAAAACTCTGAAAATTGTTGAACCATTAACATTGGAATGTGCATGTCAAGAACTATTTCGAGGAACTACAGTTTATTCACCACTTTACAAGCCATCTTTTTAATTTACTTTCTTAAAAATATTAACCACCTTAACAATTTGTTCAATTTACATTACCATTTTGTTTTTGTGAATTTCAAATGTCAAGTATGATCTACAAAACCAGTTCAGTTACTGTAATACAAAACTGTAATTCATCTCAAAGAAAGGTTCAGATTGCCACTTTTTAATTTGCATCTTAGCTTTCGTTCCCTGGTAGGGAGGCTTGCCTGGGAATGAGATGGGGGAAGGGTGATTGATACTGGAATCTGGTGCAATTCATTCCTCTACATTAAATAGTAAATCCAAATATATTGCTGTAGATAATCTAGACTACAAATCAGTATAACCTGAAGGCGGGCTTTGGACTTGCACAACATAGGTTACGGGGACTAGGGACTAAAAGGAAAAAAAATTCAGAAGTAACCAAACCCATTGCATAAATAGAAACTGATGCAGATAACCAAAAGAAGCAACACAAATGTTATAAACAGGTTCATAATCAAGGTGCACCATGCCTATGCTCCTTGTAACTCTCAGATATGTAAAAAGAGGTTCTACAAATAAAACCAGTAAAAGTATGAAAGTAATCTGCTTGTAAAGCATTCACTGACGATTCCGTCCATCAAACATCGACTCATCACAGTGTGGGTCAATCCAATCCTTGGACGAACCCTTGGCCATCTTTCCACTTACCTTACCACTGCCACCAACAAGTTCTCTTAAGCTCTCGACTCTATTCTCTCGCCCTGTGCTGCCAATCCTCTTGTCTGCTTCCTTGAGCTTTTGTTTGAAACGCTGCTTACGATTGGTGGGGTTTTGCTCTTGTTGCTTCTGTTGTGGTGGAGCTCCGTGGGGTCCCAAGTAAATTTTTTCTAGTTTATTATCCTGACCATCCAGAAAAGGTTTTTACAATCAATCAGAAATGGTATGTTTCATCTGTCAAGCTACCAAAAGCCTACCAAGGTACGGGGTATACGGACAAAAAAAAAAAGAATGACAAATTTACCTTCAAAGGAGCAGACTTGGAGACATCTACCTTCGGAGGATCTGATTCAATTTGGTCAGGGTTCTCTATTCCCAAGCTTGGAATTACAAATCCATCAGTGTCTGGAGGCAACATGAAAATGAATTAAAAATAAAACAAAGAAAAGACCATGCCGCTGACAATAGCTCGCACATAATACTTCAGAAAGACAAGATTAAATGTATTCTAAAAGACAAAAATGGCAAAGGATCATTTTATAACGCAAGACATAAGAATGAGATCTGCAATATAAAATCGTCACAAAAACCAAATTTACAAGTTGCCAAATCATAGAATCAATAATGGATAATATCCAGCTAGCAGCTTTGACATGATGAGGCGTAATTGCGAGCAACGGGAATGTATGTCTCAGAGGTTAAAAGAGCCATTCTTGATTGATAAAACAGCTCATCCTCATTATCTTAGTGAGATACAAGTAGCAGTTTCCATGTTTCAAGTCTCAAATTGCAGGACCTAGATATATAAGCCTACCAAACAAGCAAGGTTCTCACTTGTGAAGCTATCAGCACCACATCAAATTAGTTCACTTCTACATTGACCAAAGTACATAGATCTTGAAATAGGTAACAGGGAAGGCAAAGCCAGAATGTATAGGTGTTGTCATCCTTATAGAATGAAAGCAATCAACACATGATGAGAAACCATCCTACACATTATGTTATGCTAGCTAAAACCCTCATTACGAACTACTACTTTGGGAAGTGGAGTCTACAACGGCTCATTTGGTCAAAGACACGTCTAACTTGTTGGATGAAGTGATTTACGGTTTAAAGTAGAGAGATGCATAGACTTGATTACCTATTAGTCTTTTCTATCAAACAAAACTTATATTAATCAAAAAAGTAATACATGAAGTCAAAATTCAAATTGTCAAAGATCAAGACTAAGAGACGATAGTCTATAGGACATACAATATTAAAACCTAATTAGTTGGACGTCATCTTTAATTCGATTATGACAATCAAACATAAGAATATAAGAAACAGCACGAACTGAAATCAATGAAAGAAACATCAATAATCCTTGACTTTTTATGGACTACGGCCACGTATCGATTGACTTCCCTAGTTTCCCTAGACCCAACCTTGACAAGATTCATATCAAGTTCTTCAATTGTCAAAAATATACCCAATTTTCGTATTACTAAAAACTCAAAAAAGAACTCAAAATCTTCAAAAGAAAACACATCCACTACTTAACCTAAGCATAAGTGAAGGCCTGCCTCAATAAGCCAATATTTGCAAACCTCGAAATCGCTCTCTTTTTCGAAGTTAACCTAAACAAATCTAAATTACCCATTATTTCTCATTAGCTCAATCGCTCTCTTTTTCGAAGTATAATCAATCAAAAAGTTGGCAACATAGCATTGCTCTAGTTCTAGTGACAAGTACATGTCAATAATTATAAATTTAAAAACTGCCTAAAAATTTGAAAAATCATTACCCTAACATGAATCATTGAAATTCATAACTTCAAAAATAACATAATCATCAAGCCAGTAACACGCAAAACCATACATAGCAAGTGCGACAATTTGCTAAAAAAACAAGTAAAAAACACAATAAATCAATTCAAATTAGCAGGAAAAAATAAATAAAGAAAAGGGGCATACCCCACTCATCATCTTCTTCAACAGGGGAAGTGGGGTGCAGTGAAGATTGGTCCATGGAACAATGACGATCATCGATTTGCGCAATTAAAGGGCGATTAAGCCCAATTCACAACGCACTTCTTTATCAATTGATATAAATTTCTAATTTTAATTAGCGAATTTGACGACAAATGAGGGATTAATTGGCGCGAAATCCCTAATTTCCTCAATTTATTTAGAGAGAAAACCCTAGAAAGCTCTGAAAATGAGTTGAGAGGAGAGAGAATGGGAAAGAAATGGACAAGAAATGTGGAATCTGATACGGGGTGAGAAGTGAAATGACTAAATTACCCCTTGGTGGGTACTGGGTAGTACAAAAGTGGAAATGTTACATGAACATTCTATTTTTGGAGGGTTTTCTTTGTTCTTTTCAATGGCATTTGAATAAGTCTTGTGTACATAAATTTTATTGTAAAACGATCAATTTAAGCGTAAATTTTAATATTTTTATAGTAACTTTAACCACTTAAAGGGTAATTTTTAATTTATCGTTGGTTTGAATTTTATTTTAATGTGTAATTTTTTATAGATACGTGATTACATACTATAAAAACTAATATGATTAATCTAATACATTATAAGTTTTTTTTGTAAGATAAAAATTATTAATAGAAAATAATAACTTTTGCAGTATAAAAGGTAACTTTTAATACTTTTAACATAACTTTAACCCGATTTACAATAACGCCTTTTTGGAGAATTTGTGATGGCATTTGGTGCCAAGAGCATAAAAAAGTAGGTAGGTAGATTCACTATATTGTGGACCTCAAACAGTTGGTAGGTAATAAAAGCAAGGACTATCAAATTGGAATATTCATATTCGTGAAAATGGACAGAGTAAAACCTAGTTGAAAATCTAACGTATTTTAGGGCCTATTCACATTTACTGAATTGAGCTGAATTGAACTGATTAGACTTGAACTGAATTGAACTGAATATTTTATGAGAGAAAGAAATTGGAGCTGAACTGAACTGAACTGATTGAAGCTAAACTAAATTGAAATTAAGTTGAAGTGAACAGGCCCTTAGATTGCATAGTTTAGATGGCATATTATCTTGTGGTATATTGACCTTTAATGTCAGGTGGAGGTATAAAGTGGAATTGTTGAACCTAGATCAATCATGTTCATGTAAGTGCTTGCATTGGGTGTATGTATAGTTGTATACCATTGATCCCGCATAATCAAATTTGTATTGAATTAATTAGTCAAAGTAGCATAACATGACGTGTACTAAAGATTACACTAAATAATTTTGAGCTAAATCAAAATTGACTTTATATAATCTAGCTTGAATATTTATTAGGCTAATATTTATTTATTAATCATGATACATATACTTGACCTTATTTGACTATGTTTTGACCCAAATTGGATCATTTTTCAAATATGAGATGACTTGAATTGACTCAAACCTAATTAGGACAATTCAATTGCCACCTTTATCAAATGTAAAGTACTTGCTAGATTACAAGTTGTGTGGACCAGAGGTGAAAATGCTATAACACTAGATAGCTAGTGACTTATTTTAGTTAGGAAAATTTCACTCTTGCTACCACCAAAATACATGCATTTCACTTTTGGTACTCTTTAAATTTTTATTTTATTTTGCTATCACACAAAACAATTTTGTTAAAATTTGCTACCTTTTAACAGAATTGGTTAGGGTTCTGTTAAGTTTATTAAAAAAAAAAAAATTAAAATGTTTTTTTTTTTAAAAAAAAAACCCAGCCAGCCACCCTCCCCCCTCCCTTTCCTCCACCTACGTAGCCCACCACCTTCAATTGCGCAGCCAGCCCCCTCCCGTCAGTCAGCCTCCCCCCTACCGGCGACCGGCGCTGACGACCCCACCCCACTCCCCCCCCCAACGCAGCCCACCCCCTCCTTTTTCCCCTTCTTGCTGCCCCGACCCCCACTCCGAACCGGAAACTACCCCTTTCTCCATTCGCCCCACCGGAATCGGCCCCCCTCCCCATTCCCCCACCAGAATTGTCCCTCCCTCCCCCTACCCTTTTCGGCCACCTCTAACCCTAACCCACCACCCCTAAGCCATCATAAGCGAAACCCTAAAACCCGTTTAGGGTGGTTTCGAGCTGGTGGTTTAAGGTTAGAGGTGCCGGTTTTTGGGTGGGGGAAGGGTAGGGGGGTCGATTTCGGTGGGGAATGGGGAGGGGGCCGATTCTTGTGGGGAGAATCGGGAGGTGGGTGGTTTCCAGTTCGGGGTGGGAGTGGGGGTCGAGCAGCAAGAAGGGGAAAAGGGAGGGGGGTGGTTGCGTAGGTGGGGGAAAGGGATTGGGGTGGAGTCGCCAGCGTGGGCCCAAGCTTTGGGCGCCGGCAGGGGGGAGGGGGAGGCTGGGCAGTTGAGGGTGGCTGGGTTTTTTTATTTATTTATTTTATTATTTTTTTTTCAATGAACTTAACGGAACCCTAACGGATTCCGTTAAGTGGTAGTGAAATTTAAATTATGTGATTTTAGGTGGTAGCAATAAAATAAAATTTTAAAGGGGTAGCAAAAGTGAAATGCATGTGTTTTGGGGGTAGCAAAAGTGAAATTTTCCTTTTAGTTATTTTATTTTATTTTTTTCTTATTTTTTTTTATATCCTTTTGATTGTTGTAAACACAAAGAATTCAACGGAAGCAACCTAAGTTATTGTTTGTTATACAAGAAAATGGTATACTTTTTACAAAAATCTACGTAAAATTTTATTTGAACCATAGGATTCTTAACAGGTTGAGTGACATATCATTTTTCTTTAGGTGGATATGAACTGACTGTACAACTTTTAAAATTTCTCCACTAAAATGACGTGACAGGACTAATAAGCTAAACAACTCGACATAATTTTGACTCATTTAAATTCAATCTGTAATCCATAAAAAAAAAAAAAAAAAAAAAGGGAATGTGAAATATTTGATATAGCATGTGACCCAATTGCAAGCAACATATATATTATATTATATGCTCGCCATTTGTCTATGTAAGACTTGAAGAATTCTTGTGTGTCAAAAAAAAAAAAAAAAAAAAAAAAAAAAAGAGAGACCTATGGAATTTCTAACTTTTTTCCTAGAAATGTGACTTTGCAGACATGAACACTGGGGTGTTGCACATCCCAGCCAAGCTTGAGGTTGCTCATCTCGTAACATTTATACTCTGAATCAACTTAAGCAAGAATTTTTAAGCCAATAATTAGTACTTCGTCTTGTAATATAGTTATTGTTTGTGTTTTTTTATAGTACTAATAAATAGGAGGAGAAAGTGAATGAAGCACATTAATAAAAGTGAAATGTACAATCATAAACAAAAATTAGAGAGGAAGTGGAAAAAAATACGGAGTACAAGTTATGTGCAAAATTCAAGGGTAAATTAGGAAATACTATAAATAAAGTTAAAAAAGTGAGGCTATAATGGACTTTACATAATATCTAATAATAGAAACAAAAACAACATTTTGATCTCCAAAATAGGAAAACATGAACTATATTATAGGACTGAAGGAGTAGTTAAAACTTAGATTTACCTCAACTTAATTTCATGTAAAGTTGACTTAAAGTTGATTTTCAATAATAATAATAATAACTATATACTAAAGGAAAATTTGATTCTAATAATCCCACCTTTAACCAGTTCGCTGCTAATAATCCCACCTTTTGATTATTATCTAATAATCCCACCTTTGGGGGGTATTCTCTTCTAATGGTCCCTTATGACCGGTAACTTGTTGTTTGGGTAAGTTTTTTTTTTATTTTTATAAAAAATTAATAAGAAAAAATATTAATTTTTTTATTTTTGTTTTCAAAACGATAAGGAAGAAGGAAAGGGAAAAAAAATTGCCTTTTAAATTTTTTTTTAAAAGAAATATAAAAAATATTTTTAAAAAAAAAAATCCTTGGCCACCAGTTGGTAAGGAAAAAAATTATTTTTTTATTTTTGTTTTCAAAACGATAAGGAAGAAGGAAAGGGAAAAAAAATTACTTTTAAAATTTTTTTTTATAAGAAATATAAAAAAAATATATATTTTTTTTTAAAAAAAAAATCCTTGGCCATCAGGAGGTAAGAAAAAAAATTAATTTTTTTTATTTTTGTTTTCAAAACAATAAGGAAGAAGGAAAGGGAAAAAAAAATTACTTTTTAAATTTTTTTTTAAAAGAGATATAAAAAAATATTTCGATGAATCACAAAGTGACATATGGCATATTAACCCATTACACCGGTCACCAACAGGTTAGGGACCATTAGAAGATAATGCCCCTAAAGGTGGGATTATTAGATAATAATCAAAAGGTGGGATTATTAACAGCGAACCGGCCAAAGGTGGGATTATTAGAATCAAATTTTCCTATACTAAAAAACACACCAGCAATGACACATGTAGTTTCCTTTTTTTTTTTTTTTTTTTTTTTTTTTTTTGTAAATATCTATAAATAAAATTGTTACTTTTTAGGCAATGATAACTTGACTTAAATGATACAGTATCATTTTAATTTGTAAGGAAAATATTATATTTTTCATGTAATATCTTACTTATTTTAAAATCCTTATATTTTAACTAATAAGTTTGTTAGTTTAAATATACTATGTACAATTTCTACAAAAATTCTCCTTTGTTAGAGTTTATGACGCAAGCTTAAGTATCTTATTAAAAGAATGTTACATCATATTAATTAGCAGTATTATTTTTTGATTAAACAAGTATTACTTCATCTGTGATTTCGACTTGCCAAATTTTATTTTTTTTATATTTCTTTCCCTTATTTTCTAATAATTAAAATTTATATTAACATTAATGATCTATCAACCAATAGCTATCTAAACCATATTAGCATATACTTCATATATACTACAAATGATATCTGCAATTTTCTGGTAAAATTAATCCATAAAAAAATTCCATTTTTTAAATATATTTTTTGTCCTTTTTTAAGAAAAAAAAACATATACTTCATGAATGTGCTTTATTTTATTTATACATCACATACAAGCATTGATCCAAGTGTTGTATGTATAGTGCAAAATCCAACTGTTTTAGAGCACTTAAAATAATGGAGGGACTAAGGGGGAAATATAATATAACATTCCATATACTACTTTGTGTATATATATGTATATATTGTAAGTGCTTTACTTTGACTTTGCAATATTATATTGGTTTAACTAAGTAACATTAAAGTGAGGGATAGATAAAGTGGTTAAAGATTCCCAAAATTGATAACATATAAATTTGACTTTATTATGTAAATGTTATTGAATTAGTCTGCGTAAATTATCATAATTTTTTTTTTTTATGTTTTTATTAATAAACTTAAAAGATGTTGTAACTCAAAGTTGTGCATTGACTGAAAGTATGTATTGTTTAATGTTATTTAAGCTAATTATAAATAACTTTAAAGTGACTGTGCATGGCACGGAATCTGAACTAGTTTCAAGTTAAAAGGCAGCTCAACGAAGGGTAAAATAACACATCATATACTACTAGTTCGAACTACTTTTTTTTTTTTTTTTTTTTTTTTTTGAGAACACCAGCACACCATCAATCATTCATTAAGAGAGAATATGAGAGTACATACGAGGTGACTTCAGGGAGACAGTGATTAGCACAAACCTGCTCAACGCCAAAAGGAACGATTCTAGCTAAGTGATGAGCTATAAAATTCCCCTCCCTTTTAACGTGAGACCAAGAAATAAAATTAAAACACGAACAAATGTCTAAGACATAATCAAGGATATTGTCGAGATCTGATAAAAAAGTTGAGGCTCTATCCAATCTGTCCACCACTATCTGCGAGTCTGACTCAATCACCACCTCTTGAAGGTTGAATCTCTTACTAAGCTTGGCACCAAAGTAGATCGCCATACATTCAGCTACTGCCGACACGCCTTGTTCCAGGAAACAGGACTTCACCCTTTGCGTTTCTAGCCACTGAACCGAGCCCCACCCATCCACCATCAAGGATTGCAGCATCGCAGTTCACCTTAATAGCATTGCCTAGGGGTGCTTTCCATACTTTTGGGCTTTTATCACGCATAACAGCCCTCCCCCCATAAACCTTTGAAGCATAATTGTTGTAGTCAGTCACTAACCTGTGGACTCTCTCAAGCAGCAGTAGGTGTGGAATCTCTTTGTTGTTGAAGATTTTCTCATTGCGACGATGCCAAATAAACCACATAAGAGCCGCGCCTGTCTGCCTGATTTTCATTTCATACTTACCCCATGACACAAACCAGTCAAGGCAACCATCAGTCTTGTAATCTCTGAGCAATATATCACAATTTGCCTCAGTCCACTTGGACAAAAGGTGGACTGAGGCAAATTGTGATATATACCACTTTAATTAATTCCAAACAATTGGACAAAAAGTGTACTTTAGTACACATACCTATACTGTATATTTGAGTGTGTTAGAAGTGCATTAGTGTAGCAGAATTCAAGAATTTACAACCCATACAAAGTACTAAAAGAATAGTGATCAGACACCAATCTACATATTTGGTATGATATTGAATATTCAAACATCAAACTTGCAAAATATCTTCAAACTTTAGTAGTATGTTAAGGAGTCTTCCTCTCAGATGGCAATTTTGCTGCTTGCGGAGATGATTGAGCTAATGTTATATCAGCTGTAGATATCGCCCCTGACTGATCAACATCAAGTTCTTCAAATTCTACCATTACAAGTGATATATCTTCCTGTGTAAATTTTCTCATCTCTTTCAACTTATATAAAGCAAACTCGGCAGCACTGCAGATGAAAACATTCCGAAAATCAGAACAAACTTATGGATGGAACCATTTACAGATGTAGAGGAGGAAAGAAAAGAAACATATAAAAATGATATTGGATTATTGGATAGTATCTTAAATTTCACATACTCAATAACTCCATCATCGTCGAGATCAGCTGCCTCTATATCAAAATCAGTCATGCACCGGGTAAGAACACGCTCAACCAGATGATTCTGTCTCCTTTCAGCATGTAACTCTGCAAGATAAAGGAAGAACTGTGCTACACATATGGTTCCGATCAAAATCCACAAGATTGCAAAAACACGACCTCCCATTGAACTAAAACTTGGGTATCCATATCCCAGGGTAGAAACAGTAGCACACACACAATAAAATGCCTCAAAAAATCTCATCTCCTCAACAAACTTCAGAAAGAGTGTTCCACTTAGCATGAGAAACAAGAGAAATACAAAAATCAAGACAACTTTATGCTTTGCTTTGTTTCTTTTAATTTTCTTCATAGTGTCACTAGGACCAAATTCATGACTCATATGCAATGCTCTAACAAGCAGTGCCTCCTGCTTCTCAACAAGGTAATCTGCCGCCTTGCTAAGGATCAATCCAATCAAAGCCAGCCCTACGAATACATAAGCAGCAGCAAAGAGCTTTGCAAGGTCGGTATTTGGAGCTAGGTCCCCATACCCAGCCGCAGTCATTGTGATCACACAAAAGTAAAGAGCATCAAGTACAGCATTTGTCTTTTTACCACTGATCTGGTTTCTGATCAGGTAGAAGCAAAGAACACCAACACTCAGGTATATAATCAAGGCCGCGGCTACTTTTCTGAGGCTTGGGTGAATACTCTTCAATAGGTTATCTGGACTTTTTGTAGAAGCATTATCAGCTGTATCACTACTTACTTTTTCAGAAAACTCCCTGACAGGAGCACTCCTTGCACGGCGAAATCTCCTTTTCTTGGCACCATCCTTCTGAAGACGGAATTCTTTTCTAAAACCAAAAGATTCTGATAATGCAACTTCCTTTAAGTTGTTACTGGCCATCATATACCAATATATCACCTGCAAAACACCATAAGCTTAAGTAGTCCCTTCCAGGGAAGAATTGCAATTCTAAACGAGTTCCATTTCTTAGTTGTAAATATACCACAGGTTAAAATCATAGCAACCAAGTTTAAGTACAAACTTACAAGATCAGATGTCAGATAACAATCATGATAACCCTATCTCAGATTTGGAAAAAGTGCCAAAATCATTCAATCTTATTGTGGGTTATCTTCTACAATATCTTTATGTATGTGTATGAAATAATTAAACCCTTGACAATGGCCCATATCTAAGATAGATTCATCATCATTAATTCATTAATTCATTATGCATCTCCCAACAACAAAGCCTTAGTCCCAAAATGATTTGGGGTTGGCTAACATGAATCGTCATAAGGAATCCCCCAATATAAGGATCCCGTTCCCACCACCCCTTGCCAATATTAACGAACTCTTTCCAAATATCCCCCACAAACAAGTGCTTATAAGAAAACACTAATCTGATAACATAACAGGAAAACATAAACTAGCAAAGAGAGACAAGAAAGTAGGACTTACCAAATTAAAAATGGAGCTTATAACAGAGAAAATCTCAACTTGTTGAACTCATGATATCACAAGACAAGAATATCTGAAAATATGGTAACCCAAATACATGAATAATAATTTTCTTAAAAAAAAAAAAAAATTAATACAGTCAAGTATTAAGTAAGATACCCAGTAGTACTTTTAAGTCAGTAAAACACTCCTGGACTGACCTGATGGGGATTGAATATTGTTTTGACAGCAGGCTCAAATTACATAATAAATAGATACGGAGTAAAAGTAAGTCTACCTTCTCCTCCATTTAAGTTCCATGTTCACATGCTTGTGCTTCCCTAAATTTACAAATTACAAAAAAAAAAGAAAAGAAAGATGTATAAAATAATCAAGAGGTGTTACTACCCATGCTATATCTCCATACTACATTTAGTATGACTTTAATTGTATGATTTTTAAATATTCAACACCCACGATTGAGTTCGTCTACATCACTACCTTTTGTGATTTCCTATACACCAAAGAAAAATAAACTGAAATACATATAGTAGTTGGTTTTACATCAATTTTTACTTTCAAAACTAACAATAATAAACTGATAACTAAACAAAGATCAGTTTTTGCACTTCTTGCTGGTAACATTCATTTCAAAAAGGTTAGGCAAGAGTAATTTATAGAAAAAACACATTAATGAATATTGAAACCTTGTATTTAAAGCAAAAGTTAGGCAACCTGCCAACCTTGTATTTCAACCGGTAAGTAAGATTCTAGGCCACATTGTTGGAAATCTTTTTAGAGAACTCTGAAGAGTATTACAGGGCATTATCAATTGCATCCATTATAGGAGAATTTATTTGTTTCTTTGTTTTGGCATTATCAAATGAAGAGCTCTGTGACCATCTTTCGTAGCTCATCCACTGTTGTACTTGCTGACACATCGGCTGAATATTCAACGTCTTGTGCAAGCAGCTGTGCCTGTAACAATCAAATGAAGGCACTAAATACAACAGCGCAAGGCCTAGAAGGTAGAGACTAGAGATGGTGAAGGGAAAAGGGGAGAGAATAGTACAGAATCCAAAGATTTGCACACTCACACAGAACATGAGGATTATACAGCCATACAAGATAGCAAGTTCTGCATTAGTCGATGACATACGATCATGAAGTAAAGCCCGCTTCCAAAAAATTTATTGTTTTTGCAAACAAGGGTCTTTTCATCTACTAATCAGGTCTGAAGTGCTGAGGCTTCAGTCCACTTAGATGGTAAATTATAATCATCACTATTAAAGAAGTTCAGCACATACTTTTTGGGACTTAAAGGGGGGTGCCCCAGTTTCGCATACATAACATTTTCGTAAATAAACCAATAACTTTATTCAACTTTATATCTCCACGGCAAGGATGAGAAAGAGAAGCTTGGTGTCATGCTTATGCACAGTCGCCTCACAGAAGTAGGTTACGAGACCGATAAGGGCAGTGTTATATTGCTCAATATTTTTCTAAAAAATGTGGAACCATAGGACATAAGAATCTGCGACACCCGATTCTCAAAAACTTTCATGAGTTCCTCATTGGTCTACTTGTTTTGCAAGTTCCATACCCCAAAGTTGGTGCTGCTTAGTGCTTCTTGTGTCATCCTTTTCTTAGACACCGCCCACACCTCAAATCCACACATGCATAGCAGATTGGGGTTGTCCTCTGGTGAGTTGTTATGATCTCGAACATCTTTATCATGGACAGTTGCAGACTTAATTCCATCTAACTTGTTGTACTGAATAGAAGATTCCTTCAGATCTTCAAGTAGATCCAACATCCTACTCCACTGAGCCTCACTTCCTTGGCAACATTTGCACAGCAACAGTGACTCGGTATCTGCAAAATTCACCCAATTCGGGAACAAGTCCCCCCTTATCCTCTTCGTACCAAAATACTGATCAAGATAAGCATCTGAAATCTTTATGATTGGCTCAATATCATATACAGATTTCAGATAGCTGTATAATTGGATGTTATGCTTGTATGACAAGCGTGGGAACGACATTACGGAGAACTTCCTTGACTCCAGCCAATGCACGGTGGTAGTGTAAATAGCCGCAACTGCTTCAGGCTCCACATCACTAGCACCAGCATCATCAACGGCACCAACACCAGCACTTGCACTTATATTACTTGGCTAAAGCCACCATATTTACAAGTAGCGCACCTTTAAGTAAACTTAGCAAAACTTGGTGCTGCACAAAATGGAGCAAAGCCCCATAGTATAATTGAAAGTACTACAACTGAAACTACCACACCTACCTACAGGTGCTATATTAAACAAGTTTGTATACACAAAAGGATTGCAACAGCTAGCAGACCAAACCCCATAGAGAGTAAGTTGCTGCTTGGGCAACCTCCATTTCTGCTTCATATAGATCTTTCACACAAGCTGGAACCAAATAGTGGGTCTTATACCCAACTGCCATCTCCTTGCCATAGAAAGCCTGCTTATGAGCAAGCACATTCATTTCTCGAGGGACATGAGACACATAGGCAACTTCAAAGATCAATCCAGCAACATCACATATGGCTGCAGCGAGCTCATGATGCGGATTTCCTCCGGTAGTTAGAAGCATGGTGCGTAGAGAATCAGCAACTGTTTCTATTTCGATTAACTTGCACTTGCATTGCCAGCTGTGGCAAAATTTGATAAATACTAGTAGTAAGAAATATATTATTAAATAGGCCATGTGGGATGCCACGACGGCATTATTTGCCACGTGACAGTGCACTTCTTGCTGAACATTCTGTTGACACCGAAATTTTGTTGATTATTAGGTGTCAGATATATGTAAATAAGGAAATAATATCGAAAAATATAAGATATTTATCTACAAGGTCTCGTAGAATATATGATTATTATCTTGTAAACTACTCTACGACTCTCTATATAAAGAGGGTCATTTCTAGGGTTTAAGGAGGCTCATATGGAATAAGTCATAAAGACCCCATCTCCTCTATACGGGGCTCAGATGGAACAAGTCACAAATACCTCATCTACTCCCTACAAGGCTCAGATGGAACAAGTTACAAAAACCCCATCTCCTCCCTATTGCCAAACATTGTAGGTACATAGTATGGATTAAGCCGACAAGACCCCATACTATAAACATATCAAAACCCTAGTCTTTTGGAGGAATCAAGAGATTTGCGAATGTTGAAACCCCACAAATTATCAATGAAATATTTGCTCCCGTATATTTCCTATCTCTTTAATTATATATTGCAAGTTTGAATTTTTATGGTTTACAAATTGGCACGCTCGGTGGGACTATCTCTGCCTTTCATCTTGCAATGGCCTTAGAGAACATTGTCGCTACAAAGACGACCTCTACTGAATTGGCTGAAATGCTTAACAACCAAAGTGGGGGCATCTCTACTAGAAGGATGAAGAAAACTGTTGTTGACTCAACAAGCTTGCGTGCCGCGTCAGACCAACGACCAAAGCACAAAAAAGTCGTGCTCGACCTGCTGCTGCCGTGAAGTCTGTCACGCCCTCCTCTCATGGACCACGTGAGAGTCTTATGTTTGGTTCATTCGAGCCTGTCATCCACACAAACTTATCCTTTGATCACTTTGATGAAGGACATGACAATGAGTTTAGTGTGAGTTCACCTAAGCCTACCCTACTATTGTTGCTGTTATGATGACGCACACTAAGACGGTCGAAGAACAACTGGCTGAAATGAGCAGCCTCCTTCAACAGTTGAAGAAAGATGGGAGGAAAAAGATGCTCAAATCAAATAGCAAAATGAACAAATTGCTGCTTTGACAAAGAAGCTTGAGAAACAACCGATGACAATTCAGATGGTAGTATTAAATCGATGGAATTAAAGCCAAATGGGCCACAAAATTCAGTCACTGTTGAACAAGTTCAAGCTATTATAGCCTTGTCAAGAGCCAACTTGGAGGGGCGGGTTCGTACAATAGCCGACGTTATGTGAACCCTTATACTAAGAGGATAGATGAGCTGAAAATGTTGTTCAGATACCAACCTCCAAAATTTCAACTCTTTGATGGAAAGGGTAACCCAAAACAACATGTTTCACACTTCATAGAGACGTGCAACAATGGTGGTACCCGGGGTGACTTGCTTCTTAAGCAATTCGTTCGTTCTCTTAAGGGAACCGCTTTTGACTGGTACACTAACTTAGAGGCAGCCCATTGACAGGGGATCAGATGGAAATGGAATTTTTGGGTCGATTCCAAAGCGTGTCGTTAGCATGACTGAGCTAACTCAAACCGCGCAATAGGAGGAAGAGTCAGCCATTGATTACATCAATCGCTGGCGGGCTCTAAGTTTGGAATGTAAAGATCGCCTGACTGAAACCTGTGCCATCAAGATGTGTATTAATGGATGAGTTTGGAACTACACTACATCTTAAAAGGCATCAAGCCAAAATCTTTTCAAGAGTTGGCGACGAGAGCTCATGACATGGAGCTCTCGATCACCTACAACAAGAAGAAGAAAGGGCTTTCTTCGGAAGCCAAGAAGGAAAAGAAAGAGTATCATAAAAATGACAAGTCCTCCAAAAGTTCAACTAAGGAGACGTTGTCTGTGACTACCATTTCTACACCCATCAAGATTTTCAGGGAAGAAGAAAGAAGAAAGTAAGGGTTCATCTTCGAGATTTGTCAAGAAAGATAAACCCATTTTGAAAGAGCTTCGGGCTAAGAAGTACCCTTTCCCATACAAATTTCCAAAAATAAAATAATCGAGTTACTTCTGTCAAAGCGCCCTGAGCATATTGAAAAGTGTATAACACTTAAGGAGAAAATTATGCAATTGGCAAAGGATGGGACAATCAAGTTAGATGTCGAAGAGCCAGTGACATCAAATCATGCCTAAGTAGCTATTGAGCCATCATTTCAAGCTCCAACTTTGCAATTTGAAAGTTTGGAGCCTGTGATCATACTTGTGGAGAGTCAACCAAACTTTGAAGTCTTATCCCAAGTTGAACACCCTACACATCTTAACTCCCAAAATGAAGACGATGACGAAGGGTGGACATTGGTGACAAGGAGAAGGCCAAGGAAACAAGTGCATAATCCTAAACCACAACCTTCGCATCGTAGAAGAAAGCAACAAAAGAAGAGAAAGTCTAAGCATTCAAAAGGGAAAAAGAAATCAAAAGAGGCCAGCAAGCAAAAGGTCCTCCCTATTGATTTGCTTGAGCAAGAGCCATTGTCTCTTGTAACTTTGGAGGAATATTTCCCGGATGACTACTTTACCGTGGTTACGGCGAATACGGTTTCCTTTGTGGAAAGTGAAGAGGAACAAGTTGTAATGAAACATCAACAGAATCAACTTCACAACAATCTAAGGTGATAGTAGACCTAAAAATATCTACTGTCTTGGATGCTCTTCCGTCACGCATGGGATGGAGGCAAATGTTTCACTTGCCTAAAGAGATGTGTCAACACATTCATTTCAAAAAGGTTAGGCAAGAGTAATAGCAATAATTTATAGAAAAAACACATTAATGAATATTGAAACCTTGTATTTAAAGCAAAAGTTAGGCAACCTGTATTGAAGCATATTACTTAGGAAAGTAAGATTCTAGGCCACATTATTGGAAATCTTTTTAGAGAACTTTGAAGAGTATCACAGGGCAATCACAGGTAGCACTTTACTGCTATGCCATGTATTTATGTATTTGCATCCATAGTAGGTGTCTCCGTCAATAGAGATTTCGCAGTCAATACGCCTGGAAGATCCAAAGATTGAATGGTTTTCTACTGAAGTGTTGTTCTGACAAATCCCGAACTTGTATGAAGATAAGGGAGAATGGCTCTTCAGGAAAAGCATAGCTAGGAATAAAGGATGTGACCTCGCCGATAGCAATCAGCTCTGGTGACTAAGACGATTCCTGTATATTCTACTCCAATACACAGTAAAAGTCATGGCATCTGACTCGAACAAAAGACGATCCCAACTGTGGGAGTTTTTACTTTTATCCCATACTCTCCTTCCTTTCACCTCTAGCAAAGAGGTCATTATTGCAAAAGCCTGACAGCATGATAGATACAATCCAGTTACATAAACTTCGAAATCACGCATCATTGGGGTTGTACTGTTGTTTCCCAGAATACTAGATTAGTTGGAACTAAAAGAAAGATAAACAAAAAACGATGTACTAGGCATATAGGCAAAAAGCCTTCCAAAATGATGAAGATAGTATGCAAAGATGCCACAGCACATGTCAGACTTAAAACTCAGGAAATTACATGAGACAAGCTGTGAAGAATTAACCGGCATTTTTATTGTATGCAAGTTCTCTGTATAACAGCATCATAGGTTATAATAAAGATATATCACGTCCTAGTTTGGAGCTAAACTCCTAGTAGTGTACAGATACATAGCAGCTGAGCAAAAGCTAAGAAAAGTTTATCATAATTTTAGTATATGAACTGAAGAGAGTTGGATTAAAATGAGATTCAGAACCGTGGTTAAAGCATGGCCAGGAGATTGAGGAATAAGTGAAACCAGAGAACTCAGAGATCGAGCCACTTACAACACAGTTGATGTGATCTTGAATATTCATATACCCGGTATATATTATATATAGACAAATCAAAGTCCCAAATATTTTCAAAAATGCCTTATCAACAAGGTCTCCCCTGATCAGAAGTCGATCCTTTTGCTTGTGGAGATGATTGAGCTAGTGCTAAATCAGACACGGATAAAGTTCCTGACTGATCAACATCCAATTCTTCAAATTCTTCCATCATAAGAGATATATCGTCCTGAGTGATTTTTCCCAACTCTTTGAGCTTATATAGAACAAATTCAGCAGCACTGAAAGAATTCAGAATACAGAACAAAGTTAATGGAAGCACATAATTTACTTAATGCTAGAAAGACTTTACTTTCTCTTGTCTAGTTTGAGCAAGCTTGCTGAGCAACTAGAGTTAATTCTTAAAATCAAATAAGTCAAGATTAGGCCAAAAAGTTCACATATATTAAGAGAAGTAAACATTTGTTCAGATAAGGGCTAATAAAGAAGCTAAGATGCATAGCTTTCACTTACTTAACAACTCCATCATCATCGATATCAGCAGCCTCAAGATCCACATTGGTCATATGTCGAGTAAGAACACAGTGCACAAGGTACTTTTGTCTCTTTTCAGTGTTTATCTCAGTAAGATAGAGGAAAAACTGAGCTAAGCATATTGTGCTTGTCAAAATCCACACAACTGCAAATAAACGACCTCCCTTAGTAGAGAAACTGCGATCACCATAACCCAGGGTAGTGATGGTACAGCAAACACAATAAAACGCGTCTACAATATCCAACTTCTCAACAAATGTCAAGAAGAGTGTTCCAATCATGATGAGTATCAAGAGAAATATTAATGACAAGATGAATTTGTATCTAGATTTGTTTGTTTCAATTTCCTTCATAATATCGCTTGGACCGAGTTTTTGTCTCATATGCAAAGCTTTCACCATCAATGCCTCCTGCTTCTCAACTAGATAATCTGCTCCTCTACTAAGAACCAATCCAACCAAAGCCATACCTATGAAGACAAAGGCACAAGCAAGGAGCTTTCCAGAGACACTCTGTGGGACCAGGTCCCCATATCCGACTGTTGTCATGGTGACAATGGTGAGATAAAGAGCATCAACTACGTCATTTGTTTTTTGACCACTGATGTGATGTCTGACTAAGTAAAAGCAAATGACGCCAACAACCAGGTAAATGAACAAATATGCAGCAACTCCTATTAAACTAGGATGCAGACTCCCAAATACGGATTCAGATATTCTAGCAGAAGTCGCGCTGCCATCTACTTCTCCAGGAATAAGCTCAGCGAGAGGTGCACTCTTTACCCGGCGAAACCTTCTCTTCTTGACTGCATCCTTTCGATTTGAGGGTTTTGATATTAGGGACTCCTTTAAGTCATTATTATTGGCCATCAGACCATGTCACGCCAATAATTGTTATTTTTCAGTTATCACCTACAAAACTCCAGAAGTTTAGGAATTCATATTCTCATCCAGAAAGAAAAATAGTCTCATCATGTAAACACAAACAAGGATTTACATAGAGAGTATTAATGATATCTTATCATAACTATGTACAACATATTTTTCGGAATTAGTGACAGCATTTATTCCCCTGATTTACCAGAGCAACTGTTTTAGCTCATATCATGAAAGGAATTTTTTTAATCACAATGAAGGAACTTCATTTTTCCTAGGTATATGCAAGATTCGCAACAAACACACAAATTTGACAAATCGGTTACCACAATGAGCTAGTACCTGTGGCAAGCTCTACACATTAGAAAATTCAATAATCTCCACAAGTCAGCAAGCTGCTGTTTAGAATTTGATTCAGCACATATTTGACCATCTATTATTTTGTCTGAATCTACCTCCTCCCCAGCAATGCCTTTGTCATTTAATTCAACAAATTGCTAAAGAACTAAACACCTTGTTTGCATATTATTTGCTTGACTTTGGGAAAAAAAGTAAGCCTATAGGAGGGTATCTGACATTCTACAGCTACACAGTACCCTTGACTTTCAAATTCCAACCTTCATAATATCATAAAAGACTTTCTAGTTAAAAATAACCCTTGACTTTTTAATGTGGGTCAGTCAAAACATGTAAAGTCACACTCAACGACAATCAAGTTACATCAAGATAAAATTCTTACCTTAGGATACAAGTGAATCAGGACACCTCAGTAGCAAAAAATTTCAATAACAATTGGAGCCGAACACATTTACCATCATGAAGTTTGTCTAGTGATAAGAAATTAATTGTACCATAATGATCTTCAATTCTTCAAGTAAGAAGAATGCAGCCAGTTGAAGTTCTTATTGAAAAAAATGGCTTCCACTACTCTATTCTAGATAATGAGGCCTAGCTATTTCAATCTTTATAATGGAAATCTGCTTAGTATAAATCACTAATCATCGTTGATCAAAAGTATACAAGTGTCTTATCCCCTTTCCTACACAGTGAAGCATGGCATGAATTGCATAATGGACTAACATGAATACGGTGTGCCAAATGAAGACGACTACTGCTAGTCTGCTACTACTATCCCACTGCAAACATAGTGCCACGAGCCAACAAAACCCACCCCCAGAGGATGGGGTACAAAGAGGATTTCTCCCAGGGTATAAAGTTATATATAAACCACTCTTAACAACTCTGCAATCCTACTGCCATTAACCCACCACCACCACCTTCCACCAAGAGCCACTTAATACCATTACCACCTCGCTTTATAGTATATAACCCGAAAAATCATCGTGTATACGGTATACCACATTACCACCACACAGATATATATCATCACAGTCCCACCATAGCCAATCTACATAGTCTACAAAACCTGTGATTTCATACATTGTTTATGAACATAGAATTCCTAATAAAACTAATTACAGCTTAACTTTCCCAATTCATGCCAATCAATGGGTTGTTCTTGTTTCGTCTCTAACATTGTGTTTGGTTATAGAAAAGGGAAGGAAAAGAAGGGGAGGGAGGAGAAGAGGAGGGGAGGGAGGAGAAGAGGAGGGGAGGGAAAGGGAGGGAAGGGAAGAATGGTGAGTTTTCCTTCCAAATCTCTCCATTGTTGGAGGGATCAATTTTCTATAATTTAATACCTTCATTTCTCTCCCCTCCAATTCCCTTCCTTCCTCATTTGTTATCCAAATGAAAGAAACTCAATCTCTCCATTTCCCTTCCCTTCCTTCCCTCCATTTCCTTCAATCCAAACACACCGTAAAAGTTCTTCGCATTTCAACACAATTTAATGGGCAATTAGAACATCTAAAGATGGAGTAAAAACGAAGTAAGCAAAATAAAGTAGAAACAAGAAGTCCCAAAAATGGCTCAGTAACTAATAATTTAACACAATTTAATGGGCATTTAGAATTCATCAAGAAAATCAGCATAACTGAGTAAAATTAAAAGAGTAACAAGCAATTATACTACTGAGGAGTGAGGAAGATGCGTTAATCAGGAGACAAACAAAGAAAGTAATTAAAATGGGGAAAAAACTTACAAAGTAAAACTGGGCTAATTTCCAAACTGAAGATCAAAACTTTGATTTTCCTGCAGTTTGGCAAGAGAGAAAATTACAACTTACAAGGAGATAACTACTGAATTTGAAGATCCAAATAAAAATCCAGGCCAAGTGTAAACTGTAAAGTTGGCCAAATAAAAGGCCAGTTAAGCTGAAAACTAGGAAGTGCTCGTGGGCCACTTTAACAAATTGGACACCACATGCTACCGTAAAAGTGGAAACTGATTCAGCATGTTTTCAAAGTTGAGGGGTAAAAATTAAAAAAAATCACCCCGCCTGATCCGATTCGACTTGATTTGAAAGTAAATAGATTACGATTTTGATATTTATGTGCATAATAATGCTCGATGCTATTAAATTCGATCCAAACACTTGAACTGACACTAGTAATTTTAAGTGTTAATTTTGTGTGTAGTGGGTTTACAATATTATTACTATATCCTTGTATTGCGATAAATTAAATCTAATTGAGGATTACTTTAGTTTTGATCATCTTTGTTCATTAGAAAGTGATAACTAATATGATCACCTTTATACCTTATAAGTGGGGCTGTGCACAGTAGGTTAACCGTACCGTTTAGCCTTAACGGTACGGTTAACCGTTATGTCAGTTACTAAACAATGCGAATCGTAATCGTACCGTTAAAGAACGGTTAACCGTTCCTTAACGGAACGATTACAGGTTAACCTCTACTTGTTTAATAAATTTAAAATCAACATTGTATTTTAATTCAAACTTTAATTAAACAATAAAATTCATGTTCCAATTAAAAGTACACTTCGAGAAACCAAATACATTACAAAATTTTAATTACTACGAGTAAGTTATTTTAAAGCATAACAGACATACAATCTAATGATATTATACATATTAAATTAGCATCTTCAAATTGAGACCATGGCATATTGGCAGACTAGCAACCTAGAAGATCAAATTGCATCATTAATTCATTTTATATTTTCCCTAAAAAATTAAATAAAAACATACATATTTATTATAACGGTTGGTTAAACGTTTGCTTAAAATTGTAACCGTAATCGTAACCGTTAACTGCTATTTCGGTTAACCGTAACCGTTTAATTTAAACGATTCGGTAAATTAACCGTTTAAACGAGCCGGTTATACCGGTTAACAATTACGGTTTTTTTGCCACCCCTACTTATAAGTGGTTTTTAAGGAATTGTAAAGAGAACAAATTTATTAGTAGGTGAATATCTAGTGGTGACTTACTAACTTTTGATATTTGAAAGATAACTTTACACCCGCCTTACAATACTTATTATAAACACTCACTTTTTTATTTATTTTAAGAATTATGTTTACTTTACTTATCCGAAGTTATGTAAATTGATTTTGATAGCGAATTGGTGGTTAAGAAATTAAGTTTCATTTAGCACTACATTTGTCCACATGCTGTCATGCACAAGCTTAAATTCAATTTCACTCAGTAACTCAAACAACCAGCACCTTTAGCTCTTTATTTATTTATTTATTTATTTATTTGTTTATTTATTTTTACAAGACCTTTAGCTCTTTATTTAAGATAAGCACAATCACTACATTTTATCCGATACATTACAAATCTGCTTGGAAACCAAATTTCAAACATTCTTGCCAAGAACAACTAAATTTTGTGCTCAGCATATGATAACTTCCTTCAGCACCAATGCACCATACTCCGATTCTATCAATCGTTTCTATCAACAAAAAATTCCATGATTAGTTATATGCATGAACAATTTCTCACAGGAGCTGAGCATCAAATGGAGGGAGCAATGTTATCTGGTGATCTCTTTGGTGTAGGTTATCTCACTATATGGCAGTTCCAAATCATACACCGATAACCAACTTCAAGACTGATCGAAATCTAGATCTTTGAATTCTTTCATTACAACTGATATATCATTTTGAGTAATCTTCCCCATGTCCTTCAGCTTGTATAATACAAATTCAGCAACTCTGCAAGTCGAAGAATGTGGTATTATATCAAAAATAATTAGATTGAAACCAAAGGTAAGAAATGAGGATACATTATTTTCTTATGAGAAAGCATCAGATATCATCATTCTTGTCTCATTGTACTTACTCTACACCTCCATCGATGTTTGTAGCAGCAGCCTCAAGATCTACAATAGTTGCACGCCGAGTAATAACCCACCTGACTACGGCATTTTGCCTCCTTTCAGTGCTAAGCTCAGCAAGATGAAGGAAGAATAGCCCCAAGCATATAGTGGTTGTCAAAATTCACAAAATTGCAAAAATACGGCCTGCCTCAGTAGAAAAGCCATAATCTCCATATCCCAAGGACATGATTGTAACACAAACACAATAAAAGGCATTAACAGCTTCCAACTTCTCAACCAGCATCAAGAAAACAGTCCCGCATATCATAAGTAAAAGAAGGGCTACGACAGCCATAATGCAATTTTGTTGAACTTTGCTTGTTTCCATGATATCCTTCATAATATCACCTGGGCGAATAAGTTTTTTGCGCATTTGTAATGCCCTAACGAGCAATAATTCTTGCTTCTCAGCGAGATAATTTGCACCTCGAGTGAGAACTAGCCCTACCAAAGCCATCCCCCAGAAGATGAAAGCACAAATGAAGAGCTTAGCTTTCCTCAAAAAAAAAAAAAAAAGGAGCTTAGCAAGGGAACTTTGCGGGACTAAGTCACCATATCCAACTGTAGTCATGGTCACCGTACAAAAGTAAAGAACGTCTACTATGCTGTTTGTAGTCTTTGTACCACTAAGTTGATCTCTTACAGAGTATTACATAAAAGGAAAATACACTGACAAAAAGGTAAACAGTCATGAAGATAGTGATTTGTCTACAACTTCGATGGAGTTTCTTCCAGAGAGATTTGGGAGTAGGAACAGGCTCCTGATGAGCAGTTAGATTATCTCCCTAGTATAATCAGCAAATAACCTACAGGGTATTGAAAGCTCAGAGTTTAGTTTCAAAATTTTCCTCTAAAAGCTAGTATAATAAGTTTTACACAATATGGGTTAATTATTGAGGGATGACCATCTCAATCTCAAATGGGCAAAATCTCATGGGTATATTTGTTTGTTGTTCTTGGCATATGTAGGTTCATGTTTTGAAAAATAGAACTTGAGACATGGCTTTATCATTCTAGTTATTTCACTTCAAGTCCATAGCTTAAGAATAGTAAGATTGATAAAATTCCACTCCCTATTCTTAGTTTGTACTATCTCATGCAAAAACTAATCAATTATTGATAGGAACCAAATATAGTTTATATACTTAGTTATTTACACACCCCAAACCACCACAAACATCCAGTTTACAACCACGAAAATTTTTAAAACACCATAAAACATATTTGTACTCCGCATACCATCACAATTCTTTGAAATATCATCATGAAGCATATATCACCACACCATCCAAAGCATCATATAGCAACATAACCCTAGATACCACAAGATTTTTTTTGCTACCTGATATTGAAATCATTGACAACTCTTGGGAGATTCATATAATGATCCTCCTTGCACTTTCTCTCATCTTCTCCCTTCTCTTCCCAAAAAAAATTATGATCTATAGTGTAAACAACAAGAAAAAAGTCCAACCAATCATTGGCTCGCTAAATTCAAATCTAAAACCATATATTGGTATTTAAAAGAGTTCAATCAACAAACATAACAGAATCCACAAGTATCATGCACAAAGTATGAAGCATATTCTACGTACTAAGAACCTCAAAGGCAAAAGAGAAGCAAGAAAAAGAAATACTACAAACACCAGTCAATAAACAGAAACAGAAATAGGGTAAAAAAAAATTAATTATTACCCAGCAATATCGGGCTTGTGTCCAATGCAAACTCAAGATCATATATCTGAACTTGTTGGATTTCCTGCTACAAGTTGGAAAGAAAAATTACAGGGAAGAGAAATAAAAAAAAAAAATAAAAAAAAAAAAAAACATATTCCCTGCTGAAATAAGCACTTACTACTTGCTTGAATAAATAATCATGCTCCCCATTATTTGATTTTCATGTGTACAGCTATGATAATTTATTAATTGCTTGGATAATCAATACTTCAATGGTCACCTTATTATTTAATTTTCATGTCTACAGAATACAGCTATGCTAAATAGACTACTATTCTTATTTTAAAACAGAAAGATACATGAACTCTATATTTTATTTGGTGACATCATATTGTATTCCTACCTGAATCTACCAAGTAATACCCACACTAACAAATGTACAAGTGATTGTGAATCAATATATTTTCAATCTCGTTTACAAGATGGCAAAAAGTTTTCAATGATGTTCACTACATACCCATCGTTGTTAAGAGAGGATTGTTACTTATGAAAGTAGTGAGTAGTGACATACCCAAACAACCAACAAGTCAAAAGATGAAAAACAGGCATATACATGCACACTTACAAAATCATGCCACACAAGAAATACCAAAAATCACAATCCTTTCTCATAGCTCTACTCATCCACAATTCTCTTTATCGCACTGCTTTGGTTATCACTATGGATGTAGGTTAAGAAGCTAATTGTTGCAAATCATATACCGACAAAGTTCCCGACTGATCAACATCTAGTTCTTCAAATCCTTTCATTACAAGTGATATATCATTCTGTGTAATCTTCCCCATCTCCTTCAGCTTATACAATACAAATTCAGCAGCACTGCAAGGTTAAAGAATGTAGTAATAAGCTACAAGGAGCTATGATTCTATTTTATTTTTTTTTAAAAAAAAAAAAAAAAAAGGAAAGAAAGAAAGAAAAAAGAAGATAAACGAAGAGTTTATACTCAGTAATAACTAATAAGAAGAGTTTATACTCAGTAATAAGAAGTAGAAAGGTAATTTGTGCACCATTTTATGATTCAAGGTTTAATTTCATGACATCAAAATCAATCATATAATCATATAAAAGCCTTAATTGATCCCATTATTATACCAAAATACATCTTTTACATGATTAGTTGGGCTTTAACACTATTAATTCATCACTTAAATTCATCTAGTAGTATTATGTATTACATAGTATCATAGATTTTGTTACATCCATTCAGAATAAGTAAATTGTAAGAGCTGAACTAACCTGGTTTAATTTGTGTAATGAGGTTCTTTTAGGATATCCTGTTAAACTTAATTATTCTTTTTTCCATTTAAAAAAGTGATATCTATTCAAACATCCAAAAAAAATATATATTTACGTTATTTGGAATGGAAAGGGAAGATTTTAGTTCAGGAAAAATCAAGGCAATAAATACGGTATGTGCAGCTATTATTTCTCTGAAACATAAAAATGTAGAATGCTATATTTAACACTTACTCTACAACTCCATCGTTGTCCATATCAGCAGCCCCTAGATCTACAATAGTCACGCGTCGAGTAAGAACCCACTTGATAAGGGCATTTTGGCTACTTTCTGTGTTAAGCTCGGCAAGATAGAGGAAGAATTGCCCCAAGCAAATAGTGCTCATTAATATCCACAAAACTGCAAAAGCGCGACCTCCTTCTGTTGAAAAGCTAAAATCTCCATAACCCAAGGATGTCATTGTAACACAAACACAGTAAAGAGCATCCAGAGCATCTAACTTCTCTACAAAAATCAGGAAAACAATCCCACTGATGATAAGTACAAAAAGGATTAGAGCAACCACAACACACTTGTATCGAACTTTCCCTGATTCAATCTCCTTCATAACGTCACTTGGTTGAAATCTTTTGCGCATTTGCAATGCTCTAATGAGCAATGCCTGTTGCTTCTCAACGAGATAATCTGCCCCATGGCTAAGAACTAATCCTACCAAAGCCATCCCCAAGAAGACAAAAGCACAAGCAAGGACCTTAGCGAGGGCACTTTGAGGGACTAAATCACCATAACCGACTGTAGTCATGGTAACCATACAAAAGTAAAGAGAATCAATGATGCTATTACTAGTCTTTTTACCACTTACCTGATCTCTTACTATATAAAAACAAACACCACCAGTAAGAAGGTAAAAAGACAAGTACATTGTTATTTTTTTAAAGCTAGGATGGAGTCTCTTAAAGAGGGATTCAGATGTGAGATTAGGCTCGTGATCAACAGTTGGAAAATCTCCAGGGAGGGACACGATGAGAGGAGCACTTCTAGACCGATTAAGTTTCTTCTTCTTTGCTACATCCTTCTGATGGCATGAGGAAGGGTCAACTGATTCTGATAGCAGGGGTTTCTTTAAGTTGTTTTGATTCTCCATTTGGACAACCTTACAGGCTTTCAGCTAGCAGAATTCCTAAATATCCAGCACAATATTGGAAGTTCAATTCAGTTTCATATATGTCCCTAATTCCTTTAATAACATGGTATTAGCTTTGTGATACACTTTTACCATTTTTTCATTATCATTTATTAATAACATTTACGGAGGCAATTTACTTTGTTCCCTGATAAAATCTTGTACAAAAGCATCATCAACAGAGTGAAAGCTCAAAAGAACGCCATAGGAACATGAAGAAATAAATCTAGTTCATCATTATATCATACAAATTCCTCTTTTCCACTTTAATTTCTTTTTCCAAATATTTGAGATTCTTGGTCAGATAATACAGAAAGAAACACAGTCAATAAAACTATGTTGTATAAATGAAACAATTGAACTTTAATTCAGATATACCCCCTCTATTCCAAATTACTAGTCACGTTGACAATGTAATTTGAATAAGTGTGTGACAAGACTGAAAACTAAATCGGAAAAAGGGTAAATATAGCAAATAATACTCCACAAATCCATATCAAGCATGCACTTGGTGAGTAACATTAATCATGAACTTTGATACCAAAAACAATATATAACTAGAAATCATTGTGATAAACTCGATTCAAAAGAACAGAAAAGTACCAAAAGAAAAAAGGATCTTACCAAGGAGAAGACAATGTACAACAAGATATATGAAGCTTGTAAATTCTATGGAGGACGAAAATAGGATGACAAAAAACATGACTGAATCCTTTCAGAAGGCAGACCGAGTCGGGTTTGGACGAGTTAAACGACAGGGAAGCGTTACACTTGCACACTATCCACTGGCCGGCCATATCTCACCTCAACTCTAATAATTCAGCTATTAATTTGATATCATCAACCAAAAATTAATTCAAATAAACTGCATTATATTTAACCAAATTAAAGAAAATAACATCAGCTTATATGCAATTCCACTCTAAATTTCATATGTATAACATCAATATCCACAATTTAAAGTATTGAATCACAGAATAATAATAATTCAATACTGCTGTACTAAATTGAAGTTCAAAATTAAACAAAATTCTATCAGCATTTTAAAAAACCTTGATAATGTCAAAATTACTTGAATGAAAGCATAATCTTTAACCTAACAAATTATGTATTTAATGTGAATGTCTGAAATTTAAGTAGTAATTAGCATAACAATAAGATTGAAAAATTGAAAATTGTTGAAACCTAAATTGAAATTTGTTACAGAAAAATTGAAATCGAACCATTTTAAAGCAGAATTTGTGGTTTCGTGTAGTATTTTCTGTTGGTATTAATCACCCGCGAATGGAAGCACAGATTTCTGAAAAATAGGTTGCTTTGGAGTTTAACGTTCCCTCCATTTTCTCGCACTCCAGTAAACTTTAATTAAAATTTCATTGTTTGATGATAGTCTATCTAGCGTCATCTTGTCAAGGGGTGTTAAAAGAGCTTAGGTAGGCTCGGCTTGGCTTGAGCTCAAATTTCATCAAGCTTGAGATTTCGTGTAATATTTTCTGTCTTGTCAATGTTATCTTTATGACTCGAGCTTGAGATGACAACATTGACAAGAATCATAAAGATGAGCTCAGCTCGGCTTGGCTAAAGGCTTAAGGCTCAATCAAGGTTTGTGAAGCCCAAAATCAAAAAGGCCTAATGTTACCAATAGTCATTGTTTCAAAAACCATCAAAATTTGTATTTATAACTCTTCACTTGGTGGTTAGCTACTATCTTTCAACATGAGACTATTTACCTTCACTTCTTTTATTGGTTCTTCTTCTATATAAACAACAATAAAACTATGAACGAAAGCTCCAATGCTTAGCGACTCAACGAGAACACAAACATAAGTTTTGAGAATTAATTTTAGTTCCTAAGTTCTAAATATGAAACAAAGTTTATGTTACTAATTGATCTATTAAAAAAAAAAATCTATAATAGATAAAAATACGAGCTTGTTCATGAGCTTTTAGGCTTGGCTCGTGAAGGTCTTGAGCCGAATCCAAATTCAAGTCAAGCCCATTCAAGTCGAGCCTGTATCAAGCTTTAACCAAGACGAGTCTTGAGGACGTTAATTGCTCGTGAACACCCCCAAACACCAAGTCGAAACGTTGGATACATGGGCCTCGTGCTTATAATGGGTTATGAAGCAATGGATAAGGTTGTGTACAAATTCAATTTTGTCAGTGTAGTGTCTAAGAGATTTTTTATATGCACTTGGGGTTGCAAGGTCAATCCAAGAATGTTAGGTCAAATTACTCCACTAACATGTGTGTTATGTGTCAATTATAATGGAACAAAGGAACATAGTAGAGTAAGATCACGTTCTATTCACCTTATAGTTTTAATCAGTAAAAATAAAAAATATCATATATAAATATAATAGTTTTGTTATTTTAACTTGTTTCATTTATAGCATTTATCAAGATATAAATCTAATAGTCAATATCTTTATTCTTAATAAGAAAAAAAAGTTAAAAAAAAATACTTCGTATTATGAATTCATGATAGCATTTTCTTTAGATAATTCAAATAAGATTCAACACGTTTTTATTTTTGTTATGTATAAATCACAAAAGATAATCACATGTGAGTATAAAAGTCAAAATAAGGCTATATTCTCTCCACCTTATTTTTACTGATTCTCTATTATATTTGTTCCTTTATGTTATTAAAATATACAAGTATCGATTAAATTTATTTTTATTGTTGAGCTAAAATTATTTTCACATAACTTATTTTTTTTTATTGAATTACATTAAAAGAGAAAATATAAAGAATTATTAATTTTTTTGACAAGAAGAAAACGGATTCCATTAATAAAGTATAGCCAAACGACACTTACATATAATTCCTAAAAAATCAAGAATTCCAACATAAGTACACACCTTAAAACTAAACACATCGTAGATTTGATTAACAATTGCCTTAATTAAAACAACTTCATCTGAAGCAATACAATATGTGAGTTTGCACTGATTCGGCTTGAAATCCACTGATGTGTAGTCGTTTGAGTGAAAGTACTCATGTGGTCCTTCGGATTCTTGTAGAGATTATGAAACTCAGATCTTCAATTTTCACCAAACAAACACAAAAAGAAAATAAACTCAAGAGAAAAATCATCATCACAAGGATGAGATATATCTATTGAAAGCAATTGAAAGGTTTTTGGGGCTTACCACCAGTAAAAATACCAGTGAAAGCCCCTACAAAAATTCACAACTGAGTCCAAGAGAAAAAGAGATGATAGAGATGGAGAGAAAAGGGAGAAGACAGAAGAAAATCCTTCAAAGAAATTGAAAAAACCTAGTAATTGAGGCTAGGAAAACTCTCCCAAGGAAAAACCCTAAAGGAACCAAAAAAAACCCTCCCAAGAGACCTCTTTAAAATCTAACAATTTAAAATAAATTTTAATTAATAAAACTTAAGCTAATTTCATTAATAAATAATTCGGCTATTTCACCAAATGCCACTAAGTAATTTCGAAATTCACCAAATGCCATCGAACTTTTCAAAATTCATCAAATGCCACCGAGTTTTTAGTATAATATCACGAGTGCCATTAATGACTGACAGCCGTTAGTTGACCTCACCACTTGCCACGTGTTGCCTTCTGATTGGTCTGTTTTAAAAAAAAAATTAAACAAAAAAATTAAAAAAAAACCAAAAATATTTTAAAAAATAATAATAAAAAAACCCAAACCCCAGCCACCACCCCAGCCCCTACCGCCGGGACCTGCACCGACAGGCGTGCCGACGGCCACCAGCTCCCCTCCTCTTCCCCCATCGCGACCCACTGACTACCGCAGCCAACCTCCACCACCAAAAACTCCCACAAACCACAACCATCGAAGAGATTGAAGGATTGTGCCTCTTTCCTCTTCTCTCGCCCCTAACCCGAGGGATTGTGCCGCCATGGCTACGGTCGAAGAGCTCAGGTTAGGGTTAGGGTTCGGTTTTAATGGAAAGGGAGTGGAGACGACAGGGGGTGGGGCAAATCGTGTTCGTCGGCGTCGGGGAAAGGGTTTTAGCGCCGGGCGATGGGGAGGGAGTGTCTTTCGAGGGGAGGGGGTTTTAGGGAGGGGTAAGGTGGTTTAGGGGAAGGGGAGGGTGGTTCGAGGTTGAGGTGGGTGTCGCTGGATCTGGCGCACGTTTTCAGGGGTAGTACGACACCGACGGGAGGTGGTAAGGGTGGGGAGCAGGGTGGGCTGGTGGCAGCAAATGGTGGTTTTAGGTTTTCTTTTTTTTAAGTTTTTAAATAATTTCGGTTTTTTATTAATTTTTTTTAAAAAGGACCAATCGAAGGTGACACGTGGCAAGTGGTGGGTCAACTAACATCCGTTAGTTATTAATGACACTTGGTGAATTTTTTAAAAATCGGTGGTATTTGATGAATTTTGAAAAATTTGATAACATTTGGTGAATTTCGAAATTATTCAGTAATATTTAATAAAATAGCCATAAATAATTTAAAATTAATAAAATTAATCTCAGTTCACCGTTTAAAACGTGGAGAGAACCTAGTCAACATAAATGACCTAAAGCCCTAAATTGTAAACCCTTTAGAAACCTCAGCTCTCAGCCTCCCTCACTCAGCTCTTCGACCAAATTCAGAGCTTCGAATTGCTCTTCAAACATTGTTCCAGTTCTAGGTCAATTTTCATTTTCTTACCTTCACATCTTCCTGTTTAAACGATTTTTCATGCGAATTAATGGTACAATTGATTGAATGAATATGTTTTTTTTGAGAAATTTGCAGAGAAAAAATGGCGGAAAAAGAGGAGCAGGCATTGAATTACATAGAAGAGACGGTGTTGAAGAAGAGGAAGCATAGCGAGGATTGGGCGATTAGAAGGAGGCAACAATTGTTGGAAAGACAATGGAAAATCAAACAAGACAAGAAACTTGCTTTTAAGAAACCTGAGGATTTTATCAAGGAGTACAGAAGTAAAGTAATCTTCTTTCCTTCATTCTTTATTTTCGGTTTTTTTTGACATAATTTTCAGTTTTGCTTGGAATTTTAATGTTGGGTTCATTTTTTTTGGTTATGATTTTGATGGGTATACTTTGATTGGATTTTTTGTGTATGTTAATTTTGTAATAGATGTGATTGGTTGATGCGAAAGTCTGAATTACAATGTTGGATTTGTTATATTGTGGGATTTTTAGGGTTTTCTTCATAGTATGCAAGTAGGATTTGTGGGTGTAATTTGTTATGATGTTTGATGTTATGTTAGGGTGAACAAGAGTTGTAGAAAATTAGCTTGAAATTGCTTCTTTTGGTTTTCGGAAAGTATTTTTTGGGATGAACAAGCTTAGAAGATAGTTTAATAGGTATTATTTCTGTCCGGTGACTTGTAGAATTTGTAATTTTGTTTACAATTTTTGGAGCATTTTTATTGTGGGCTTATAGAGTTAATGTGATGATGTTATGATAGAGTCATAGAGTTTTATTTTGGATTTGCATCTTTGGTTTCAGGCAGCATATTAGCGAAGAATTATACTTCGAATACGGAATAAATTGGCAATGAAGATAGTTCCTTAGGTGTATATTTCTGGGGAGAGTTTAATAGATAGTAGTTTTGTCTTGGAGTGGGTCAATCAGGAGCAGCCTTTCATCTTGCTATGACTGCCCAGCTAGTTTTCTATTTATGTTGATCTCTTATGTAGTGTGCCCTTGTGTGATATGGTCTATATAACTTTGATTATTATGTTTGGTGTTGAGTCTTAGAATGTGAGGTCATTGAGTATATGATGCACCTTTTGAAAGGGAGAGTTATGAATCTTATGATCACGTTGTCTATCTTGCTCATGAGTCATGACATGAGAAATATATAGGTTCTCTGTTGAGCCTACTAATGACAACAATGCTGCCTATGCTGGTTCTATCCTGCTTATTGAAATTAGCCAAATTGGAATTACATTAAAAAGTAAAAAAGATGTGGTTTAGCTTGGTTGGTATTTTCTTGGAAGAAGATTTTAACTTTTAAAAATTAACATTTATCCCCTGTGGGACTTCTAATCTGAACAATAGCATAGTGGCATTTTATGCTAGTGTACTTTAGGCTTTTTAGCTAGTTCTGTTAAAAGTGGTGAGCAAGGAGCTGACACAGGAAGTAGGAATGCTGTTTGAGCTGGGATAGAAAAGGTTTTAGCTTGTCTGGTTTGAGAAATATTTCACTGCTGCTGTCGATTTCCTATGAGTTTTAACTATTGATGAGACAAGGGTTCTGCTCCTACAGAATGGCAAAATTCTTTTGCCATGAGAGAGTTGATTAATTTGGATCTCTTATCCTTTTCAGAAAAATATTGGTGTAAATTGCTGTAAATTATCCCTGGATCGTAGTTCATTATACTTGTGCAGATGTGGCGCAGGATGAACCTAAGTTTTGCAATTGTCCCATCATCCATAGTGGGTAACGGGTACAATTTTCTTCCCCACCTCTGCGGCTCCGCCGCACTACCATTGGAGAAGGTCTTTTGTAGTTTTGTTATACCTGCTCGATCGACATCCCTAGTAATAGAATCAAAATCTTCGTTATATCTTACAGTATTTTTATGTGCCTCTGGTCAGATAATTACTCTTTGGGATCCCTTTCTTCTTAAGAATTGTTTCTGTGGATCTTGTATTTGTCAATTCTTGAGCTGTCCTAACACTGTTGGAGATAGGGTTTTGTGAATATGGGTTTTAGGGATTTTCCTCAGCTTGGATGGTAGCTAGTTTTAATTGTATGCAGATATGGAAAAAAAAAAATCATATTTGTGGTGGTCTGGTAAAATATTCTGTATCACAGTAGTTTGAAAGTATAATATAGGTGTCTTATGTCTGCAATTATCGTTTTGTCACATGTATCAGCAAGCTATACTTATAATTCTGCCTTCTGGGCTATTCTTTCCTATTTTGCTCTTTTGAGTTGCATACATGGTTTCTGAATTGTGAGTTACATTCTCTATATGATTAGGGCTTATTTATTTATTTATTTATTTATTTTATTCATTAATATGTATCACTGTTTACTTATTACTTTTTTTTTTTTTTTTTTATTTTTTATTTTTTTTATTTTATATTTTATCTGAAATTCCAATTTAGCAAATGGATTTGGTCAAGATGAAGCAGAGAGTTAAGAGACGAAAAACTTCCACTGCATCATCATCAAAGCTTCTCTTTGTCATCCGAATTCAGGGGTGAGCTGAGACTTGAGAGCTTGTATCATTGTTTTTTGGGCTTGAATGCAAATTTACCTTTATAGTTACCATTGCCCTTACTTTCTCATTAAATGTGATTTATTATTTTTCAGTAATGCACCTGTTCATCCACAAATGCAGAAGATTTTGAGGTCATTTGGATTGAAGAGAATATACAGTGGTGTTTTCTTAAAAGCAACTGAAGGGACTCTAGCAATGTTGAACAAGGTGGAGCCATATGTAACTTATGGGTAAGGAATAACCTTATTGCGTGCTGGTTATATAGACTATGGCTAATTATATACTTTATTTGATGCTCTTTTGAATTTATCTATTGTCATAATTCTCGTTAAGTCTTGGAATAGCAATAAACATTATGGTCGTTCCTGCTGCACGTTTTGTCTACTACAGAAGTACAAAGTGATGAGTCCTTTTGCCTATGTTGATCTTGTATATCTTCTTGAACTACTGCATGATTCTCTATTTTTAGTTTCTTTTGAAAAGAGAAACTTATACTTTGTATTAGGGAGTGTTGGTTGGGTGTAAAATGTTTTCCATGAAAATGAATTTTCCATTTCCCATAATTATTTTTGTTTGGTTTGTAAACAATTTTCCTTTATAAAGGAAGGGAAACTATATCTTCCTCCCTCCTTCCTATCTCCCTTATACTCTCCTCCCATTTATCCTCTCCCTTACTTTGCCATTTCCCTTCTCCATAACTTTTCTTGCATAGAACCAAAGAAAGGAAGCCCTAATGGTGCAATAGTATTTTCCATGTAAAATTGTTTTACACTAAATATATTTTATGTCAAACCAAATTGAGCCTTAGTCGTTCATTCTTTTGCCGGATGCTTTAACCTGTGGGGATGGGAGCTAGGAGAAGCTAACATGCTAGTATCCTACAGTCCACCTCGTGTATGACTGGCTTTTCTGAATTGTCTAAGCAGTAAGCAGTCTATGGGGTGCTAGCCACATAAAATTTCTAATTGCTTCTTGGCTTTGTTTTGTCAGTCAGTTTTCTGGCCTTTTGTTTTGTATGATCCGGTTTGTATGTTGGTGTGTGCTCTTAGATGATTGCTTTGTACTGTAAATGTAATACAATGGCAAGTATTCATTGATCAAGTTTTCAATCTAGGATTATTACAGTATTTGGTGGCATTTCTATTTTTATTCTGTCCATCATCATTTTTCATTTATTTAAGTTTAAAAATCAGTGCTTGATAAAACACTTTAATGCATATGAAGTCATTAGGTTCTAACGAAGGATATTAGCATTGCTTGTTGTTTGTTTTATTTCTTTCTCTCATTAAAGCCGTCTTAACTAACTGTAGGTATCCAAATCTTAAAAATGTGAGGGATCTCATCTTTAAGAAGGGTCTAGCAAAGGTGGAGAAGGAGAGGGTTCCTCTAACAGACAATAATGTCATCGAGCAGGTATGATAATCTAGAAATTGCTACAGTTACTAATTTCTGATGAGCTGCCATTAAATTTCTTCATTCCTAAAGCATTTATAGCAAGACATGATGAATGTGAATTGTTTCTGTCCAGGCATTGGGGCAGCATGGTGTTTTATGTCTTGAGGATATGGTCCACGAAATTCATTCTGTTGGCCGACATTTTAAGGAGGTAACTCGTTTTCTATGGCCCTTCTCCCTTGCCAAGCCTGAAGATGGATTCTCGGGCAAGAAAAATCTATTCAAGAATGGTGGAGACTCTGGAAATCGCGAGGAAAATATAAACGAGCTGATTGCTAAGATGACTTAGGGCTTGCATAATATGCATAGGTGCATTATGTATCTGAGAATGCTTATAATAGCAAGCATATGTAGACTGTATTCTATAGTGGACAACTTTTTTCAAGTGATATCCAATGGTTGCAATTTTGCTTATACGTTCATTCATGCCCTCGTCTTTTGGTGTTATTAACCTTTTGGTTTTCATAACTTCGATTATAAGTGATGATCTAATTTTTGGAAACAAGCCTAGATGAGCAAGGTTTTTGGGACAAGTTGGCAACTACTGTCGCCCTATTTTAGTATTTCTTTTCTTTCAACCAAAATTTTTTAGTTTGATTTTAATACATTAACAAATGTTCATTAATTGTTCGTAGTATAATATAAATTGGTGTTCCATCAAAATACTTGGCATCTAATATTTGAACAAAACACAAAAAAGAAACAAGGCAACGGAATGTTAATAGAACAAAGGTTTCTTTGCTTCAAAGGGTCATGTTTGAGAGTAGAATAGTCACCAAGGGTTATCAATGAGTAACCAAAAATTTCGGGGTCACCAATGAAAAACTTAAAAAGTGTTTGAGTCTTCATTGAGAATGTTCATAATGTTTATGGGAGGTGTCAATTTGTGTAAACGGGTCGGTCTCGATAGAGTCGGGTTGGGTCTATCTCAAATGCGAGTCTTGTTAAATTTAAGTCAAAATTTGAATCAGATTGTTTTAACGTCGAGTGATCAGATCGAATCGGATCTGACACCTTTATTACGTCATCGTGGGCATAAACGCTACATTGACATATTGCAACCTTCCTTACTCGTACTAAAAAATTCAACTCCCTCCACAATCCACATCCAGTGCCAAACAACACCACAACAAATCAACAATGGAGGAAGGGCAAGACTCATGGACATCAGCAGACAAGCTATACCACATCATCTTCTGCTTCTCCCTAACACTCCTCTTCTCTCTCCTCATCTCTCTCACTCATTCCTCCTTCCTCCGAAATCGCTCTCTCTTCTTCGCCGCTTCTCTCTCTCTCCTCGCCGGCGCCGCCAAAGAAGCCGCCGATCACCTCGGCTTCTTCCGCTCCTCCGGCGCCTCCGCCAAAGACGCCGTCGCTGACGTCATTGGCGTCGTCATCGCTTGCTTCCTGCTTTCTCTCTCCAAATTCTTCCAACGGAAGTCCAAAATTGATGATGATGATGATGATCAGGTTGCCGGTGTTGCGCTTGTTTGAATCGAGTATCACTTTCTCAGGTTATTGCTATTTTCTCTCTCAATTATTCTGAGAATTTTCGCTGAATTTTGTGTTGATTAGGTCAATTTGATTTTCAATTGTAATCTACACTGTTAATTTATCAAGGTTTATTGTGAAATTGAGCAATGAGTAATGTTGCTATTTGTTTTATGAATTTTGTGTTGATGAGTTGCATTCCTAAATCTGTGTTATCAATGCAATCACAGTGAATGATAATTTCTGTAGAGAATTGTTTTAAAATCAGACTATTTTGGTTTGTCATAGAATATTGCATTCGTATCATGAATATATATTGTAGGTCAATGTTGTGAATTTGAGTAAGAAATGTAATCAATGTTATAGGCTTTTATGCCTTTTGATTGCACTGTTCAGTGTTCATCAAGGTTTATTGGGTAATGTCGCGTGTATTAGCGCCCGTGCATTTTATGTCATTATAGCATATTGCATTTGTAATATGAACATGGGGATAAGGTGCATTAGAGGTCAATGTTACGAGTTAAAATTGTCATCGTGGTGTTAGGCACATCGAGTAGAGAATTGTTTTTAAAATCACATTGTTTACGAAGGTTTATTACTCGATATGTGATTTGCATTCTGTGTATCCATTTTAGTTCCATATAGCATATGTAATCCATATGATGCTGTATGTTGAACTTTTTGTTTGATTGATATGCTATTACGTTGTCCTTAACTGTGTTACTTTGTTAATTAGAATCGATGTTGTTTCATGTTAGTTAAGAGTGAGCTAAATCTTTGTTTCTTTTAGTTGTTGAGAATATGATGTTGGAGTCATGAATAATACTCAGGGGTGCCAGTGAAACAGTAGATAAGACTCACCGGTCTATTATTTCCAAGTTTTTTGAATGTTAGGAATATGGACCATTTTAGAAATTTAGTTTGTATTTGGCAATTATGACTGGTTGCTGAAGTCTTTGACAGTGCCTAATTTCTAACCTTTTCCATTCGGTGAAGGGTTTGGAACAAAGAGGTAAAAATGGATACTGGTGAGGATTGAACTTTGTAAGTTCTGAACTAATTTTTTAGATAATTGTAGCTGTTGCTAAGAAAATTGAGGTGATGGCAAGACCTCAAGAAGCAAAAGCTGCCACCCCTATCAGCTAGTATGTATTGTTAAGTGGTCAAGTGGGAAAAGGTTAAGATGTCTAACTATTACCATGAAGACTATTGGAGAAGAACTGACGAAGTAACGCAACAAAAATAAGATAGTCAAGGATTCATCCACTAGATGAATCAGGGGGAGAAAGAGGGTATGAGAAGAGGTAGTGAGAGGGGAGGAGGGTAGAGGACACATACTCCTCCTGGAAATGTATATGGTTAGAAATCATGGTGAGAAGAGGATGCTGAGGAGGAGATAGTGAAGAACTGGGCTTGAATTTTTCATCCTAACTGTTATGTTTTGTTGTAAGGGGAAGGAAAATTGAGCCCTCCAATTTCTTCCCCTTTCCCTATCCTTTCTCAATTCATATCACATGATTGAATGTTGATCCCTTGCTCTCTCGCAGTCTCGCCCTTCCACTCCCTTCTTAGTCTTAACCTATCGTTGTCTTAACAGAAAAGTGTATAATACGTGAATATCCTGAACAGCAGAGTGTAGGTGTGTGTTACAACTTAAGATAGCTGGCGGTTTCATATGCTTGTCACTGTTGCTGATATGTGTCTATTGCTGTGAGCCTGTGATAATCTTTTGTTCTCTATTCTTGTCTCTGTTGTGTCTCATCCAATTTTTGCAAACATGCATTTATTTGTAGTTGGTCAGCAAAACAATTTAGCAAGCTTAACTGTTGGCATATCCTTGAGATACTTGATTAATTATTGTAATGGGTGCTTTTAGAAGGCTAGTTTATAGTATGACCTACTGCTCAAATCATTAATGCAACTAAGTGTTAAGCTTATTCAATTGTATTTTACACATTTCTGAATTACAAATACAGTAGTTTCTTGAAGCACTTTTAGTGATCTCCTTTTTTCGGGGGCTGGTAATTATCCTTATGATGGCAAGGAAATTTACTTTTGAGTGATTTTGTTCAACTTTCTCGTTCACTCTCTATTGCTACTCTTTGACAGACTTCTTTGAGTTGTAATTTCCTTTGATCGTTGTTGTCACTGTAGCAACTGATACTATATTTACTACTAGTGCTTTATTTTGATTCACACTTGTACTTCTGCTTGTGGTGTCTCTAATTGATTGATCGACATTTATGCTCAGGTACTGTGGATGGCAGTTACATAACCGGCACGGATCTCAAATTCTCAATACAATGACTTTTGTTCTGCTGAAGAGGAGCAGTTGGCCATCTTCTTTTATGAATTTCCCATCATGCAGGTTAGTCTGAACTATTTCTTATTCTCACTTATTTTGTGAACAGTCAATTGTTGCTTTTAGGATATTCACTTGCCTGTTTAAGGAACCCTTATTTTAGGAGTATTGCCTTGTTTTTTTTTTTTTTTTTCCTTCCCTTCTTATGTGTGTGTGTGTGGTGTATTTTGTTGAATTTCTATTGGGTCCTTGTTCTTTGTAGTTAGTTGTATAGAGAGTTTTTCTTCCTGTATTATTTTTTGGGGGATGGATTAGTCGGTCAATGCATTGATATATATCCTTTGGGGATGGATTGACACGGATGAGTACGAGTCATTCTTGTGCTGATGTTTTGAAAGGGGGCATAGTTGATATTGGCTGGTGCCAAATCTATAATCCTATAATTAATAGCTGACATTGCAAGAGAAACGATGTGGTGTGATAAGGACCAGTCGTGCATAAGAGACATGATCATTGCTTGACAGTTATTAATGATCTTGACATTGCACCAAGAGAAATGAATAACTTCCAATGAGCTGTTGAAAACTCAAAACTCAGTTTTCATATAGGTCACATTTTTTGCGATTGACATTATACCATTTACAATGCACACAGCAACTGGATACTAGTTGTCATTTTGCTCACAGAAAGCACCATCATTCATTCTGAATAATTCACCTTCTGAAGCTTGCTGCTGCTGAGGGCTGCTTGAGGGCATCTTCATCCTCCTCTGGCAACTTGATGGCAGAATAGACACCTGCCCCACAGAGTGCCCCAAGAATTGGGGCGGTAAAGTAGATCCATATCCCTTTATAGTTATTTGCAGCTATGGCTGGCCCCAGTGTCCTCACTGGGTTCATTGATCCTCCTGTAGTTGGCCTGTTGAAGAAAGAAAAATAAAATTTCATAGTTTGCCGTGCTATGTGCTGGCCTATGGAGATTGATTAATGGGACAGGGAATATTGTGGTACATTAATATTGTGTTTGCATGACATGTATTGTTTTGAGTCAACCCATACTTGACATAAGCTTCCCTTTTAACAATGGGATCTAAATTTCATGACAGATGATCTTGCGCAACGGCGCATTAGTGACGCACTGAGATAGTTTCATCATGGAACGCATTTAAGAATGTAACACGTAAGCTACTCAGTGAATGAATGTACATGATTGAACCTGACGGTGAAAATAAACTTTTTTGTCGCGTTCTCTCCTTATTTTAAAATGAATCTGTTAAATAATCTAAATTCCTCTTTTTGAGTGAGTGGTTTTGTTCCCTTCTTAAAACTTTCCCATTTGTTAATACCCGAGAAAAATTCGTCAAATATGAATATAATACCTTTTGCTTTTATGTCACAACACGTATTATGTCTTATTTTTCTTCAAGTTGTTTATTGATGTGATGTAAGCAATATAAGTTGGGTACTTATTATCAGACAAAAGTTTGTTTTCTCAAAACAAAACAAAAATAATACGGAGTAGAAGTAAGATTAAAGTTTGTTACTATATAGATATTCTGGTTTATGCATGTTATTATACCAATCATGTCCATTTTGGACTATTGCGTTACCTTGTCTAATCAAATAACATAGACATATTATAAATGTCTTCTTTCGTCTTGGTTTATGATTCGACACCACTAGAAATTAGCAATTTTCATTTATCAATGATTACAGAGCTATCAAAAGTATTATAATCTTGTCAACCATTTATTAAGACTTTCATTAAATCTGAAAAGTGCTTGTCAATTTCAAATTAGAAGTTTTTGTTACCTCGAGAATTTTTATGCTTTTTATCTTTCTTCTTATTTCCTACATACGAAGTATTGTTAATTTAAAACACAAGCTTATAAAATTATACTTAACCCTTTCTTGATGTGGAAATCTCACTTATAAATTTGTTTAATTGTTTCTTCCTAAATATGCTACAATACAACATTCTGAATTTGACCACCCGATGGGTGAAGCATGAGTAAATTTTTAGAATCTATTATGATTTAGAGGGGGTGAGGTGTACTTACCCAGCTATAAGTATGTTGAGCATGACAGTTGCCCCCACTGCAATTCCAGCCAGTTCTCCCACCTGCAGAACATCACAAATGTTTTTTCAGTTTTTCTTAGCTCCTTCATGTTAATAGATTCCTTATACCACTTTGTCTTTCTTCATAAAATAGTGCAGTGTGAGGAAAGGACTTTGTAGATACCCTTTTCCTTATGGTTTACCAACATCATAATAAAATAAGTCATTTACAATAGTTTTTATAGTTATATCTATTTAAAATATAATAGTCTGTGTTTACTTGCTGCAGTGGTGGGTAATTTTTAATTGCTAAGTAGAATCCACTAAACATTAATGCTAGTCTCTAGTAGGCTGTGCATATTAAGTCTTATCCATGTACAACGCCTTTTGTTCCAAACAATTTCTTTATTTTTGTAGTTTTGAATGTGAGGATTGAAGTGCAAAGTTATATGACTTTCTTGAAACTATTTCATCATGGTAATTTTGTAATTTTTTTATTAACGTTGCAAACCCTCACTGAAGCCAAGAATTTCTATTTAGTATCTCAGAGCTTGGATTTTTCTTATGTGAGATTCCATGCATTTATTTTTTTGGAATTGTTTAATTCTGAAGAATTCTCTCTCTCTATCTTTTTCATGAATATTTAAAAGTGAAAGCTTGATTAAGAGGAGACATTCTTAAAGAAGTATTTTTTTTGGTAGAGGCATTCAAAAGTACGGGGTAAAAAGAAAATTTTGATGCTTACAGCTCTTGTGTCGGTGGCTACTGCAGTGACAACAAACATGAGATTGAAGGCGATGATGAACTCTAATGCAAAAGCCTGACCATAATTCACTGAAGGAACAGTTACACCTCCACCCATGATAGGGTGGAAAATTGCTTTGAGAATAAATGCAGCGCATAGAGATGCCAACGTTTGTGCTCCTATGTATATTGGAACCTACATAATTAAATAAAGAAAAACGTATCTGTATTAAGTATTTGTAAATCATATCAGTGTATTAATAAAGGTAATTGAAGATCATAGTTTTGGTTTCTTACTTGAGTCCATGGAAAATGTCTCAGTGCTGCAAAGGCGATGGTGACAGATGGATTCAGATGGGCACCGGAAATATGGCCTGTAGAGAGAATGATGATCATGACTGCAAGGCCACTGGAGGCAGCAAGGCCGATTAGCGTCTCTGATCCATCCGTCTTCTGATTCACAATAGCAGTGGCTGCGCCCGCACAGATTAGTATAAGGGTACCGACGAACTCTGCCACCACCTGATGTAATTGGGCAATTATTAGTCAGATGCAAAGACAATTGAGTTCAGTCAGATGAAGGTTCTTTCTGTTTTCTTGCCCTTATACAAAGTACTCTTTTTTTATTGTTTGATATACAACAATGGAAAGATTTTCTGAATAACATAATTTCCCTGAATTTCGAAATACTGATAAAGTTAGAAATTTACCTTCTTTGTTAAAGGAACCGGGGGAGGGGGCATTGTAATGCTGCAGGTCACAGCGGGCAAGCCACCCTCCTCATTAGGCCAAGTATCTACAGTGAAACAATTGGATCTCCTACTGAGAAGTGACTTCTTTTTAGGCCTATCGACAGCAAAGCCTCCGAAGAGGGGAGCCCCTGGAGTACCTGGGGTTACCGGGGTCGAAGGCATAGAAGGAGGATCCTCAGAATCCATTTTTTCCATTATGGCAGAGATAAGCTAAGGTTTGTGAGTACTTGTTTATTGGCTAATGTTTATCCAAATTTCAGTATAGCAGTATTTATATAGTAGTTACTGTTGAAGGTTGACTTAGGAGGGGGAATCTCTAGACTAGGAAAAGAGAGAAAAGAAGTTAGTGGATGAAATGGAAGAGCAAAAGAGAGTTGGCTTTCATTTGGTGCAATGTACAAAATGGTGGTGGGACATTACAGGCCTGTTTTCCCTGCTTGAGATTTCTTTATAAAGGAGCTTTAAGCGTTGGAGAGATTAATCATGATGTTTATTGCCACTTAAAAATTCCCAATGTGTATGATTGCCCCCCTATAATTATGGAGAAGACCACTCGTTTAGCTCAATTAGTTGTCACTGTAACACTGTCAGATCGAGTTTGGGTTTGAAATTTGTCATAAAGAAATAAGAAAGGCCGCCGTCTTCCTAAAAAACAAAGCAGGAAGGTGGAAGAGGCAGGAGAAAGGTCAAGATTCTGATTGTTGTTTCTCCCTATTTACCCCTCACCGTTCTTGTGTCTATTTTTCCCAATATAAAGTACGCATAACTTATATGAAATTGGTCTCACCACAGCATCATTCTCACTTTTAATATAGCTAGTATAAGGGTATTCTTATTTTCCTTTGTTGAGGACTGAGGAGTAACTTTTAATACTCTTCCTACCTGAATTAATAGTTACATATACTCAATTTAGGGTGTCTGAAAGAACTTATTGCAATAGAAATGATCAATAGTCTCAAATAAGTTACTGAGTACTTTTCTTATGGGATGCTGAAGAGGATAGAATTAATACTGATGCGAGTAAGTCTTATGTGTATCATATCTTATATACTTCCTCCGTTCTTTTTTTATCGCATCACTTACTACTTTAGGAAGTTTACTTATTATTGCATCATTTCCTTTTTATGATAAAAAATATCTATGTTCACACTGCAAATACCCAACATACCCTTACTTTTTCACACTTACTTTTTATTTTATCTTACATTACATGGACAATTTTGTATTTTTACGTTTTTCTCTCTTACTTTTTTCCACTACCAAATTTTGCCTCCAAAACCTTATGATGCAATTAAAAAAAAAAAACGGAGGAAGTATGAGGAATTAAACAATGCAAATAAGTTTGAGCGAGGCTGCGAGGGTTTATTATGCCATGGCACCATCCTGTACAATTGAGGAAGAGATTATATATACATAGTGTGAATTGACACGAGTGATAATACCTATTAGCAACTGAGAAAAGAGAAATTCAAATTAATAGAATAAGGAAAAGAAAAGACAAAAGGTGAGAAAAAATATGAAGTGGGTAGGTGAGTGGGTTTGTGGAGCTCAAATGAATACGAGCCTTAAGTGTTTGATAAATCCTACTTTTAGGCCGAGATCAATTTCAATAGTGTACTGAAATTACTTTTTCTTTCATCTTTTGTTCTACTGTTGTTAATCATCAAATGATGTTAGTATAGCATGATGGCCATAGATCATCCCTCCGACTTGTTGGTGAAACTCTATAATTACTTTTGATTTTTTGACTTGTAAAATCATAAAGTGACACTAACCATTGAAATAAAAGTTATCTCAAAATTAGTCAAAGTTACTCTAAAAACTGGTTAATTTTAACTCAAATTGACCGTTTTACAATAACTTTAATACTTTCTCTATTCTCCTAATATTGCAACATGGGTGAGGGACACGGATTTTAAGATGAAGAGAGAGATAGAAAGGAATAAAGATGTGGACCCGTGTGATGAGGATAGAGAAGGAGAGAAAACATATACAAATAGAAAAGTGTTGCAATATTTGTAGAACTTCCTAAAATGATAATTGTTGCAATATTTGTGGAACGGAGGGTGTGATGGTCTCACATAATGCTTGTTATAATAATACAAAGTATATATCAAATAAATTACATTGTCAATTTGACACATCCTTAAAAAAATGTAGAATTATACAACCTTTGTTTTTGACGGGCTTTTTTTGAATAGATCCTGACTTGGGCTTGCTTTGATGATGGGTAGGCTTGTCGTGCTTTCGCCCTTCTGTGGGCAAGCAGACTACTTTACTAGCTTGAATTCATTCAAAGTACAAAAGTGAACTTACTGTTCATGAGGTCAAAATAACATAACTTTGACCGTATTTTATGACTTATACAAAAGAAAATAAGTTAGCTATATGAGCTTTTATTAGATTAAGCTAAGTATACTTTTTAAAATTTTTACTTATACATAGTCAAAAATATTAATGGTCAACTATACACAACATACAGTGAGTCGAATTTTAAGGAACGGAGGGAATACTATAATTTATGAAATTATGTGATCTGGGTATAGTTGTGGTGCTTGAGAAGTGAAGATACTTGTAGAAGATCTCTTTACGTCACATGGTATGAGCTTCCGGGCTTCCACCATTATATTAAACTAATACGAAGTATACTTTTAACATAAATGTCTGAGGAATCATTATGACTTTAAATAACAAAATTATTCACTTTTCATGTAAGTGCTGATACAGTTCATCCCTCTGTAGAGAATTTGATTTTTTTTTTTTTTTTTTTTTTTTGGTGTTAGGTAAGATGAAGGGCTTCACCGGGCCAATTTGTATGTTGTGGTAAGTAAACATAGCATCAGAGCCCATGATGGAAGGGTCCTTGCAACTGCAAGAGTTCATTGAGTGTCTGTCGAGTAGACATACATGGCATTCGGACGCCCCATAATTTTATTCGAACAACGCTAAACAATGGAACTGCTAACATTCCTGCAATAAACTGTGATTTCAAGGGATATTTGCATATCAGAACATCCCATTTTCCAAATATAGGAAGCCCCTAGTTATTTACCAAGGTGATGCACATGCACTGATGCTAGTGTTATGTTGCTTATTCTCATCATTCATATAGAGGACTAAATTTTTTATGCTCCATTAATATTAGTTTCTTTCTTCCATCCCTCTTATCTTTACTGTATTTACCGTAGATACTGTCTACAGAGTCAGATTATAATTATGTAATCATTTGGCAAAGACAGTAGGTTCGAGAACACGTCTTCAAATGTAGCAAGTTTCCATTTTCATGTGGTGAAAGTTTTAAGAATGTGATGAGTTTATGTCTAAGCAATTGCCACGACGAACTCAAATTTAACTAATGACTGTTATTTCCTGCTGGTACTGACATTGTCTCATAACAGTTCCATGGTTTTACAGGGCTTAACATTGAAGAGTTGGCCTAGTCCTTTCTCATTAAGGATGATACCTCTGGGTGAAGAGACGGATAAAGTTTATGCAAAGAGTAAATATCTTCTAGAAAAATGAGTATTAGTATCTAATACATAATACAGCATGTAACATAAAATTGACTTTTGGAGAATCCTTAGTTGGGAGAAGAAATATTTTCACGTACTGCCAGTGAATTATACATTCATTGTAATATGTTTATTATTATGCCAGAAATTGCCTAAGTGATAATCATGTTAGTTTAGACAACGACGATTAGACTATAACAGGAAAATAAGAGGCAGAATCCAAAGTGCGGATATAAAGAGAGAGAGCCACAAAAACTAATGATATGGAAAACTCAAGAAAAAGGGGTAAAATTGTAGATGGCTATGATTTCACCAATCCATTATGATTTGGAGATTTTGGATATTTAAGTCATATAATATGTGTTTGTGTATACGTATGAAATAATTGTAAAAGTATTAACATCGTGAAACATGATTGAAAGTTTATATAGAAATTAGAAACAATTGTTACACCCAAGACATTTTAATGTAGACAGAATCTATACATGGTGTTGTTGATGTGTAGCAGAGGTGGCAAAATGGCATTGTACACGATTACCTGATATGAAATCCAACAAATCTATCTGACGTGACATGAGCCCAACTCAACCCAACTTATTCTTGCAATCTTGCTGTTAATTTGTACTCCGTGTATAATACAAATTATGAAATTATTATACTTGTTAAATTACTTTGGTGAAGACTAGCATTATTGCATTAATCGACCTGACCTCGAAGGGTATCCGAACAAGACCCGACCTAAATTCAACACGACACACACCCGACTCAGATAATCTGACTAACACTTCTAATGTCGAGGCGATCTTTGAATACAATAAATATTATGAGAAATCACCCAAGTAAGAATTTATCCAAACCAAACAACTTATTTAGTACTTGTATATTTTTTTTAACATTTTACAACATTAAAAGTATATTGTTTGTAGTGAATGCCAACTAGTTTAGTTAGTTAAAGTTTAAGGGGTACCTTATAATTCCGATCATATTCTGTCTATGCGGGGAATTTTTTTTTTTTGTACAATGACCCAATATACAACAACAGCCCAAATTCAGAGAAATTATCAGCCCACTAAAATAACCTCACTAACCGGCCCGTTTTCTTTTGCCTTGCTTTTTGTCTTTACGACGTAAAACTCAGCGGCAGTAGAAATTAGAGAGTATAAATATATACCTCATTCAATTCAATTTCCAAATAAAATTATCACTCAACTGCGAGAAAATGGAGGGAAAGCGTTCAACTCCAAAAACCAGCGATTTGCTTCACAAAATCAGAGGTAAATTCCTTTTTAATTTTCGTAATCGAAACCCTAATTTCATTCACCATAATTTAAATTCCACAATTTCAGCTAATTCATCTTCATCCTCATTTTGTTTTTGATTTTTGTTTGTTGTTGCAGATTTTAGTCGTTCGATTCTCGTAGATATTTGCAATGGCCGATCTCCAGTGGTTTTGATCAATAAATTCAGAACTTACTGCACGAATTCTGCTGAAAATTGGTACAACTTCTGAATTTCGTCCTATAATTTTCAATTTAGATTTCAAACTTCGTGGAAGTAGAAGTATATGTTGTTGATGATTGAGTTTATACTTGTATGAATTGGTGCTTGCGATTTGGATGTTTATGCTAGATACGAGTATATGATTTGGATTTATAGAGAAGTTGACAAAATGCAGCTTGTTAACTTGTTTAAACATGGATTTCGTATTACTCGTGTTTCCGAGATTAGTTATTTAGACACAATTTGGAAGTTTGAGGTTATGCTTATATTCATGAAAGTTTCACATAGTGCAACTTGATTAGGTATGCTAATGGATTTGGTTCGGTTTTTTTTTTTTTTTTTTTTTTTTTTTTTTTTTTTTTTTTTTTTTTAAGTGTGTTGTTCATTCTTGTATGATCTTCGAATTATTTTTCAGTTATATGTTGATTTAGAAGTACATGTAATTGATAGTTGAGTTGATATCCATGTAAATAAATGCCTTCCTTCGGAGATTCATGTTTCGTGTATAATGCTGAAGACATAACTTATTTTTCCTTTTAAGATACATTGACATTTTGCAACTTGATTGGACATGCTAACGCAATTTTGATTTTAAATCTGTGTTAGAAGTATAATAATGATTTTGACTTCATAAATTATTAATACTCCGTATATGATTTAATTTTAGAAACAATGGAAATTTATGTCGTATACACGAGTATATATAAGGCCGATGAGATTTTTTTATTTTTCTCAATTTGAAAGTATGCAGCGATTACTTGTAAATTTTTCTTTGTGGTCTTACCTAGTAAATACTCTGTAGCAAAATTATATTTTCTATTGTTTCTCTCTGGAAACTGAGATTATGGGAGCAACTGAAGCTCCATGTTATGAGTAGAACCACGTTCTGAACAAGCTCTTTGTAACATAAGTTCTGGCATTGTGGTTTTGAACACGACTGAAGCTGGAAATTATGTATTATATCTAATGAATTGGAAGCTGATTTAGGGTTCTCTCTATATCAAGAATTATTAAGATCTTTTCAAGTTTCATGGTATCTTAAAAAATAGTTGTCAATTATATGCTCTTGGAATCACTTAACTAACTGTTATTCCAAACTAAATATTTTACGGGGTGGAGGATGTGCATTTTTCAAGATACTTTCATGTTTATGTTATTCTACTGCTGTATGCAGTTTATGCAGCTCCAGTTTGCCAGTAGGAACAGAGGTACTTACCTTGCGAAGGCAACCACATGCTCATAGGATAGGTAACTTCCATTCTCAGAACACAAACATATAGTCTTATTGCTTACAGATGTTTTGTTACCATTATTATACTATGCTTCATATTCCATTCATCTATTTTACTTTCACTTTTCCGCCAGATATTTTGCTAAGGGTGTTGCTAATAGTTCAGCAGCTTCTACAAGAAAACAAACATGCGTCAAAACGAGATATATATTATACTTATCCATCTTTATTTTCAGGTGTGCTTCCAGTATGAAAAATTATTATAGAATTGCTGAGGCTTGCTACAGTTTTTACTAATATATTTTATTCAAAGATGCTTCTACCACCAGTCTGGTAACTGAATCATTCACTTCTCCAATATTGGAGTGCACACTCATTTAGAGTTCCAGCTGTCTCTCTTTCCCTAGAAATACTATTGACCTGGTTTTATAAATGCAGTAGACAATTTTTATTAATGATTATCCTCGAATCTCTCCACTTCTGTTGTTTCTCTTTTAATTTCATCGGAAACTAATTGTAACTTTTCTTACTAAGGTACTTCTATTGTCTGTGCAGATCAGTCTGTTGTAGATCGTGCCATAAATGATATATGCATACTCCTTGAGTGTAGTCGCCACAATTTAAATGTAGTGAGTATACCTCGTTTTCTTCTTTCAATATTTTTCCCTTTTCGGATATGGCTCAGCTAATCCTGTAACTTGGGTATAGTAGCTACTGTAGATCAACTTTGAACTAAATGGCTAAATTTTATGACTTGAAACTTGAATTTATCATTATATTAGAATGCTTATGTTAGCAGGAATCATATTGTGCACTGTGGTATCATGGTGCTCAATCGCTCGTTCACTATTGTATTTTTTCTATGATATCGCTTTGTGCATGTCTGTTCCTAGTGGCTTATTGCTGAATGCTGATATGAATTAGTTGATTACATTATCTTTGGTACCATGGGCCATGGCTTCACGCTGGTCATTCACAATAACTTTTGATCTGTGCTCTTTATCAATGAGAAGTGAATTTAAAATTCCAAATCTTTAGAATAACCCATAACTCTATTATCCCTTATGTCTTGCAGGTATCTGTCGCAAAAGGGTAAGTTTAATCTATCAATTATACCGGTTATCTTCCTTTTTATTGTTTATTACTCATTTTCCACCTCTCCCCCTCTCTTTCATGGTGGAGTTATTCTACGCTGCCGCAGCATTGAAATTACTGACAATCACTTTAGAAGTACAATCTTGCTTTTTATTCTTAGTTCTTGGGATCATTCCTAATCCAATTTTAATGGGCTAGTAAAAACGCCTAAGATCAATGCGCTGACAAAATAATTACAGACATCCTTAATTTTTACATCTGCTGGCATCATGACTTCAATTTCTTCTTTCAAATTTTAACTCATGCTATTAGCATTTTGTGAACTTTGATAGCATGTTCATTTTAACTCTTTCTTAGGTTGATGATGGGCTGGATTAGGTTTTCTGAAGACGGAAGGAAGTTTGATTGCATAGCTAATCCTAATACTGTAAGTGTGCTTGGTATACAATGTCATTTCATGGAATAAAGATTTATATTCAATATTCATATGCAGGTCTTGTTTTGCTTCAGGCTCAACCTGTTCCTGTCCAAGTTGAAGATGTTCATGATATCCATAAATGCAATAGCTTAGCTATGAGTTGAATATTGACATGATGATATGCATGTTTCCATTAGATGCTGGCCTGTTTAATCAATCTGTTTGCAGAATATATATGTGTGCTAAAAAGTAAGATTTTTCTTGACGATTTGATTAGATATTCTTAGTTTTGCTGAATACGTCTTAGTTGTGGAGAAGGAGTCAGGTAATACTCTTTCTTGATAAACTCTGGGGTACTCATCCTTGTGATAAATGAACCTTTCCTCCAAAATCTTGCAGTTTTCCAGAGACTGGCGAATGATAAATTTTGCAGCCACAATCGATGCATTGTTATTACGGTAATGTACAAGCTCGTGTTTTTTTTCTTCTTCTTCTGAAATTTAGTTTTTAATTGTAGCTGTTTCAGGGACGTGGATACCCAGATGTTCCTACAAGAAGGTATCTTTTAGCCTTTTGATAGTGTGCAAAGTTAAAAATGATATGTCAGTTTCTGATTTAAGCTCTATGATTTTCCTTCTCAATTGATGATTCCACTCATCTGTTTTTCATGGTATGCATGAATTTACACATCCTTCAGATTTTTGCGCCTCCTTACTGAGAAGCTGCATATTCCTGTATATTGCTTGGTGGATTCTGATCCATATGGGTTTGACATCTTGGCCACTTATCGATTTGGCTCTATGGTTAGTAACATCTATAACCGGTGCCAGTTGCTTTTTTGTGGCGCATGTGGCAATAAGGCATGGTGATGTTTGCAACATAATATGTTGTGAACATTCATAATGTTTTTAATTATAATTACCAATAGTAATTGCACTTTTGTGGTCAGATAGTCTGAATTGATTCATTGCTGTTTAAATTGTAAATATTTTTATTCGATTTCCTAGGAAATGGCGTATGATGTGGAATGTCTCTGCATACCGGATATCTGCTGGCTTGGTGTTTTTACATCTGATTATGAAAATTATGCACTTCCCTCACAGTGTCTCCTTCCCTTGACTACTGAAGGTAAATAGAAATAACATATGTTTTCTTTAATCAAGTGGTAAGACTTCCCACTTTCATTTTTCTATTTTTTTTTTTTTAAATTTATTTGCAAATTACTTTAACTTTCTTGCTTCCTTCGTTCCACTAGATAAGAAGAAAATTGAAGCACTGTTACATAGGTGTTACCTGCAGCATGAGGAGCCACATTGGAGGTCTATTTCACCACTTAATTTAAGCTGTTGTAATTTGTCATTAAAATGTCTGTGTGTTTGATGATATTTATTTATTTATTTATTTTTTTTCTCTTTTGCCATTCAAGACTGGAACTAGAGAAGATGCAGGATAAAGGTCTAAAGTTTGAGATTGAAGCATTGTCTGTCCACTCACTTTCCTTCTTGTCAAAGGAGTACTTGCCATCAAAAATCCAATGTAAGAGCGTCTGTTCAATTTATTAGATTATTTACTAGTATTTGTAGATGCTTAAGCGTTACATATAAGTTGATGGGCTAATGTTGATACTTACCTGTCCTGTTTTTTGCTTGATGGAACTAAGAAATACATCGTGCATGTGATTCATAAACTTGGAGATTTGTTATTGCACAAGCTCCTCCATCTAAAAAGGGGTATAAATTGCACATTTTGTATACGTGTTCGTGTGTTACATATCTCATTGGATGTATTTTTCCGTAGAGGCGTGATGATATTTTTTGATTTCGTCTAGTGATTTGCGCATTGAGTTACAGTACCTTTTTAACTGAGTTATTAATGTTGAGGGACTGCACGTTGCACAAATCAGAATGCAAATTGATCATTGGCGTCCATGTCATGCTGGAATGATAGCTTAGGCAGTTTGCTACTAATTTGTTAGTTAACTAAATTAGGTGATCAAAGTGCTCATTGAAGATCTATTTTTGATTATTTTATTTTATCTTATTTTATTTGGTATTCAGTGCACGAGTAAATCTTTTGCCTTGTTTTATTTTTCTTTTTCTTTTTTAAGTTTCATGTCTTGCATTACTTTGAAACCAAAAGCTAAAGATGGCAGGATTTATATTACCTCCGTTTTATATTATTTGCAACATTTTCCAAAAATGAATGGTTCATATTATTTGCAACAAATGTTTTTTTTTGTTTTTTAAGTTGTGATTTCTCTCTAGCTCTCTCCACATAACATGCATCTCTATCTTTCTCTCTCCATTTAACATTTACAAACTAATTTTGCCTAGGATTCTATACAAACTCATTTGTTGCAACTAATATGAAACAAAGGTAGTATTTTTATTGTTGTCAAGAAAGAGAGGGTCTCTCTATTTTAAATCAAACATATGTTTTTCTGGAGAAATTGCATCATGTATACTTCTGAAACTTCATGCATTCTGTAGCAACAGCAGGGTTTCATTTGTTATAGATATCTTAAGCGTGCTGTTCTGTAATATTAATAGCTTCATATGTTGTTATTTCTTGACTTCCACTGAGAAGAACTTCTGTACTGCTGTTTCAAAAAAAAAAAAAAAAAAAAAAACCTTCTGTACTGCCAAAAATGGATCTGGTTGATTCATTATTGTTCGCTGATGTATTTGTGGATCATTTTGATTAGTTTGCGGGAGTTAGATTTAATTCTCCATGATTTAATTATGTTCACTAGTATTTTCTATCGCTTTAAGACTAAACTAGAACATTCCGGTGGTTAACTGGTTATAAGGACTTGTTCATTCATGGATCCCACATAATAATGAGGTTTAATGCCAAATTAAAGAAGGAGACAGACTATGTTACTGTGCTGATGGACATCACTGGTTGATAGGTTTATAAAGCTTTCTCTGTTGTCTATTATATTGCTTTCAGGAAGAGTGTTATTTAGGTCTTACTTTCAGTTTGGAAAATTCTTCCCCAGCTAAATGTATGTTTAGTTTTGTAACTGCTCATGGAATGTACTTAATGGTTCTCTTTATTTTCAGTTCCCCCCCTAAATTCTCCTCTTTCTCACAGGCATGTCCCAAATGTCTCGTTTGATGTCGTTTTGATGGACTATTTTTCCTTGTCTCCAGTTCCGTTGCAACCAGGTACAGGTGGTCTTGCCATATAACTAAAGATAAGCATTAATTTGAAGGGGTTATCCCATTGTCTTTTACATTGTTGAATTGCAGTCATGCATAGAATAGACATGAGTCTGAATCATATTTAGATTGACTTAACCGTTAACACAGGGACCCAGTGTGGAAGAACTTGGATTAAAAAACTACAGAAGATGATGAAAATGAAACCAATTGAGGATTTATCCAGACAAGTATAAAGATGTGATGGATTCTTTGGCCACCTGTGCTTTACTAAGTAAGTAGACGAAGAAGATCTATCTCTTTCATCATCTCAGCAATTAATGCTTCATGTGCTGCATAAATTGTTTTGTTTTCCTCCAAGAACCAAACTTCCTAGGCAAATTTGTCGACCTGCTAGTGTTTCATTTCACATAATTAATGCTACGGAGTATATTGTTTCATGTTATGTTGTCTAAGATACACATGCTATAGGTGTCAATACATAGATTAAGATATTTGCTATATTTGTCTAGTATTGTTAGTAATTTGAAAGCATGCTTAAGAGCGTACACTTTAGAGTCTAGAAGTCTTAGCATTTTCTAGGAAGAATTACATTGAAAGAGATAACAGTGGCTTCTTCTAAGCTTGCTGACTGAATTGAGGTCCAAATATATTTTGGATTGCACTTATCTTTTCCCGTCTCTTATTGTAAAGTGGATGACGTGTTCCGGGTCCATGAAGCTATTTACTATCTATCTTTTCTTTTTTCTTCAACCCATTCATTATATTTGCGAGGGTCGGCAGCTCTGTTTTGTGGCGTCTTGTTTGAAGTTGTGGAAGAGCCATATTTGATTATCCCCTAATCATTGAGTTCTTTGGACTTGAGCCTAACATAAGTTGCAATCAGGTAACTGTTAGTAGGCCAGTGTATGGGCACAGAATTGTGGAGATTCATTAGATTTCAGCTTGTAGGGTGACCCAGGATAGTGTGAGTACTTATTGAAGGGGATTCAGTGAATCCTCTCTAGTAGTCTCATCTTACTAGAGACGAGGGTGAGACTGATAGTTGGGGATTAGGTAGTTTATATTTGAACCTTCTATAGTTCTATAAACTTTTCAATGGCCGGACACAAATTAGGGCAGTATTGCAGTAGTGGTTGTAGTTAGTGATTATGAAAGGGTGTTTTCATGGAGAAAGTACTAATTAATCTTCTTTGAACTTATTAACCCTTACTAGACAATTTGAACTTACTTTTCTAGAAATAAGGGGAAATAATCTTGTTTATTACACGGGTAGCTATGTTGAAGATATTATATCAAGAAAGTTATACGATGTAGAGTAATAAAAGATGTGTATCTGTACATTCACTTGTAAAATATTTTTGTTTGAATCTCATAGTAATTTGATTACTCTAAAATGTGGCTACTACAACACAAGACCTAAAAACAAGCTATGTGTGTCCGAGACTTTGAGATCACTGACGTGCATTAGATGATTAGAGATCATGAAAAAAACCAATATCGTAAAAAAAAATAAAAATAAATAGAGGCAGCAAGTTTTTGGCACCAAGGACTTCGACTGTATTCCCGGAGTTAAATTTTTGGACCCTAAATGAGTTTGAGTTCTATGACACTATTTTTCTAGAAATATATTTCAAGTAAAAATTTTATACAATTATAAGTATTTGTCAAAATAGTGATTAATGTTGCCTCAGCATACTTGAATTCCGGTGTAACCACGTGTAGCTCGCATGATGTGTTGATGTCCTTGATTGTCCTTGATTTCCATTGTAGTAGTGGGACAATTATTTTACAATCATTATTTTTTCTTGTCTCCCAATCATGATGGTCAATGCCGAAAATCATATCCAAAATCATCTTCTAGACTAGACGTCTACCCAAGTACCAAATCATTTTAACCTTGTAGGAGGTAATCAATAATTAGTACGAACGGCACCTGTACCCTTTCCCCGACGGCAAAAGGAAGGAAACTCTATAGTATTACAACAGTAAACATGATTTTGATAAACTGTTTCTAGTTTTACTTTTTTTGATCCAGAAAGCTTGGAGCATGTTGATTTGTTTTCTTCTGCTCTTGATGTGAATAAGAACTTGAATTTTTTTTAACTTTTTACTGTATTTAGGCTCCGTTTGGTTTGATGTAAAACATTTTCAATGAAAATTTACTTTTTATGGAAAACATATTTTCAAGGAAAAGCACAATTGCAAATTAGTTTTCATTTGTTTGGTTACATACAAGAAAAGTTCAAGAAATATAAAAAATATGAGTGGGAATGTGAGGGAAGTAAAAAGGTGGTAAGGAGGAGGATGAAGTAAAATGTGGCTTACCTTGTTTTGTAAAGGAAAATGTTTTCCATTATTAAGAATGCAATTTTTCACACCTTCATAAACCAAACAAAGGAAAATGGGAAAATCATTTTACATTTTACATCAAACCAAATAGGGCCTTAGTTAGATTATATTATTTCCTTTTTGTGTCTGGTCTTTAGTTTTAACTAGATTAGGTCCTGTGCCATGCACGATAATTTTCACTATTTATTATTAGTTTAACAATATATTTAATTACAAAAGTTATCTAATTGCATGCGAAATAAGATGAAAAATTTGTAATTACAAAAATAAAAATGAAATTATATCATACTACAGAAAATCGTGGAAGTATTACATGCACGACTAATATAAATAATTACAGATTACGTCACAAAGTTATATGTAAGAAAATATTATTGCATAGTATTAAATAAAAGAATAATACTTTTGTTGAATGTGTATAAATGAAATATAATTACCAAATAGTAAAGGAAATATAATTTAATAGTATTAAATATTCTCTAAGAAGGTTTGGAAAAAAAAAATTTATCTTGGCGGGAAATTTTTTAAAAATAAAAGAGATGACACATGTTATTCTTGGTTTCTCCTTTAATATAATATATAGTTATAGTTATAGATTTCTATGTTAAAGTCAGTTTGATGCAATATAACGTAAAAATGTTTTTATTTTTTCATACTATAAAGTAAATCCATTTGTAAATCCATTTGAGTGTAATTGATCAGAAAAAAAAAATCATTTTAAGCAAATAATATTAATATTAGTAATAAGAATCTTTAATTGGTATTATAATATATAAATTTATTGTCTTAAATAAGTTGTCAGCTAAAAAGAAAAATAAAGTTTGAGTAACATTTATTTTTGGAAAATAGTTTTTCGAGGGAAAAAACGACACCAGGAAGTGACATGTGTTATTCCCGGTGTCTGATTTAGTATTATGTTATTGAAGGGCGCAAGGCGCAAAAAGTCCTTGGAGCCTAGGCGCAAGGCGAAGGCACGAGCCTTTTGTAAGTGTGGCGCACTTTATTCATATAGAAAAGTAATAATAATTTCTATTAAATAAGTGTAAAAGTGAAATTATAAGAAAAGGTGAAAGGACCATGTAAAAGGGTTTTTGAAATCGAATTATAGGATATGGGATTTCTCACTCCACTAGAATTGAAGAAAACCTGCCCATAACAAAGTATCATGATATACTTTAGGAAAAATAAACTTACACAATAGCTATTGATGCTTTAAAACATAAAGCGCAATATAAGGCGCAAAGGCGCGCACCTTTTGTAGGTCTTTGAGCCTCAAAGAGCCAAGGAACCAACTCTCGAGCCTCACTGTTCCTTGCGCCTAGGCATGCCTAAGGCGCGCTTTTTAAAACTAAGGTATGGTCACTTTTTGATCATTTAAGATTTGGCTTTAAACCTTTAATCCTTATTTTACTTATTTTAAGGGTGCGCTATTGACTTGTTATTTGATATTATAGACTATATTTGCTGTTTGGACTTGGGTTCCTATATGTCCAACATTTTGTGAAATCTTTTCTTAATTTTGATTAAAAATGGGTTAAGTTGTCAAAGTATCCTACCCATAACCCATCCATCCAAGGGTCAAGTATCCATTGTATAAAAAAGCTCAAGGCGCACTGAAGCGAGAGGGTTTCTGCTTCAGCGCCCCTCTTTGAAGTGAGGCGCAGTATATGGGCAGCTAAAAATTTTTGGCTGAAGTTTGCTTCAAATGCGCCTCGGGCGCTTTTTGTGCGCCTAACTCAAAACGCCTCACCCAGACCAAATTAAGCGCTCACCCCTGATCGACTTGCGCCTCAGTTAGGCGAGCTTTTTCAAAAATTGCTAGAATATGAGTACTTAAAATAAAGTGAAGAGTGTGAGTAATAAAAAGGTGCGCTTTTGTCTTGTGCCTAGTATTCAAGGAGTTTTCCGATTTGGTACACTTTAAGCTTTTATAAAAAAAAAAAAATTATAAAATATTTTTATCATTGCATGCACATTATTTCTTGTATTCTAGTTAAAGTTTAAGAATATGAAACTCATAACCTCCCTTTTCCAAGTTGTTGGAGATATTTTTTTTTTAATAATTTTTTTTTTTATTACTCCGTATTATTATTTTCTTTACATTACATTATTTTGACTCCTCTTTTAATCTTTTTAATACCTCGAGCACTTCAATATTTTGAATCACATAATCGCTTAAGAAAATGTAGCAATAAAAGGAAGGAAAAGAAGAATATGTGCTTTATGTGCTCACAAATAGGTTTAAGATAAACATCATATATATAACAAGAATTTACAATTAAATCTACTTAAAATGTTTGTTTATATATTTTCTCCGTTAGAATTCATGCAAAAACTCATCTAAAAACAAGAATAAATTCCACTGATGATGTGTTGAACCCGTTTCCTAATTTAAGATAGTGTTTTTGTGTTTGAAATTTCTTATCTTGACGTTTTAGATAATTAGATATGTACTCGCATCTGACATCAACTCAAGTAACATAGCTTGTAATAGGGCTAGAGTTCAGGTTTGGTAATGTCATCTTTTCCTAAAAATTAGATTCATCTTCCATTCTTACCTTCAAATTATGACACACAAATTAGCAAACAAAAATAGTCTCAAAAAACCTCAATCTCCTCTGTTCATGTATTCCTAGCCGTTCATCTACGAAATCCCCTCGTGCCATTTCTTGGAGAGATTATGTTATCATTCCTACACCAAGGTCACCATCCATAATAAAATTGAAATATCTATTAATCACTGAAACAGCTCAAACAGGTTATGAGCTGAGTAAAACAGTCTGGTGAAATTATTAAATTCCTAAAAATCATCATACATAGTTTGACAATGTTGACACTATGATTGAACTTGGCTATATTATGGGTATATAGTATTTCTAATGATTTGGACGTGGTTTTAATCACTCAGTATATAAACTGCTGTTGTGTCTGAAGATTAACTAAGCCATGTCACTCACTGCTATCGTGGCTCATATTACTTCAGGATTTCAATCGTACAATGATATAAATTATATTATAATCATATTAAGCGACATTAATATAATTAAAACGTATCTATATAATATTTAAATTAAATGACGGATGGAATTTATGTTATCAGCAGCCATTATTTCTCTTTCCCAACCATGACTTGAACATGTGGACTAATAGATTCTGACTAGCAATTTAGATTGTTGAAATCTTAGTATCACGTATCCTTAATTGTTTTTTACAGCTGGTTGACATTTATCATTTAGTATATTTAATGGTTGCATGTTTTTGCAAACTTTTGTGTGATTTGTGCTTGCAAATGAAAATTGAGTTCGTGTTTGACTTAACTTAGCAATCATTTGTACTTTTATGGCTATGAACGTATGATTGATATTTAGGATAGATTTTGAATCATTAAATTAAAAGCTAACTACTATTATACCCAAAAAATTGGTACAATCCCAAGTGTGCATCACACATTCACACATGAATTCTAGCATTATGCTTTTATGTAACATAAAGCCTTGTTTATATTTAGTAAGGCTTATACATATCTAGAATTGAAATTTGTCAACATGATTAAATTGCTGAAATTCGTAAGAATAACCTGTGATACTGAGCTAAAAAGGATAAAAACTACAAAAAAAATTATTAAGGATATATATAGGTGAAAGAATTAAGGAGGGTCAATTAATAAAGTCGAGGGATTAACATGACTTGGCTTAACCAGCCTTAGCCTCATGACTTGTAATAGTTGGCAATTCTGGAGGGGTTAGGGTTAGGGAGACGAGCCACATTGGTTTCATTTTTTTTTATTTGAACTATTGTCACATTATATTAGAATTTTAAGAAGAGTCAAAAGCACCTAAAAAATGATTACTCTGCACTTCACATTGATTATACCAATTTATTTTCTCAAAATGCAGATAACTAGGCAAGTGATAAAATATTTAAATAAAGATCTAAAAAGTGTGATTTAGTTTGGAAAAAGGCCAAAAAAAGATATTTTTATTTTGAAACTAAGGCCAAAAAAAAAAGATATTTGGACAATCATTTTAAAATCAATTGCATAATTGATGTATTATATGGAACACTTGTATTTCTATTCCATCCACAAAAATATCATTAATATCCTATAGCAAGAGATTTGTTTATAGTATGAGAAATGTTTCCCAGAAATTACTGATTAAATATCAATTATTTGAAATACTCCCCTCTCACTAGTGAGACTTCTACTTGAGGAAAAACGGGAATAACTATCTTCAAAAATCTTTTTTGAAGTTGGAGTATCATTATTCTTTTTGTCCGTATAACCAAAAAAAACCTTTTAATGTAGACTATTGTTGCATATTAGAAGAGAGGAGAGATAGTTACTAACTTATCACCTTGAGTTTTCTTTGCCAATTGGATTTGGGTAGGAACCTCAGTTAGTCTTCCATGGGTAGTCAACACCCATTTTAAGTATTTTTATCAAATGTTGCAAGGCTACTACCGGTTAGCATGTGATTGTTGGGAATTTCCCATGTGTGTGTGGGGGATAAAAAAGAAATTCCAAATCAGACTAAGTATATAACTATATATAAGTAGGATGATTCTATGGTAGTCATCCTTAAAATGACTACCATTATACTAATTTGTTATTGGCTGATTTTGATTTATTTTTTAATGTCAAATTAATTATAAATCATTTATCTAATTTTTAAGATTTATTTTATTTAATTTAGAAACAATTTTTGTTTTTTTTTTTTTTTTTTTTTTTATAATTTTCCTAATTAATTTACAAAATTTAGTTTTTATTATTACTGAAATTAAAAAATTATTCATAAATTAATTATGAAAATATAAAAAAAATAAAAAAAAAATTTTAAAAATAAGAAAAAACATTTATAATTAATTTTGACGTAAAAAATAAATAAAAAATCAGCCAATAACAAATTAGTATAATGGTAGTCATTTTAAGGATGACTTATAAGTAACTGATATCTGTGCATAGTGTGCTACTCTGCCTATCTTTGTTTGGTTGGGCTTATTGTCTGTCTGATAAAGATGTATGTAGCATTTCCCGTGAAAGGCTTAATCGCAGAGGCATATTGTTCATCATTCCTTCTATTAAATCTGAAAACATCATGGAAAATGGGGCTTAGTGCCATGAGGATATTCAATTTATTAAATATATGATGTCCATCTAATGTCTTTACCAAGATAACTCATTTTCTTTTGCTTGGTTTGTGTCAATTTTTAAACTTTTGAACATTCCAATGTCCTATTATGGAGTATATTGTAGTTTTCGGACTGCCTCTCTCTTTGTTCTTTTTGTACAAACTTGAATGTCTCAAGAAGACAAGAAAACTAATAAGGGAAGATGTGTCTATGATAATAGTGTACTACATAAACCAAGATATATCTACAACATAATTATGGTATTTGCTAACATCTGTGGTCTAAAGTAAAGCGTGATTGAAGATGAAAAAAAAGCATCTATATGTCTATACTCTATAACATATGGAGGATAACGGAAGAGGAAAAGAAAGTTATGTTACAATGAAGTCATGTATTAATCTCCTATCAGTTTAAACAACTATAAGTTGTCTTTGGGCTTCGATTCTGAGATCTTCCTTCATCTTTCTAATGAAATCATCAAACTTTCTGTTTAATTCCTCTGTACTCATCTGGGCAATTGCTTCCTCTTCTTGTTCTGTTTCTTCTTGCTCTGCATAGTACTCATATTTGTCCTCTTCTTGCTCTGCATAATACTCATAATTGTCCTCTTCTTGCTCTTCATAAGACCAACTGTCAGAATATTCTGTCTTGTTTTCTTTGTTAACATTAATGATAACATCTTCATACTTTTCTTCTTCCACTTCTTCCCATATTGTTCCATCCGTGATCTGATACACAACACGTTTTTCCTCTACATCTTCCTTTGGCATGATTTCATTTCCTTCTGATCCATTTTCGTTCTCATTTTCATTGGTGGCAGCATCCTCCACCAAGAGAGAGTTCTCTATTGAGGATTGCATAGTCTGACTGTATGCCTTGTAATACAAGTCATTATCAGGACTTGTCTCAGGCAGGGGTGGTGAGCAAGTATCGACAGTGCCACTTGAGTATTTTGCAATGAAAACCAATATTCCATTACATAACAGGAATATGTAGTTCTTATCAGCTGCAAGGGAAAAGAGCTGGGATGAGAATGTATATAAGTGGGAGATGAGAGAATGGAAGAAGGGAGGCCGAGACGGGTGCAAAAATAAGAAGGCGAAAACAGAGAAGGTCATAGAAAATGGGATGAGCATCTTAAGAAACTGGTGATGTAAGGGAGAATGGTGCATGTTTTGAAGCTTTTGTTGATACATTGTTCTTGTATCTATTTTTGGTGTCATATGATATAAGAGGGAAAACTTTCTGGATGCTATCTGAACTTCAAAGATTGATTGTAGACCTTGAGGATTTAGTAACTTCCCTTATATAGGGGGATCAAAACACCTGGGATTTGTGTGATTTGACATAATTGCCCTTGGGTATTAATGTGATATTGTGATGTGGAGGCTATTGAAGACTCCTTCAAAGTAAGAGTACCTCTTCCATAGATTTGTGTGATGTAAGATTTGTGTGTCATATGAAGTGGGGCATATTGTACTCCTATTAACACAAAATATTGTCTACAGTTTATGTGTCATCACCCCTTCTGGTATAAGTTACCTTCATGTTTACTGCCCTCAAGGGGAGTTGCTTTGTGGGTACATGACTGAAGCTAGGCATTTATTTTGGACCAAGAATTCTGAGACAGAGAGATCCTCTGAGGGGCAACAGTTCTACCAATCAAGGTCCGGCGTATTAAATAGGGTTATTATTCTTTCGTAATCCTAAGTTTCATGTATAAGCATTCAGTATTTATTAAAATTTTACTCGTTATATAAAAAAAACCTAAGAATTATGTTTAGCATTAAGAAGTAACTGTGCTATCTCTCTTCCTGTCTTATTTTGCCCCTCTTCATGTCACCTTAGGAGGCTTTGCCAACATCCGGAAGGTTGGGGATATTTAGCTGCCTTTCAGGTAAAGGGACGCGTAAATGCAATTTTTGATGGATTAATCTCCCTTTTTTCTTACTTCACTTTGAAAATTAGGAGCTAAAATCCAAGTTCACATTTTAAGCACTCATTCATATAGAAGTTTGTTATTCTTATAGTGGAAGATGACCATCCTTCTTCCTGTATTACACGACTTCTATTTTTATATAGGATCTCTTGCTATATAATATTACCCAAAATTGCTCATATATTCTTGTTAGTATTGTTTTTAGTCCAATTCCAATATACTAGTTCTAGTTGCATATACAACTATGCATTGTATAATTAGTCACTTAACGAATTGTTGATCAATACTTCATTCTATAAAAACTCCCAGCTTGTGACTATGTTAGGAATGGCAATTGGCCCTGCTGAATTCTAGAGTGAGGTTTTGTGTAGGAGGGCATTAACCTATTTGGTGTTTATTTGAAAGGTTGTAGAAACCCAGGATTATATAATCTGTTCGGAATTAGTTGACATATGTGGAATACATTTTAGGATGTTCTAAAAAGTTATTATATTTTCTAGGAAAATTGGCTTAAAATAATACCAACTATCAATGGTGTGTGCAAAATAATATGAACTTTACTATTTGCTATTAGCAATACCACCTTTTGTACTATATGTGCAAAATAGTATGCCGGTCACCGAAAAAGTATCGTAAGGAATATTCCGTTTGTATTTATTGTTATTGTTTATTTTTGTTATTAATTTTCTGTTTTCTTTCAAAATACATATTACGTTAACAATTTCCTTTACAGTACAATCCAAATTAATAATACCCTACCCCTCTTTTTTTTTTTTTTATTATTATCAATATGTATTTCAATATTTTTTTTTTCAAAATACCTGTAGTAATTTTTTCCACCACTTAATAGTAAATAGGGTATTTAAATGCATTATTATTTTGATATAATTAATTTCAAAAATTATTTTTAAAATCCAAAAATTTCCCCACATTATTTTGGTTGGTGAATTTGGGGAAATTTTGGTTTTTAAAAGTAATTATATCAATAATAATGCATTTAAATACCCTATATACTATTGTGTGATAGTAGAAATTACTATAGGCATTTTGAAAAAAATAATGTTTAAACACATATTGACAATTCAGGGAAAAAAAAAAAAAAAAGCCTAAGAAAGGGGTCGGGAATTGTTAACATAATACTCGTATGTATTTTGAAAAGAAAACATAAAATTAATTAAAAAAATAATAAATATAGATAGAGTATTCCTCGAAATACTTTTTCGGTGACCGGCGTACTATTTTGTATCTATTTGTACAAAAGGTGGTATCGCTAATAGCAAATAGTTAAGTTCGTATTATTTTACACACAACGTTGATAGTTGATATTTTTTTAAGCCAATTTTCCTATTTTCTAATACCCCTAACTAAGGTGGGATGATTATAGAAATGATGCCCTAACTTTTTATAAACGTCTTTTTTTTTAAAATCATTGCTATATTATATTTTTACATGAGTATCATATTATATAGTATTATAGTTGTTAGGATTGTAATCAAAACATCATAATGTGATGTTTCATGTTTGCCTAAGTTGTTCACATGTCCATGATTCCCCAAGTCCAAAATCTCCTCTGCAATGCAAATTGCAATCCTTAATAACACTAATGTCAACAAGTCTATCTCTTGGTAAATAAATTAATTAATTTTGGCTTCTAGTTACGTTAATTATGATGCATTAACATCTTGATTTCATGCACTTCCAACTTGTAATTAGGCATTGCATTGCATCCACACTATAATGCTAAACGTACAATAAAATAAATTGACAATTCCTAACCAAATTTTCCTCTTATTGGCTATCATGTATTCATTTGCAAACTTATTTAAGTATTGACTCACGGTCGCATGGGTCCACATGAGTTCTTAGGAATCAATAATTTTATTTTTATCTAAAATAAGGGTGCATGAATTTCTTTCATTCTTTTTAATGGTGATAATCAATCTAGCTACTTTTATTTTATCTCCTAGAATTGGTAAACGTATCAATCTTCATATACTAGTAGAATTTGATTTGTAAAAATCTTCCATCTCCATTCTTATCCACCAGATTATATAATTTTGTAGGCCTCTTGCACATGGTATGTTTCATACTATATTGCTATCTTATGCCATGTCCATTTGTATATTTATATACTTGTCGTAATTTTAACCGTTTGCTTCTTTCTACATAATAGTAGAACACTTGCTTCATGCATAAAGACTCGTTTGTTTAATCTGGTAGAATTTAGAATCTCAAACCAGTTTCTTTCTTAATCACTTCCTTAGCATCATCATGTTAATTTGCAATGATATGTAAAATGCATACCAGAACACAATCTGCTACCTAGTTTTGTGAAACTATTCTAAAAGTGTACAATAGTATCAATTTGCATGGTTTGGATCATTGTTTGCAAATTATTACTACCTCTGTTTCTTTTTAGTTGCAATAAAAGAATTTTTTATGTCTCACAAATATTACTCTTTGTTGTAACTAAAAAGAAATGAAGTAGTAGGAAACATTGCTCCCAAATCCATCATCAGTAGAATTCGTAGTGGGCGGTGTTGCTGTGATCACTTCGTTACCAACTAGTGATAACAAAGTACATAGAATTACCTACCATTGACTTTGCTCATTATATGATAGGGTTGAGATTTGAAATGTTAGTTCTAGTGATTGTGGCATCTCATAAAAAATTCTGCTAGGACCAAGGCATTATGTTATGGCAACAGATAGCCAACTAGCCATCCTTTCAACCCAAAAAAATAAGCAATTTATAGCCAGACCAAAGTAAGGAACTAGTCATTTTTAATAGCTTTTTTGGTATTGTGGAGAATATACTGCTTTAGTTTTCATTTTTCAAAAGCCAGCAACTGTGTTAGTGGGTATTTTGTTTTGGGTAAAATGAGAGGATGAGAGTAATATAGTGGAAGTATCGAATGCTTTTGGAGTTTTGGATTTATGGTATTTGGATTTTGGCTGAATCTTTAATTTGAGCCCACCTAAACTATAGTTTTGCTACCTGCATTTCTTCACCATTAGTTTAAAGCTTCCATGTGAATTCTTGTCCAATTTCCACCAACTTTTTCCTCCCTTATTAGTACGGAGTATTTCCCTTAATTTACTATCTTTGGGCAAAATGCCCAATAACCCAATTACAGTTACCTAAAAGAAACAATGGTGGGAAAAAAGTTTTCATTATTTTTGTTTTGTTTTTTTATTACGAAAAAGTTGTTATTTTTTTATTTGTTTTCATGCTGTCATCGTTTCTTGTTTGTTTTTTTAATTTTATTTTTTTATTTGTATGTGGCCACTGGCCAATGTGTGCGTGTGCGTGTGTGGTTTTTTTTTTATAAATTTGATCATTTGATTCAATCTCAAATTATTAAATAAGAAATTACCTTCGAATTGGGTGTTTTGTCTAATCTTGGAGATAAATTTATAGTTGTTTGGGTAGAGGAGGGGGTCCTTGGTTAAATTTTATACAATACTTTTTGGTTTCCAATACCAGACAGGTTTAGACTCTAGAAACTGTGAAAGTTTGGAATTTGTCATTTTTGTGAAGAAACATTCATGATCACAAATCACAATACAACTGTTATAATTGTACTTTTCTTGTCAAATTAGGAATAAGTGCTCTTACTCTGCATGGAAGTGTTAGGATTAGTGTGGAGATAGATAAATACATGGAGACATAAGGAGATTGCATAGAAGCTGTCTTATTGTTAAGGTTCGACCAAACTTGTGAAAAGTTCGGTCGAACCCGGTTTTAAGTCAGTAGGTGCACCAGTTTACATTTCTAGAGGAGGAGTGACCAAACCCAAGGAGGTTCGACCGAACCACCCCAGGTTCGACCGAACTCTGGGTAGGTTCGGCCGAACCTCCCTGCTCCCTATTTCGTCGCTTCGTTTTCGGCTTGTGCGATTCGCTTTAATCTTAGCCGTTGGATTGTATTTTCTACCTAGACTATATATACCTTTTCTAAGCCTCTTTGTTGATTATGCACAAACATTTAAACACATAGAGAGGTTTTGAGAGGGTTTGTGAGGAGCATTTGAATTCTATACAATTCATGCTTGTAATTCTTGAGTTCATTCATCATCAATATTACTCCATAGTGCAAGGGTGGGTTTTTTCTCCCGGTTCTCGGGTTTTCCCACGGTAACATTGTCTTCCTTTTACTTGCTTTAATTCCTTCAAAGTTGTTCTTGATTGTTATGCTTGTTTGTTCATTGCTATTGTGGGTTGATTGCAAGTTAGTTGAACACTTTAATCCTTACAATTGGTACCAGAGCCAAGGTTGAATCTTTGGTGTTTTGATGATTTAGGGTTTGTGTTAAACTTGAAATTGTGATTGAGTTTCAAAGTTTGGAACTTTAGGTGTTCAAAGTTTGAGTCTTGGGTGTCAAGTTGCATTCTTTGTTGTTGAAAACCTATTGTGAACTTTGTGTGTTTGATTTGCAATGGAAGAAGGCAAGTTGAGAATTGAGAAGTTTGATGGGAAGGATTTTGGGTTTTGGAAGATGCAAATAGAGGACTATTTGAATCAAAAGAACCTATATTTACCCCTTACTAGTAAACCATCGGGTATGAAGGAAGAGGAGTGGAAAGTATTGGATAGACAAGCCCTTGGAGTGATTAGATTGACATTGGCTAAGAGTGTTGCTTACAATGTCAAAGATGTGACAACGACGGTTGGTGTGATCAAAGCATTGTCCAATATGTATGAGAAGCCATCGGCTATGAACAAGGTGTTCTTGATGCGTCGTTTGTTTGAAATTGAGATGAATGATAGTGATTCCGCCCCCGAACATATAAATGAATTCAATTCAATAATCTCTCAACTAGCTTCGGTTGAGATTAAGTTTGATGATGAAGTGAGGGCCTTGATCTTGTTGTTATCGTTGCCTAGAAGTTGGGATACCGTTGTAGCCGCCATTAGCAACTCTTCCGGAAAGTCGAAGTTGAAGTGTGATGATGTGAGGGACTTAATCTTGAGTGAGAGCTTGAGAAGGAAGAACTCGGGTGAGTCATCGGGTGGTGCTTATTCTAGTGAAGGTAGGGGACGTGGAAGACAACAAAGAGGTGCTCAAAGAGGAAGATCGAAGTCTAGAGGGAGGAGTAAGTCGAAAGAGAAGGTGAACATTGTGTGTTTGGGTTGTGGTGTGAAAGGGCATACTAAGAGGGAATGTCCTAATCCCAAGAAGAAGGGTGGTTCAAACCACAAGAACCACGATGATGCTAGTTCATCGGTTAGCTTGGCATCAAGCGATGAAATCGGTGATGCATTGATCTTGAGTGTTGATAGTCCCATTGAGTCTTGGATCCTTGATTCGGGAGCTTCATTTCATTCTTCTCCATGTAAGGAGATTTTCCAAAACTTCAAGAGTGGCAAGTTTGGAAAGGTGTACCTTGCGGATGATGAACCGTTGGAAATTTTGGGGAAGGGAGATGTCATGATCAAGACCTCAAGTGGGAGCTCATGGAAACTTGAAGATGTTAGGTACATACCTAAGCTAAGGAAAAATTTGATTTCGGTGGGTCAACTAGACTCAAGCGGTTATAGAACCATGTTTGGTGAGGGTACTTGGAAGGTGTCAAAAGGAGCTATGGTGGTGGCTAGGGGCACGAAGACCGGTACTTTGTACATTACCTTAGGGTGTACAAGCATGATTGCTACAACCGCAAATGATGAGACTAAGCTATGGCATACTCGGCTTGGTCACATGAGTGAGAAAAGGATGAAATTGCTAGCTTCAAAGGGTAAGTTGTCGGGGTTGAAATCAATCGACATGAAATTTTGTGAGACATGTGTTTTTGGGAAACAAAAGAAGGTGTCTTTCACAAAAACCAAACGGTCCTTGAAGAAGGAGAAGCTAGAACTTGTGCACACGGATGTTTGGGGCCCATACCCCATCAAGTCCCTTGGTGGTTCTCACTATTTTGTCACTTTCATTGATGATTCAACCCGGAAAGTATGGGTATATTTCATGAAGCACAAGTCAGAAGTGAATGAGAAGTTCAAGACTTGGAAGGCGGAGGTTGAAAATGTTTCGGGCAAGAAGATTAAGGCAATCAAGTCCGACAATGGAGGAGAGTATGAGTTAGAAGCTTACAAAAACATTTGTAAGGAGCATGGCATTGTTTTGGAGAGGACCATTCCCGGTAAACCTCGCCAAAACGGGGTAGCGGAACGGATGAATAGGACCTTACTTGAAAGGGCGAGGTGTATGAGGTTGTTTGCGGGCCTTCCAAAATGTTTTTGGGCGGATGCCGTTAGTACCGCGGCTTACTTGATAAACCGTGGACCTTCGGTACCTTTGGAATTCAAGATACCGGAGGAGGAGTGGAGTGGTAAGGAGGTGTCCTACACTCACTTGAAGACCTTTGGTTGTGTGACCTATTTGCAATCCGAAAAGAGAGACAAGCTAGACCCAAAAGCCATCAAATGTTACTTCATCGGGTATGGATGTGAGAAATATGGTTATAGATTGTGGGATCCTAAGAATCGAAAGATTGTTAGGCATTGTGACATCACTTTTGATGAGAGCTCTTTGTACAAAGACAACTTTGGTGGGAAATCCGTTGAGAAAGAATCAATTGAAGATGAGCGGGAATTTGTTGAGCTAGATGGTAAGGTTAGAAGTGATAAGGAAGTTGAACAGGTAGAAGTTGAGGTGCAAATTCAACAAGCATCTCCTCAACATGGTGCTCATGTTCCGGTGGATTCGGATTCAAGTGATTCGGATGATGATGATCACTTGGAAACGGATGAGCGAGTAGTTATGGGTGAGCCCGTTGTGGTTCATGGAGAGCCATCTACACCACCAACGGTGAGGAGATCATCAAGAACAATCAAGCCACCACACCGATATTCTCCATCCTTGCATTATTTGTTGTTGACGGATTCCGGTGAGCCGGAATGTTATAAAGAGGCAATGGGCATGGGTGACTCGTTGAAGTGGGAGCAAGCAATGGAAGATGAGATGTCTTCATTGGAGAAAAACAACACTTGGGTGCTGGTTGAGTTGCCTAAGGGCAAGAGAGCACTTTTGTGCAAGTGGATCTTTCGAAAGAAAGAAGAACCGGATGGTACAATTCGGTACAAGGCAAGACTTGTGGTGAAAGGTTTTTCACAAAAGGAGGGTATTGATTATCATGAGATCTTTGCTCCGGTTGTGAAGCTAACCACTATAAGGATCTTGTTGGCTATAGTGGTTTCGGAGGACTTATTTCTTGAGCAAATGGATGTAAAAACCGCGTTTTTTACACGGTGATTTGGAGGAGGAAATCTACATGAAGCAACCAGAAGGGTTTCAAGTTCCGGGTCAAGAGAACTTAGTGTGCAAGCTTAAACGGAGTCTATATGGGTTGAAACAAGCTCCTAGACAATGGTACAAGAAGTTTGACAATTTCATGCTAGGCAATGGTTTCGTGAGAGCGGAAGGTGACCATTGTTGCTACTTTCAAAGGTATGACAATGGCTATATCTACTTGCTTTTGTATGTTGATGATATGTTGATTGCGGGAACTAGTATGGAAATTGTCAATGACTTGAAAAAGAAGTTGTCAAGAAGATTTGAGATGAAAGACTTGGGTGAGGCCAAGCAAATACTTGGCATGAGAATTTCTAGGGATAGCTCAACGGGTGTGTTGAAGTTATCTCAAGAGAAGTATGTCAAGAAGGTGCTTAAAAGATTTAACATGATTGATGCAAAGCCTCGAAGCTCACCTCTTTCAAGTGAGCTCAAGTTGACTAAGGAGGATCGCCCAAAGACAAGGGAAGAGAAGGACAAAATGGTCATTGTTCCTTATGCTTCGGCCGTTGGTAGCATGATGTATGCTATGATTTGCACGAGGCCCGACATTGCTCACGCAGTGGGAGTTGTGAGTAGGTTCATGTCAAATCCGGGTGAGAGACATTGGGAAGCCGTGAAGTGGCTATTGAGGTATTTGTTGGGTACTTCAAGTATGGCTCTTTGCTTTAGGAGAAATGGAGTTGTTTTGGAAGGTTTTGTTGATGCCGATTTTGGAGGATGTTATGATTCAAGCAAAAGCACTTCGGGGTATGTGTATACTATTGGTGGTACGGCCATTAGTTGGATGAGCAAGCTCCAAAAGTGTGTCTCTATGTCTACGACGGAAGCCGAGTATGTGGCTATGTCGGAAGCGGGAAAGGAGATGGAATGGTTGAAGGGTTTCCTTGAAGAAATGGGCATGAAACAAGATGTTTGTGCGTTGTATAGTGATAGCCAAAGTGCGGTTCAATTGGCTAAGAATCCTATGTTTCATTATCGCACTAAACACATCAAGAGGCGTTATCACTATACTAGGAGTTTGGTGAAGGATGGCACGATGTGTTTGAGGAAGATTGCCGGTTCAAAGAATCCGGCGGATATGCTCACTAAAGCTGTTTCTAGTGACAAATTGAGGTTGTGTAGGACCTCAATTGGACTCCATCATTAATTTGAAGGAGTGTTGTGCTATGGTGAAATTGTTTTGATGAATGTATTAAGTGTTCTTGAGGAAGGAGTGTGTATGTGGTAGTCTATGGTGCATGTTTGATCCTATCTCAAAGTGGGAGATTGTTAGGATTAGTGTGGAGATAGATAAATACATGGAGACATAAGGAGATTGCATAGAAGCTGCCTTATTGTTAAGGTTTGACCAAACTTGTGAAAAGTTCGGTCGAACCCGGTTTTAAGTCAGTAGGTGCACCAGTTTACATTTCTAGAGGAGGAGTGACCAAACCCAAGGAGGTTCGACCGAACCACCCCAGGTTCGACCGAACTCTGGGTAGGTTCGGTCGAACCTCCCTGCTCCCTATTTCGTCGCTTCGTTTTCGGCTTGTGCGATTTGCTTTAATCTTAGCCGTTGGATTGTATTTTCTACCTAGACTATATATACCTTTTCTAAGCCTCTTTGTTGATTATTCACAAACATTTAAACACATAGAGAGGTTTTGAGAGGGTTTGTGAGGAGCATTTGAATTCTATACAATTCATGCTTGTAATTCTTGAGTTCATTCATCATCAATATTACTCCATAGTGCAAGGGTGGGTTTTTTCTCCCGGTTCTCGGGTTTTCCCACGGTAACATTGTCTTCCTTTTACTTGCTTTAATTCCTTCAAAGTTGTTCTTGATTGTTATGCTTGTTTGTTCATTGCTATTGTGGGTTGATTGCAAGTTAGTTGAACACTTTAATCCTTACAGGAAGTTGCACCTTTTAGCTCATTATTATTTTTGCTTCTTTTAAACCTTTTCTTTTCTTGGAAGTTCATGATTTATGGGGTTGTAATTGTTGCCTGATTCTGAGTATGATTCAGGTCCTATATTAACAGAAAAACAACACATATAGCTCCCCTTTAGGAAACTAGTAATACTTTAAGTGAAGTAATTTATAATATACTACAAAAAACTCCTTCACAATCTACTAGCTAAAGAACACTCTTACTTAAACTCCCCTTCCTTTCTCCCCAACTTCATACTAAGTTGTCAGAAACTGTGGGCAACCAGGACCAAATGACTGAGTGACCTCCTTACAAAACTTATAAGACATGCTAGGGAGCACCACCTATGTTTTATTAGCTATTTAAGACAGTACTCCCTCCGTCTAGGTGCAATTGTTACGTTGATATGGTAATTCGTATTAGTGTGATGACAACTAAATCTAGACGGAGGTAGTAGTATATATTTCTTAAGCGTTAACTAGCCTTGTAAGGCCCCATGCTGTATTGCTGTGTAGGCAACTCCAGTTCTTAAAGGCCTTTCTGAAGCACCATGTTGAAAAACTGAATGATTCAGAGCTGGTCAGGCCAGAGGAATGCTCCTATAGCAAACTTCCTCTTCGTGTCAAGGGAATCCTTGACGTGATGACCAAGACCATACTGATTTAACAGCATGTCCACCTTCCATTCCTCCATATTCTCATAGTCCGCCTTTTTGTATCGTGGGTAATGGAGAGGCATTTGGAAGGTGCTAACACCATTCTCTTTGGCCTGTAAGTTAACTTTCTCGACAGTTAGGCCTTCTTGTTTCTGATCAGGTGTGTGTACTAGTGTGTGAGTGAAGACAGAATTTAAGAGCCACTTCAAAGCCATACTTTGAGAAAGGAGGGAAATTTAGGGGATTTGTGATTTTAGAATGTGTGTTTTAAACCAAAGAAGATGAGGAAAGTGTCCCTTTTTTATAATGAACTATGATAGATTGCTTATACGCATCAAAATCTATTGATACTAATTTATATGATATTATATTTTTGGAGTGAAAATGAATGAAAACAGTTTCCTATTTTTATTGCTGAACTTGTGTTGTAAGAAATATCATTTGTAAGGGCATTAAGGTTGCCAGCAAGTTAGAGCATTGCATTATTAGAAACTGATTGCAGTTTTAATTGACACTTGTGATATACAGTCACTAATTTGATTAGTTCACTAAATAGAATAACATAACCATTTGATTTTTCAAGTCCTTCCAAATATTTATTGATGGTCTTTTTTATTCTTTCTTTATGTGTTTGTATTCAGGGCATGATTGGATTGCTGGTTTTTGTTCGCGTCAAGATTTACAACTCTTGTATAATATGTTATCCTCTTCTTCCGCCTGGAACTAATTGTCAAACAGTACTGTTGTGAAATCTAAACTGGTAACGTGACAACTTTTTTTATTAGATTAACTATGTACCTCGTATAAAGTACTCCGCAAATTCTCAGCACCGTGGAGCATTTGAACCATGGCCTATGAGCATAATTTTTCAGGAAAGTAACAAACGAAAGGCTTTGTGTTGGCATTGTAACAGAACTGGCCACATTGCACGTGTGATCGTGAGTATTAGGCTTCAAATAATTTCTCTTATTTTGGCCCTTGGTAGGAAAATTATTAGAGAATTTTGTATGAATATGCTATACTATACAAGCAAACAAAAGGCAAATAGTACCATTATTTGCTTGGTTTTATCTAAAAATTAAAAGAATGTCATGTGTAAATCAAGAATACTGTAACAAATGATTTTATGTTTGTCCAAATTAGCTTGATTAATTTGTCTTTTACGTTTGACGATGACCTATCATTGGTTAATTGCTTGTAAGTTGAAACAATCAATTCATGATTTAGTGCAGAAAATACGGCACCCAAAAAACAATCAATATGGTCTTTAAATGTGCTCAGTAGGGTCTAGGAACCCAAAGTTTCGAATTGGAAATCACCTGGTAATTTTGAGGGTTCACATATTCGATATTTATTTGGGAGAAGAGAGCGATATTTCAATTGCATAATTAAGAAAACGATATAATTTCATGGGACCGTTCAATCATCCTACATAATAGTGTAATATATATACCATTATACCTCCTTTTGAGTTAATCAAATAGCGAAATTTAAACTGTAATGAGGTGGACTTCTACAAAGAAGTGAACATACATTCTTCATGTTTTAATTTTATAGTGATTGTGCCCCTCATCCTCTCTTCAACTTTTTAGTTCACGTCAATTTAAAAGGAACCACATAACATGACAGGAAGAGGAATTCACAACACATACTGTATTCTATAACATACCCCTGTTAATTTTGACAAACCAAACGAATCAAAGGGTGCACGCAATAGTTCTGTTTTTCTTTCTTCTTTTGATGTCAAAAAAACATGAGCACAAACCTTGCAAAACCGCGTAGTCTTGCACCCGCTACTCATCTTTGCATTATATGACAATAGTGCCTAAAGTAGAATTGCTAAAAACTATACAATATCTGAAGTTTAAGACAACGTTACAGGCATTGATGGATAGTGACTTACAATCTGTAACAGTTCTTTGTGCATGAGAACTTCTCGAGACTTGCTTTTTGTAAACTTTTCCCATCAGCAGGTTGGAACTCATATACAGCATAGTGTCAGGGTGAATTTGAAATTTATCCATGGAAAAGCTGTTAAAACATTGCTGAGTGAGCCAGAATATCCATTCAATATCTTTAATAGAAGGATATGGTGTAGACAATCTTCCGTCTATGATGTCTTTCAAAAGCAGCAATGATCTCATCTATCTTATCTTCCCAGGAATCAATTGCATCAATCTGCATCATTTTCACATATTAATAAGAAGCTGTATGCTGGTATAACAATATAAGCATAAGCATATACTATCGGTTGTGCTTTTTCAAAAATAACACATTTTGAACAGAGTTTTATTTTCAATGGGATGTACTTCGTATATTTGTCAATGTTTCAATTCAATTCAATTTTCCTTTGAATAATTCCTTTAAGAGAAAAGCTTGAAGTAAGGAAGGTAATGAATAGGGAGAAAAATGTCCCAATGCTTACATAAATACAGTATATATCCTCCGATGGGAAGACTAAATTTAACTTACAAAAAATATGATCATGGCTTCACCACTTGCAAGCCACGACATGAAAAAACCGAATTTCCTGGAAAATGATATTCCCCAAAAACAAACACAGCCATAATTTCCAACAAAAACATCAATTTAACTTTCATCCTATAGTAATTTATTGCAAATTTGCAACTGACAGTCTGTCTCAATAATATTCTTCTCCCTTACCCCAATTTAACTTTCAAATCATTGGAATCGTGTTTAGGTACCATAGAAAGCCCTATGTCCAAGCGACTGGAAGAACGAGAAACTCAAATTGAAAAATGCTACTACAAATGGCTAACACAAAATGGATGTGGAGTAGCACCAAGTAGAAAGCAAAAAAGTAATCAATCAGTGGCAACACTAACAATAATTCAATCTTCATTCTGCAACACCCCCCCCCCCATCTCCCCTTCCCCTCTCATGAAAAAAAAATAATAAAATTATACTATCTCCTTTTCATATTATGTGCAACAAAGGTTTTGACACAGAATCCTAGGCAAAATTTGTTTTTGAGTGTTAAATGGAGAGAGAGAGAGAAAGTGAGTGAGAGAGAGAGAGAGATGCATGTGATGGGGAGAGAGATAGAGATAAATGACAAGTTTAAAAGGAAAGAAAACACATTAGTTGCACATAATGTAGCAGCCATTTATTTAAATGTTGCACATAATATGAAACGGAGGTAGTAATAGAAGGAAAGATAAGCTTTAGTGGTAAGAGTAGAGATACTAATTACTAATAAAAGAGCAGAGCAACAGTGCATACCTCTTGGCATAGATCGAGTGTAAGGCGACCACCAATAGCCGCCTCCTCATGATTATCTTTTACCTCAAGGTTGATGATAGCAACAGGTTTCATAAGTACATGGTCACGGTTGTAAAGATCTGTCCAACAATAAATACTTCATGAATTCTTCTCAGTTTCCATACTCTAAGAGTATAACCAAACATGACTTGACTGATGGAAAGTAGGCAAGAGCTTGAAACTTAAAAGTAGTGAATGAAAATCATCCCCAAGCAAAAGAAGCCAATAATATGTGATGAAAGACACTACGAAGGAAATCAAGGAATGACAAGAAGACCATTTTGTATCTCTTATAATCATATCTTTTCCAGCTAAAAGCAATTGATCAGAAGCAAGTACAGGATATTCACTCTTTGATACAGAATTCTCAGCCAATTATTAGATAATCGGGTACTTTCAGGCGTTTCAGCAACAGCCTCTCTGATAGCTTTTGATTTTTTGGGGTAAGTTACTTACTTATAGACCTCCTTAGATCTCATTTATACAGAGATCATTCTGGCTGGTGGTTTTATTAAAAGGTTAAAACTTAATTTAAACAACCAATTGATCTCTCTAGCCTAATGAACAAACTTCAGTATTTTAGTCATCCATACGACTAAAGAATAGCAATTATGATATCTGGTTATGATTTTATGAAGCATAGTAGTGCTAGAGACGCTCCTAGACCTCCAGTGGTGATCACTTACGCAAGGAAGAAGCATGGCAAGGGCAGTAAAACCAACTAATGATGCAGGGGAGTCATTAGTGTTCATAATTCTGTTAGAGGAGTTTGTTATGGAGAGAGAAGAATCTGTTAGCAAGTTAAGTGTATGTAAGGGAGGGAATTCTGTTGTAACAATTATGCTAAAAATATTGTTAAGCTTTTGCTTAGTTGGAGAGCTCCTTTCCTCTCGAATGAAAGGGTGTATAGAGAAGATTACACTGATCAAATCAATGCAAACTACCCCCCCCCCCTCTTTCCTCTATTTGCTGTAACTTAGCTTAATTCTGCTTGTGAGATAACTGATTCCCAGCAAGTAGTTTCAATATTCATTCAAAATTTGCTATGATTCTGAGATAAATTTGTGTTAACTGGAAGAATGGAAATTGATTGAAATATATTACTCTATTCAACTCAAAATGGCTACAGAGTCTGTTTTCCGTTCTCATATCTTGCTTATATACATCAACAAAAAGTACTTAAAGTGGATTCAGGGACTTACAAGCTTGTAAACACCATAATTGTTTTCATCATGATAAGAGAATTGCTTAATGCACATATTCCTAAAAAATATAGAGATATACCTAAATGGCATCGCAGTTATACGGATTTCTGAAAAAGTATAAATGATCTGAAATCTTTCAAAGAACGGGTGTTAAGTCAGTCCCCACCAGATAGGGAGTATATATATTGGTTGAGCTATCATGGCCCATGATACTAGATCACGTAGAGCTTAAATATAGTGCGAGTATGTTATTTGACATTATCATGAGGCATTTCTAGAGTGCCATCATTTCATGTTAAACATCTCACTAACTCCATAAATTCTTATGGAAATCAATTTAAGGTGATACACATGCAACTCAAACAAAGAAAACATCAGTCCTCCTTAGAGCAATATCCAAAACAAAAAATTCATATGGAAATATAAAAGAAAATACAAAACAAATTAAAAAATTAAAAAGGAACAAATGATTAAGTTCAAAGAAGATTGAGATCATTACGCTTTCTTCCAAATTATTTTATTTATACCATTATCTGAATATGTAATTAGACAGGAACCACAAGAAAGCACCTAGAGAGCATCCAAATAGCTTACCTTCAACAACCATGTCAAAGACCTTTTCTTCAAATGTAAACACCACATCAAATGCACCATCATGTGCATTATCTTGCCAGCGTTGAGGAGCAAGCTTGACAGCTGAATTCCGCTTCAGCATTGGCAATATGCCATTACGCTTGTACATAAGCAACTGTTAAGGTCAACCAACTCAAAATAATACTAGAACATTAAGGAAAAAAGTGGCAAACTCAACTTAAAAGATTCGGTTTCAAACTCAACTACACAAAGTACAAACTAACTCAGAAGTCATAGGCTAATAAAGAGTCGCTCAGTAGTATAAACTATAGAGATATGCTCAAGCATGATACCCCTGCCCTATCGGAGACAATAATGTCATCATGAAACTGAATGAGACAGTACTTTACAATAGCTGTCACCTTAGTTTCTCAGTCCAATTTCTAAGCTACATTTCATTGCAATTCTCCAATATCTATGACTTCAACTCCATGGAAATCTAAGATGCAGCCTACCATTCCTATTTTTAGAGCTCTATCAAGAAAACAACTGCCCTAGGGGAAAAGATAAAGATCGATCATAGAATGGCTGGCTTATGAATTACTATTGGCACCAGAAGTATTTTACACGATAATAGTTAAAAAGGCCTAATGTCTCGAAAACAAGCACAGAGTTCAAAATGCATGAAAGAGTGATACACCACAATCGGAAACCAAAAAAGCTCCAATTGCATCCTGTATCCATCAAACAACTCCAAAAATCAACTATACTCATTAAACATAATATAATGAGCAAGAACATACACAATTGATCTTTTGACATCCATTCAACTATCCTTGAATATATAATGATATCATTGACCTGATATAATGCATTCAAACTACCAAAATTCAAGAACAATCTACAACAATAATCAGAACGCATTTCAAATGTTTTAAAAATTGAAGAACCTATTAATGGAAGGATACAATTCGGGGTCTTTTCGACGAAGCTCCTCAAACATTTGCTTATAAGGAGTACCAAACTCATAAACATTAGGTTTACTTTGTGAGGGTCCAGGAAGCTTAACATGGGCACCAGTACCATAAGATGAGACATCAAACCCTTGTTTTTTTAACAAATTATGAGCCTCCATGCTTCTGTTCTGATTTGAAGAACACACCATTGCATATTTCCATTTCATTTTTTTCCCTTTTTCCGGCAAAACCCAACTGGGTTACTTTCAATTAATTGGGTTTTTGTTTATCTGGAACAAGAATTGAACTTTACAATCAAATTATTTTAATGCAGGAATCTATAAAATTATTACCCAAAGAAAGAAACTAGATAATTGATTGTTCTATTACAAAAAAAATTACAATGAAAAAAAAAAGCAAAAGATACCAGAAATTTCAAAAGAAGTACAAGATTAGGTAGACAAAATTGCAATTATACAGGATGAAAGCTAAGAACAGGAAAGAGAGAGAAAGAGTTTTGAGTACCTTAATGCTGAAACAGACTACCGGCGCCGGCGGTGGTGCCGAGAAGAAGATGGCGGAGAGACACTAAAGTGTTGCGATTTTCTTTTGGAGAGATTTTCTGTCGGATTCTTTAACATTACAGGCATAAGGGCTGGCTACGGGCCAAGCCTTGAGAGATGGCAATAGCCAATAAGTTGGGCAAGGCCGCGGTGTTGCAAGGCACGGCCGCACAAGGTAAGCACGACACGACATGTTATTATGTGTGTCAAGTCTAAGTTATTTCTGTTTTGGAAAATATCTTATATGATAAAGTAATTAAAAATAGATTAAATTTCGCTTAATCAAGACAAGACTTAAACATGATGACAACACACAAGAGGGCTTTGGCAAGTCCAAAATCGCTTGATTGAAAATTCCGACACGAAATCACATATAGTTGGTACTTTGTAGACTTGGGCAATGGATCGGACCTAGCTAGGCCAAAGAAACAACCTGCGACCATTTTAAGCCAAGCAAACCAAACTCTTATATAGTTATATTGCTTACTTTGATTAGATTGAATTGAATTTTGCTCATGTGGTTGATCCCACTTTGATGTCATATATGTTTCCCTTTTGCGTAAAAAAGATTAAATTGAATTTGAATTCTCTCAAACTTTAAAACTGTGTGTGAACTTGGTTTGACAAGATTAATGTGAATATATCTTTTGGAAATTATTTATATATTTATTTTTTTAGTTACAAGCACCTCACTTAGTCACTTTTATTCTCTAGGAAAGATATATACTAATTAATGTGGTTATGTTGTCAAAATTAATTTTTAGTTTAGTGTAAAAGTCTAAATATTGCATATATTCACAATCAGAAAAAAAAATCTATAAAGACGGAATTAACAAAATCTCCTTTCCAAATGACTTTTTTTTTTTTTTTTTTTTTTTTTTTTGTAGATATAAAATGTAAATTCTACATGTTGTAATATTTATGGAACAAAATAAAAACACAAGTACAAACAATCTATTTCTAGTATAGTACACCATCGTGAATATCACATTATATAGACTAATCTATATTTATGGAAAGGGTATAAATAGTATCTTTATTTATGTTAAAGTAATTAACAAATCAATCAACCTATTAAACTCAGCAAAATGCTTAACACAAACCGACTTATTTCATTCAGCTTCTATAATATATAGTACTCTATATATACTATACCTCTTTCCATAAGATACATTTTCCAAATTAAATAAAATTCACCCTCAAAAATTCATCAAAAAAATACAAAGAAAAACATGGAAGAAATACTAGCATCATTATCAATCGACAAGAAAAACAATAACTCATGCCAACATTCGGCATTCATCAACAATTCATGCGCATGTTGCAAGAAAACCAAGAACAAATGCGATAATCCCACCACTATACAACTCCGTTACATTGATCCTAAACTCTCACTCACCCTCGAGGCCATTCGTCGTGTTCGAGACCGTGATCTCGAAACCTTACTTAAACACAAGAAGCTTCACTTAATTCGATTAATCAGTATTTGTTAAAAGATTGTCAATTAAGTGATTTTTTGGGATCGAGTAAGGGTTCGTTCGGCAGAAATGTAGGTTTTCTTGGTGATTTTGGATGTATGGTTTTCGGTATTTTTCATACATTCAATTTATTGTTTAGTAATTTATTTTTCTTGGTGATTTATTGGATGTATGGTGATTTTTTTTTTTAAATTTTTTTGCTAGAGGTCTGGATGTATAAGATTAAATATATCATTTCCTTTCGACTTAATAAATTATATCTATCTTTCCCATATCATGTGTTTCTTTTTTCCTGTTCCTCTTTATCTCCGAAAATTTGCTAGGAGTCTGTGTTTTCGCAAATAATGCATCTTAAAAAAAAGGAAAGTATATGATTAATACTCCTCTGTTCTATAATAAACAACCACTAATATATATAAGTAAGCATAAAAAGTTAATAGTACTAAACTTCACATACATATTTATTTAAAAACAAATTGGGCAATACTAATTGCTTTTCATACCTTACTTAAAAGTTATAGTCAAAGTTCAATCCGTATGTGAAATGTGAATAATAGTTTAATAACTAGTTTAGTCTCGTGCGTTGCACGAATTAAATAGTTATATTTTGTTTAAAATAGTTGTTAATATTCTTTATTTAAAAAATAGTGTAATCATAATTTCATTAATTTATTTTGAAAGAAGTATTGTAATTATTTAATCATGAAAATTTGAAGGAAAAAAAAAGAATGATGTCAAAAATAATTTAGGCGGGAAAAATTTTCATAGAAAGTTGACATATGTCCCTTAATAATGCCAACATGTTTTGTTTTAGTAATAGTTAATAGATTACTATTCTCCATATTTCATATTTATTGACAGAATCAAATTTAGTAATGTCAAGTTTGACTACTAATATATATTACTTTCAATTTTATTTTATTTTTTATTTGTAACAATTGAGCTGATTATTCTATAGAAAATATATTTATTTTTGAGTGTCAAATGAAGTAGGAAATATAAGGATGCATGTAGAAAAGAGAAAAAGACGATCGATATCTTGAAAACGAAATATAACATTTGTGGTATCTTATATGTAATATGTGTAACTTTCTTTAAAAGAAACAAAAATAATATTTCTTTTTTACTCTTGCAGAGACAGAAAAAGCTTTATATCCCAACCACTAAACCACAGCCATTTCAATGTAATTATTTGTAAGTGTAATTATTTTATACCATTTTACAGTATATGAAATTGGGACAACTGTCCCTCCCTATTCCAATGTGACTCCGCTACTTGTCACTGTAATTTTCAATATTATTATCAATTTATTTATATAAAAGTCTCTATCTAAAAAGATGAAAAGATATTAAAAAGGTAACTCGGGATTCGTTTGACATCGTTGTGGTTTTCTGTTTTTTGGTTTTTGTTTTACAAAATCATATGATATATGTCATATAATGAATCAAAAATTTGTCAAACTTATTAAAGTCCTAATAATTTCGAAAACTGACAAACACTTTTTTGTTGTTTCATGTTTTTGGTTTTTGTGTTAAAAAAAAATGAAAACTAAAACATAAACTAGTGCAAAACAAGCCCTTGAATTTTTGTTTTGTTTTTTATTCTTTTTTACGAAAACTTGAATTGAAACAGTATTTCATACGCTTAAAATTAAATACTACCTGAGGTAGTACAATGATTGTGAAATTGTTTAAATGATCTAAAATTGTGCCTTACAACTATTATTGATATATCATTGAAAATGTCGTATGACTTATAACTTCTTTAGATGATATTATCCAGGTATAATTATAACTTTGCCATTATTCACTACCCATGCATCACAAGAGGAATAAGGTTTATAGTAGAGAAGTGTAGTAAAGTGAGGAGAGCCTAATTTATAGAAGGGGAGTTAATTAGTCCAATTATTGCTATTTCACTGAAAAAAAAATATAATTTCTTGAATTAGAAGTAATCAATGTGTGATAATATAATATGGTAAGTTATGATTTTTATAAATAAGTGTGACATCTGGAACATTATGGAAGATACATACTTCATATTAGTTGCTTTAAACTTCTCCAGGCGAAGATCTTAGATTTATATACAAAGTGTACAAATTACTTCAAGAGTTTTCTAGATTAATTTTGTAGCCATTTAATAATTTATGTTGAGCTAAATATTACCAACAAATTAAGTCATGCTTCGTATTATTGATGAATTAATTTGTATTTATTCTATAACTTTTTATCCTAAGATTGGTCATTTATATACTGCATTTAATAATTTGCATTTATTGATGAATTAACAACTTTTCTGAATGTGCTGTTTGCTGTCAATAATTACTTGAAATCATTCGCATCTTAAATGATGGATTTGTTGTTTGCTGTCAATAATAACTTGGAGTAATTTATAAGGAGTACATTATAGTATTATACCACTAGATGAATAAGTTGAAATGAAGCAAGCAGTAGTATTGATTTTCAATTTCACATTAATTGTAAAGTTACGACAACGAATTGATTTATGACTAATAAGGTACTAATACCGCGCACGACAATATATTAGGAATTGAAACAACTCACAAGAGTCCTCCATCTAAGAGTTTATTCAGACCCATTTCACATACAAAGTATATGTTTTTGCTAAATTATAGAGTTACCAAAATTAAATCTTAAGTTGATCAGGCCACAAGAAGGTACCCATAACAAAGTTCCTCTTCTCATAAAGGCTACCCTTGACATGATGCTCAAGTCCGTATTGTCTTAGTAACATATCTACACGTCTCTCCTCCATCTTCTCATAATCTTCCTTTGTATACCTCGGATAATGAAGAGGCATTTGAAAACCTTCAGCTATTCCATCGCTCTTAGTATTATAAGGTTTCTCAGTATTTATTGACTTTTTACAATCTTTAAGGTCGTGGTTTGGGTACACAACGGATTGTGTTATGAGGTGAGGCATAGCATAATTGACTACCCAATTCATTGCCACTCTTGAGAAAGAAAGAAGGTGAAATTTTTTGAGAGGAGTGTTTTAAACCAAGTTAGAAGAAAGAAATGACTCTTATTTATAGATGGAGCCATGGAGGTGAGTTGTTACAGTTAATTATTAGGGCATGACTTGCAAACTCCATCACACGATATTTTTCATTTTTTTAACATTATTAAAATAATTGCTTGAAATGCAAGTAATAAATTGTACTCGTATGATATTTATTAAATTATTATAATAATATAAAAATAATAATTGTATATATTATGGTCGAAGTTATAAGTGTGACAGCTAGAGTTATGAGAGATGGAAATTATTGAGTGTTGGAAACTTATTACTCAGGCTGTTTTATGTTTGTCAATTGTGACATAAAAATGTGTAAAAATTAATTTAAATTGACGTTTGCGTGTGAATACTCGTGACAACTTTTATGTTCATACTTGAAAGTTGAAATGGTGTGATTGTGTAAAGATATTTCAAGTGATTCTTCTAGATTCTTCTGTGTTTCCCATGCTTGTTGGCCAATTTACTAGTTATGGAAGATTGGAAGTAGTTGCAAGTTTTGAACATCCTTTAAACGCCAACCGTACGTATTTGCATATCGTGGCACGCGAATGTTAGGCTAAAAAAAAGGGTCAATGTCGGTTTCAATAAAATAATTTATCATCATACTTAGGGCATTATTAAGAGTTATAGAAAACTCTTTTTCAAAAAAAAAAAAAAAAAAAAAAATAATAAAAAAAGGAAAAAAAAAAAGAGTTATTGAAAACTCGTATTTTTGTTTTCTCTTGTAGCTCATCAAAATTTTGAGGAGGGGGGGAATGGAGTGAACTTCTACGAGCCTCAACTAAGATCCTCCTACGATAGCATATAAGATAAAGATAGCCTATAAGATATAACCAAAATATAAACTAAATCTTATACAAAGATGTTAATTTTTACACAAAATTCTTATATGTGGCTAGTCACTGGTGTGGTCATTTCGCATATTTACATATAAGGCAATTAATTAAGTAATAGAGGTCACGGTGATGAGCAAATGAGTTTACCTTAACGTATGTAAGTTATTTAAATGAGAAAAAGGTTTGGGTTACTCTCTTAAATAAGTGGAATTATTCTTTCATTTTTTAAAATAATAAAATAGAGGTTACTCGAATGAACAAATAGGGTTACTTGATTTTACTTGTATGATGAACTTGGATTACTTTTATGGACAACATACATGGGGTTACTCTTACTCCCTTTGTGTTTTAATAAGTGTTACAGTTTGACCGGCATATAGTTTTAGGCAATTTGATTGACTTAAATAAAATAAGAGGTAAATTGGGTAGTTGGAGTATTAAAAACTTTTAAAAGAAAGATAATGTGGTTAATAGTTTATTGAAAATTAATGAATGTGAGAGGAAAGATATAATAAAAAGAGTAATAGTGAGTTTAGGTGGGGACCATGAGATGAGAGAGATATAATATGTATATGTAGTTTTCTGCCAAAAAAGAAAGTGTAACACTTATTAAAACACGACCGGATTTGGTAAGTGTAACACTTATTAAAACACGGAGGGAGTATGAAAAACTGAGGTGTCTCATACATATAAATGAAGATTACTCTTACCAATGTGGCAATACCGTGTGGTTAGCCACATACAAGATTTCTAAGTTTTCATAATAAAAAAATACAGAATATATGATAAAAAATGTAGTTGGGATATTAGTTGGAAAAATTAATAAATATCGTGTTCTTAACTTTCAGCTTTTTAGTTCCGGATGTTCTTCCTTAAGGGTTTGAACTTAGTTAATTTAGTGCATATCATATCATATCACTAATAAATAAAGCTGATAGGCTGTCGTCAAGCCTACCAAAGATAAATACCTAACTTGGTCTCTCTAATGGGTAGAAAGGGCAAGTAAGGGTCGATCCCACAAGACTAATTAAGGGGAGCACTAACAAATATCGATTTATGATAAGCTAAGTCAAGTCTTTTTGGGTTATGAGTTATGAAGAAAAACTACAAACAATAATAACAAGGATCTTGGGAAGGCATCCACCAATTAAGTCATTCAAACTACAATTTAATATACAAGACATAGCAATTTGGGGATAAATTAGGGGAAGTCATCTAAAGCACCCAACTACTCTCTCAAACTAGAGGGATTACTTGAGTCATGAATATAACCTACTCTCGTGGTTACAAAGCATAAAACAAGTGGTAAAGCATAATCATGATGACATAAACATTCCCTTGACTAGAAATTCCTATTCTCATGGCATTTTAAGTCAATTAAGCATAAGGGAGCTAACTCAAGTTCATCTCTCGATCCTTCGTTGAGAAAGCTTAGATAAATAGTTCTAGCAATGGCCACTTAAAAGAACTAACAATGAAACCACTTAAGCTCAACTAATTAACATCCCACATTAGCTAAATCAACACATACAAACAAGTATTTGTGAATTAATCAATAGTTTCAACCATCCCAAGTAAAAGAACTACTCACAAATTATAATAAATTGCAAAACTATAGGAATTAGCAACTAAGAACATAAAACCAAACACTAATCTAACATAAATAAGTAATTAAGGATGAAAAGGTACAAAAATAAGTAAATAGAATAACAAAATAGGAGAGAGAGAGTAAGACATTCTCATTGATATTGCATTGAGTATCCAAATCTTCAAGTCTCCTTCCTTCAATTCTTCATATTCCAAACTTTCAACAAGCTTTTCTCACTTTCTCTCTCTAGAAAATGAGAGTTTCTCTCTCTAAAAACCCTAACCTAAGCTAAAACTAAACTAAGAAGATCCCCCCCCCTTACAAATGAAGCTAAAGGGATATTATATAACCCCCAAGTAAAAGGGCGGAGAAAACAAGAATCGGCCCGTCTCCAGGTCGGCACGGACATGCCAAAGGTTGCACGGACGTGCAGACCTGTAAAAACAAGAACAGTAGCTTCTGTCTGACCTTGCACGGACGTGCATCACTTGGCACGGACGTGCAACTTTTTCTGGCGAAACAACTTCGTTTTGGAAGGTCATAACTTCTTCATTACTCATTGGAATAAGGCATGTAAGCAGTCGTTGGAAAGCTCTTGAGATGAACTTTAATCTTCAATTTGAATCACTTCAAAAACTTGAGTAGAAAAAAAGTTATGGTCATTTGAAGTTGACCTTAGTGAAAAAAACCTTCCAAAACCCTTCCAAATGCTCTTATTTCACTCTTGTACACTTTTCCTTGCTTCTTTCATTCTTCCATAGCTCCCTTATTTCCTCTTCTTGTCTCCAACTTCTTTTCTTCTTTGTCCAAAAGCTTCAAAGTGCCATAATTATACCTAAATATGCACCAAAACACTAGCAAACCCGTGAAGCATATGATACACAAAAAATGCATAAAAATAGAGTAATTAGTGAACTAAGAATTGATTTCCCACAATTCTAGGGCTCAAAATCACTCTAAAATCATATAAAATAACAAGTTATCAAAAGCCGATCTCGCAATTAACTAGGTCACAAGACAGCGACACTTGGCACTTCATTTTTTCGCCAAGTGTTGAGCCACGTATGCGATAAGTAGATATTATTGTGACACATATGATGATAAGTAAGTGAATTTTCAAGATAAAAATATTGTATAAAGTTTAATTGTTGATGTACTTCTAAAGTTCTAATATTTCAAAATTCATTTTAAAAAGTTTTTTAAAATAAGATCCTTTCACAATATACATATATAATTTATTTAAAAAATACGGAGTAATATAAAATCAATAAAAATAATTTTAGTTTGGTAAAAATACTATTAGTTTAGTAAAAAATAATTTAAATTCATAAAAATAAAATCAAGTTAATAATAACATGAGTAGACATCTATTTACAAACAAAACTACAAAAAATACAATATTATATAAATAAGCGATATGATATCATATGCCTAAATATTTTTTATTCTCAAAATGGATTATATGACCATATTTAACATTCAAGCCAAAAAGTTTATTCTAAAATTATATCAACAATTTGGCATCGCCCGAGAACAAAACTAAATGATTTTTGAAGATAAAAATGTTGTATATAGTTTTATTATCGATACACTACTAATATTTCACATATACAAATTAATTATAACTTTTAATAAAAATCTAATAACTTGGTTCTATTCAGAGTCGGGGCTACAAATGCTAACACTGGAAATGGTCCGGTGCAATTTTGTTAATAAGTTGGGCCCTAAAATCATTTTTTTAACGAAAAATATTTTACGAAACCAAAAATAGTTTTTGTGATAAAATTGAAGAATAGATTATTGATTAACAAGTTTTCTTTTTTACTTTGTATAAGTAAACTTAAAAAATCGGGGCCCTTTTATAGTAGTTTTACTTAGGGACCCTGTGCGATTGACCACCCTGCACATGCTCGGAACCACCCCTCATTCTATTTTTATCATAAATTTCGTTTTAAAAAGTTTTTTATAATAAGATTCACTTATAAAATATTTAAAAACTCAATCTAAGATCGATTTATTATATACAAGGTAGATATATATCTCAATTCAAACCCTACTTGAATTACAATAATACGTGGTATATAATATGATTAGAGTCAAGTCTATTTTTATTATTACAAAATACTTCGTATTAAGTATACAATAATGTCACTTAACCTAATTGGATCCACATATACCTAAGTCTTACCCAAGTGATTCATCAGTCTCGCGTATAAATACGATTACATTATTAATTGAACTCAACCCAAATGACTCGTTTACCACCTTTGTTTGTCAATAATAAAAGTGATTAAGATCTAAAAATATCAAATAAATTTAATATTTGAGGTGGACTTCCTTTTATTAATAAAGACCATTAAGCGACAATTACGGTGATGAAGAAGAAATTTGGTGGATAACAGACGTACAATGTCAAATTGTCAAGTTAGGTGATTTAAGCATATGTTTTACATCGTATAAATTAAAATACTTAAAATCATGATTTAAAACAAAAGTGCACTAACATGCATTTGCTATTAGTCTATGATAATATCAAATTTTATGATACATAATTCAAAAAGGTTACATTCGTTTCATCATCATTATTAAACAATTTAGTACAATCCAATTTTTATAAACCTATAACTTAAAATTCAATGCCTCATTGACTTTTGCATTCACAATTTAACACTTTAACCATAATAAGTATTAGTTTATACTAATTATTAACTAATTAATAATGAAAATGAAGATTCTACTGTCTTTACAATATTACATACAGACCTTCCTTTGAATTTCATGTACTACGTACATTATTTTTAGGCCTTATTTTTATCCTAAGTTTACATTGCTTTATCTAATATCTTGTCCATCTTACTTCAGTATTAATAAGCACTATAATCATACAATTAATCAAGTCATTAGCAACTTTCCTAGCTAACACATCAACTAACCAAATGGCTTTGTTGTTATTGTGCTTCTTCTTCTTGCTATACCACACTCTAACTTTTGTGCCTGTTTCTTCCTCGTTCGATTTCTCTAATACCTCTTCATCATCACACTTCATGTGTCACAACGACGATTACTATGCATTGCTTCGATTCAAAGAGTCCTTTGTCTCGGATAGCATGGGTGCAACATCGTCTTGGCAGAGGAATACTGATTGTTCTGAATGGCAAGGAATAAAATGTCATCCAACAAATTTTCGTGTGATTGCACTCGACATTAGCAATGGTCGCATCATTGGTAGTGGCATCGAATCTAATAACACCCTCTTTGATCTCGATCACCTTAAGAGCCTTAACCTTGCCTATAATTCCTTCTTATCCTCACTTATTTCACCTAAATTTGCACAATTTTCATCTTTGAAACACCTTAATCTTTCGGGTTCATTTTTTAGTGGTGAAGTCCCACTTGAAATAGGCCAACTCTCTAAATTAAGAACCCTTGATCTCTCATGGAATTCTCTTCGAATGCCAAGCTTTAAGACGATCATAAGCAATTTAACAGAGTTGAGACAACTTGATCTTGGTGACACTACCTTTGATTCGATGGTATTTCCATCGATCACTAACTTATCTTCGTTAACATACTTAAACTTACGTAGTTGCCAGTTAGAAGAGGAGCTTCCTATTGATATTCTCAACCTACCGAACTTAGAGTACCTTGATGTTGGAGTAAACAATGATGTTTACTCCAATTTTGTGCTATATAATTGGACTAGTCCCTTGCAATACTTAGACCTTCCTTTGTCAATTTCTCTTCGAAACTTCCATCATCACCCGGACATGCTCAATACAATCTTCTAAGAGTGTTGCGACTACCAGGCTGTGGTTTCCATGGACCCGTCCCAGCTTGGGTGTGGAACATTCCTAGGCTGGAAGTCGTCGTGTTAGTCAACAACCACCTCACAGGTGTTCTAGGTGAGTACCTTCTTAGCATTACTAGTCCGAATTTGGAGTATCTTGATCTTCGTTCAAACAAATTCACTGGTAATGTTAACTTGTATGACATCTTTTCTAAGCTCCCATGCCTTATGGGACTTCTTTTATCAGATAACGTGCTATCAGTGAGCACCATAGGAACTGATACTCGTGTTGATTTGATCGCCTTCCCCTGGCCTGAAATAATTGTTTTAGCACTTTCTTCCTGCAACCTAACTGAATTTCCTGAACTCTTACAGAATCAAACCTACTTGCAAGATTTAGACTTGTCCAAAAACAATATTCGAGGTGAAATTCCTCAGTGGATTTTCCAAGTAGGGAATAACATCTTAGAATATCTAGACCTTTCTCACAACTTTTTGACAGGAAGTCTAGTAAACCTTCCTTGGAACAATTTGTTGTTCATTGATGTCAGTTCTAATCTGCTACACGGTCCACTTCCATTACCATCCGTTACCACTTTCTGGTTCGCCACTTCAAATAACAACTTCACAGGCCCAATTAACCCTTCAATATGCACATTAACTTCCCTTACACTTCTTGATTTGTCTAATAACAGCTTAGGTGGTGAATTCCCACATTGTTTAGGAAACGTCAGTGATGACCTTGTCGTGTTGAATCTAGGCTCGAATAACATTCATGGATCCCTACCTTCAACTTTTTCCAAGTGCAGTAACTTGCAGTTTCTAGACTTTAGCAGCAACTTGCTGCAGGGGTTGGTGTCGCGGTCTTTGGCCAACTGCACAAACTTACAGTTGGTGAATTTTAAAAGCAATCAATTAAGGGATGAATTTTCATACTGTTTGCATACTCTACCTCAGATTCAAGTCCTAGACATGAGCTCCAACAGGCTCAATGGCTCTATAACAGACTCAAAAGCAGAACGCGGCCTTTTTTCAATGCTGCAGATCCTCGACCTCTCAGGTAACAATTTCAGAGGAAAGATACCAGCAACATACATAAGAAGTTTTCGAGCAATGATGAATATCAGTGTGTACAATGGGAGTAGTAGTCCTAAGTACATGGGGGCGCCAGTGAGCAACTCACTTCGCGATGGATATAATTACTCCATTGTACTGTCATTTGGTGGTGTAGATAGAAGATATGAGAAGATCATCACCACACTCGCGACTCTTGATCTGTCAAACAATGATTTCAGTGGTGAGATTCCTGACTGTATTGGGCAACTGGTGTCAATACACGGTCTCAACCTCTCACACAACCGCCTTACAGGGCACCTCCCTTCATCATTAGGCAACTTGAAGCTGCTCAACTCAATGGACCTTTCTGACAACATGTTCACAGGAAAAATCCCTGAAGAGTTTGGAAGTTTAACATCTTTAGGAGTCTTCAATGTGTCAGACAACTAGCTGGTGGGACCAATTCCTCATGTAAACAACTTCAATACATTTTCAGAGGATTCCTATAGGGGAAACCTTGGATTATATGGATTCCCACTGTCAAATCGCGGAGGAGATGGACAGTTAGAACCTGAAGATAATGAGTCTGACGACAGTAATGAAGACGACTTCAGAGATGAAGGAGGCTTGTTATCAGAATGGGAAATCATACTGATGGGGTATGGTTGTGGTACAGTTGTAGGGATGGCATGGGGATACTATATGCTGTCAATCGGAAAGCCGTTTTGGCTAGCCAAACTAGTTTTCATGATGGAGCTTGCTGCATTACAGTTTTCTGAAAGACATTTTGGCAGAAGAAGAAGAAGAAGTGTGCCAAGGAGGAACTAACTGATCAAATGAAATTGTCCTTGGTAGGATAAAGGGCTCATTTTTATCTTTACTTCCTTGTTCCTGTACTAGATTGATCATTTCTTGTAATTTTTTTGCTAGTAAGTTGTAGCTAGAATGAATAGATTTGTGTTTGTGTAGCAAACTGATCAAGTACTCTGTATAATGTAAAATTGTCTATCTTGATTTAAATAATTAGACCTTAAGAAATCGGTCCAATTCGAACAATATTGTATGATTTTATATTTTTATGTATCATAATCAATTAACATCAGATCTAAATATTTGTCTATATGACCCCCTTTTAAAATAATTTAGAAAAGAACAAGATAACATACTAATGAAGGTCAATATGAGCAACTGTACAGTGTGCCATTACAAGCTTATGATCTTTGGGCTCTTATATTAATAACCTAGAGGCTAGAGCTTACAGTTTGTTGTAGCAAGAAAGCGGGATTGCCCATTTGGAATGTACTTCCTCAGTCCCAACACGGCATTTTGGTCCACGCAATTTTTTTAGATTATTAGGTCTTATATTGTTCGACTTATTTTAGACAAAATATGTTTTGTACAAGAAATAAAGTTCAAACAAAATAAGTGTATTTTAGACACTTAAGAAAAATAAAATAAAAAGTTTATAACAAACATTTTAAGCCACATATACGTTTAATTAAGACACAATATATACATTTTTAAAAGGAAATTTTGTGAAAAACTACCTATTTAAGTCTCTGTTTTGAAAACAACTACCTTTTAAAAAAAAAAATTAAAACAACTACCACAAACTTGTATAAAGTTAGAGTAGCACTACCATTTTTAAAATTTTGGCAAGAATCTCCGGTGATTGGGGCCCACATACATTCGTTCTTTCCCTCCAATTTTTGACATATTTTATAGTTTTTTATGCTCAAATACCGGCAAGAACATCAAATCAAGTAATTTCATAGTTTTATATGTTAAGGGTTAGTAATTGGGAAATTGGGGAAATTAGGGTTTCACAATTTTTTGCTTTTTGGGTATATTGAACGGATTTATTCACATTAGGGTTTATTAATTATTTTTTATTCATGTATTTGCAAGGTATTTGCGATTTAAATCATGTCCAATTCATAATATACATAAATTTTAAAGTTAGGGTTCAAGTCCAAGTTAAAAATTGGAGGAAAAGGACGAATGTGGGCCCCACTCACCGGAGATTCTTGCCGGAATTTTAAAAGTGGTAGTGCTACTCTAACTTTTTACAAGTTTGTGGTAGTTGTTTTAAAAAAAATTTAAAAGGTAGTTGTTTTCAAAATAGAGACTTAAATAGGTAGTTTTTCACAAAATTTCCTTTTTAAAATATAAATTCAAAAAATAAGTTCAAAGAAGATACATGTTTATGCCTTTTTGCCATAGGCTTGAAAGTCGGCCCAATCTAATTTACTAATTTTGGGCACAATTTGGTGGCTAAACTCGGCCCATGTTTACCATTTACCATTTTCCATTATTCCTATCCAATAATTTTTCAAGGTGCACTAAAACACTTGAAAATTTGAAAAATTATGGACATCAATTTTTTTTTTACTTTTTTTGGTACAAAAATTATCAAAAATGTTGAAATTCAAGTCTAATCCTTAGAATTTTCAAACTCTTTGATCACTGCTTTAATTTGAAGAGTGATAAGCTACATCTTAGAATCTGATGCCCTACATGAAGTAACACCAACACTCAGAATGAGACAAACAGCAACAATGCAACGTAAAGGCAACGCTACGTTGCGTAAGTGACTCGTTTGTTGGACATTTCTTTCAACACTTATATGCTTCAAAGCTACAACTATGAACCACTCATTTGGCTTATAAGTCAAGGTTATGGTGATAATATTAGTATAACTACGACGCGTTCATCTAATTCAAAGTACGTCTTTCTTATATGCTTATTGCTGATACAAAATTGTATGGTGTTGTAATATTATTAGTTTACACCCGTATTAATCAAATAATTAGCTTATACATATGAAGCTATGTAAGCTCTCTATTGTGTCGATGTACAAAATAACTAAAACTAATACATATATTTAATCGGTTGGATTAGTAAAAATCAATTAAACAGAACATTATAACAACAAATGTTAATTACAGTTGAGATCCGACATGTATGAATCAGACTCAAAATAGTGTCAAGCTGTTTTGACTCGCTTACACAATGAGTAGATCAGATAAGAGATTCCTATGAAGAGCATCTCACTATGTTTTACTTGTCAAACTCCATTGAGGTAAGTTAGTAAGTCAACCTATGATAACTGGTTGGATAAATTCGTGTTTACTTCTAGTAGTTCTGGTAGGGTAGATGGTAAAAGCCATCAAATGATACCAACTGCAACAACAGCGGTTCAACTATTTGCATGTGCTTATAAAATAGTACTCCGTAATAGCATAGCGTCTCATATTATTGAATAGATCATCTACGGAATATTATTTGTACAAGAGATAACTGTATCAATTTTGATAATTAGAAAACAATCCTAACACTTTAACTTCTAAAACAACCTAAATACCAAATATACTAAAAATATTACATTATTACAAACTAAATTATGTTGTAACATAAAGAAAAGAAAGAGAAACAAAATTGATTCATAAATTTTACTCATCACACATTCACACCATATTTATACGGTAATACCAATGTCATTAATCAAGCTTTTTTTAATGAAGTACCTTCGAAACAAATTTGACGCAGACACTTCAACATCATCAACCTAGAATATGATCGAATCCTTCACCCTCATACTTGATCACGCAATTTCTTAGAAAAGCATATGGTTGAAATATTTGTTGTCAAAATATTTATATGGACTTAAGCAATCCCCCCGACAGTGGTACAAGAGGTTTGATTCTTTTATGGCTTCGCATGGTTTTGATAGGAATTCATATGGTTGTTGTGTGTATCATAGTAAGCTGTTAAATGGTTCCATGATTTATATGTTGATAACATGCTGGTTGCCACAAAGAATAAATCTGATATTACTAGATTGAAAGAGTTGCTTAACTCGGAGTTTGATATGAAAGACTTAGGTGCAGCTAGGAAAAATTTGGGTATGAGATCTACAAAGATCGATCTAGAGGTAAGCTTTTCTTGACTCAGAAAAGCTACATTGAAAAGATTTTGTCACGTTTTGGGATGGAAAAATCAAAGCCTATAAGTACACCAACTACTGTTAGCTGTAAGTTGTCTTCGTCTATGTCACCTCAAACTGAGGAGGAGTTGAATTATATGTCTAGAGTTCCGTATGCCAACGCGGTTGGCTGTTTGATGTATGCTATGGTCTGCACTAGGCCGGATATTGCGCATGCTGTCAGTGTTGTAAGCAGGTTTATGGCTCGACCTGGAAGAGAACACTGGCAGGGGTTGAAAAGGATTTTTCGCTACTTGAGAGGGACGGCTGATATTGGTCTTGTGTATGGGAAGGATAAGGAGTGCTTGGTGACTGGCTACAGTGATTCTAATTATGCAGCTGATGTGGATACCAGGAGGTCCATGATAGGGTATGTGTTCACTTTGGGTGGTTATGTGGTTAGTTGGAAGTCTACGTTGCAGTCTTCGGTTACGTTGTCTACTACTGAAGCTGAGTACATGGCTTTAACTTCTGCAGCACATGAGTCTATTTGGCTCAAAGGTCTTGTAGGTGAACTGGGTATTGCACAGGATTTTGCTACGGTGTATTGTGATAGTCTAAGTGCCATCTGCTTAGCTAAAGATCAAGTGCACCATGATCGAACTAAGCACATTGATGTCAGGTATCATTTCTTACGTACTGACAAGAGGATTAAGGTGAAGAAGATTGGGATTGCTGACAACTCGGTTGATTTCTTCGACTAGTAGAAAATTTGAAATAGGCACCCCCCCTTTAGCACCGGTTCTTGAAAACTGGTGCCAAAATAAATGGGCGGGATTGGAAATTTTAGAATTGGTACCGGTTCCAACCTAAACTGGTGCCAAATCCTTTAATTAGCACCGGTTCAAACCGGTGCCAACCATTTAAAAAAAAAACAAAACAAAACAAAAGAAGGGAATGGAGTTGGCACCGGTTTAAAGCAAACCGGTGACAATTATTGCAATTAGCACCGGTTCGAACCGGTACCATTTAAAACAACAAAAAGCCGAGTTTTTTACATAACTCCTTCATTTCTTCTTCAATTTGTTTTTCATTCTCTCTTACCTCTCTGAAATAAAATGCATGCCTCTCTCCTTCAATTCCTTATCTCTCATCTCTCATCTCTATTCTTCTCTCTCCAACCAAGCACAACAATCACCACAACAACTAAGCCGCCGCCGTCAACCACAACAAACATCACCGCCGCCTAAAATCAGAAATTTGAGGTTAGGGTTTCTGGGTTTTGGGTTTTTCACGATTTCTGGGTTTTTTCACGGTTTCAAGTTTCTGGGTTTTGTGGGTTGAATCTGTGTGGGTGTATCTGTGCGAAATCGTTCGTTTTTAAGGGGTTTATTTGATCGATTTATGTTCGATTTTTTGGGTTTATTTGTTCGATTTATTTTCGATTTGTTTGGGGTTTATTTGTTCTATTTATTTTTTGTTTTTATGGTTGAATTTATCTGGGTTAATCGTTCGTTTTAAAGGGGTTTATTTGATCATTTTTTTTTATATTTTTGGGTTTATTTGTTCGATTTATTTTCAATTTTTGGGGGTTTATTTGTTCTATTTATTTTTTGTTTTTTTGTTGAATTTATCTAGTTTAATCGTTCGTTTTTAATGGGGTTTAATTGATCGATTTGTGTTTGATTTTTTGGGTTTAATTGTTCGATTGGCTTTCGACTTTTTTTAGGTTTATTTGTTCTATTTATATTTCGTTTTTTTGGTTGAATTTATCTGGGTTGAATCTTAGTGCGTTGTTCGATTTTTGTTCGATTTTTTGGGATTATTTGTTCGATTTGTTTTCAAGTTTTTTGGGGTTTATTTGTTCTATTTATTTTTGGTTTTTTTTGTTGAATTTATCTGGGTTAATCGTTCGTTTTTAAGGGGTTTTTTTGATCGATTTTTGTTCGTTTTTTGGGTTTATTTATTCTATTGATTTTCGATTTTTTTGGGGTTTATTTGTTCGATTTTTGTTCGATTTTGTGGGTTTATTTGTTCGATTTTTGTTGAATTTATCTGATTTTATTCTTTTAATTGATGCAGGTTTGAAGTTTCTGATTTTTTAATTTTCAGTTTGAAGGTCGTGAATTTGCTGAGTATGAAGTTCGAAGTTTCTGGGTTGTAAAATAACAAATTCAGTAATTGCTCTGTTTTTTTTAAATAAATTGTAAAATAATAATTTATTTGATGAATATAGCCTTGTTCGATTTATTGTTTTGGATTGTATGCTGAAATTGGATTGATGAATAAATTGTATGCTGAAATAATTTTATTTTTTTTACTGTTTCAAGGCATAATTGGCACCGGTTATCCGGTGCCAATTGTAGTTAAAATTAAAAAAAAAATAGCGCGACATTTACATTTGGCACCGGTTAACCGATGCCAAATGCTTTAGTTGGCACCGGTTTTGAACCGGTGCCAAATTTTTGGGGATTTGGCATCTCTCAAATCCCCTACGGTTCAAAACCGGTGCCTTAGGGGGGGTTTGAACCGGTGCCAAATTACCTTTTTCGTCTAGTGTTCACTAAGCCTGTTCCATTTAGTAAGTTCAAACATTGCTTGGACTTGCTAAATATCGAAAACTATGTTATGTAGTACGCCCTTAGGGGCGATGTTGGGAAGCTCCTGGTAGAGGTGTGTTAGCCTTAAGGTGGAGCTTGCCCGGGGCTTGTAATGCAGGTGGAGCGTTATGAGTTGTTATACTTGGAGACGAGTATGTGATGGGTCTTGGTTGGAGGCTTATCGGGATGGGTCTTGGTTGGAGACTTATCGGGATGTACGGCTTATGCATGATCTTTGCATCGAGTTAGGCTTGAGATGTGTTTCACTATGTGATTGATGGGATCGTGTTGCTGACTACGAGTTCTCGTCAAGGTGGAGATTGTTGAAAGAAAGTTACTCGAATCGCAGGAAATCTTCACTGCCCGATCGGGCGGCCCGTGCCCGGTCGGATTGGGCGGTGAAGATTGGAATTCAGAGAAGATGGAAGCCTCGAAGAACCTTAAGAACCCTCACGCGCCCGATCGGGCAGCCCGTGCTCGGTCTGACCGGGCGGTGAGGGGTGGTAAGTGTGAAAGATGGCAGCTTGAAGTTTTCCCCACTCGCCCGATCGGGCAGACTTTGCCTAGTCTGACCGGGCGGTGGGGGTAGGCTTCGTTGAAGTCCTTGTTTGAAGATCTTCTTCTCGCGCCCGATCGGGCAGACTCTGCCCGGTCTGACCAGGCGGAGAAGGAAAGTACGGAGCGCGTATTTTTGCGATGTTAAAGTTATCTTTTATTTTAGGGATTAATATAAAAACTCCCAAATATTAGAATTAGGGTTACAAGAGTTAGAGGAGAGCCGTTCTTGAGAAAGACAAGAATCATCTTTGTAATCTTTGCGGTTTATAGTGAAAACTTTGATCTCGGTGCCTGTGGACGTAGCTATCACATTGATAGTGAACCACGTTAATTGTTGGTGTGTGTTCTTATTGTTTGCATTGAATTTCTTTATTGTTTTCATTATTGTTTTGATCTTTGCTTCCGCTGTCGCACAACAATATATACCTAAGTCTTACCCAAGTGATTCATCAGTCTCGCGTATAAATACGATTACATTATTAATTGAACTCAACCCAAATGACTCGTTTACCACCTTTGTCTGTCAATAATTAACAAGTGATTAAGATCTAAAAACATCAAATAAATTTAATATTTGAGGTGGACTGCCTTTTATTAATAAAGACCATTAAGCGGTAATTATGGTGATAAAGAAGAAATTTGGTGGATAACAAACGAACAATGTCAAGCTAAGTTAGGTGATTTTAGCATATGTTTTACATCGTATAAATTAAAATACTTAAAATTGGTATCAAGAGCCTAGGTTAAATCCTTGGAGAGTTCTTAAGGGAAACAATGGCAGGAGATTCAACAATAAGAATTGAAAAGTTTACCGGGAAGAACAGTTTTGGGCTATGGCAAATCAAGATGATGGCTTTGTTGAAACAACATCAGATATGGCGTCTGTTGGCTCCAAAGGATGCTACTTCGGGGTCAGGAGACGGACTGACTGACTTGCAATTGGAAGTTATGGAAGAGAAGGCTCACTCTACCATATTACTTAGTCTTGATGATCATATCATCACGGAGGTTGCTGATCAGGAATCGGCGGCTAGATTGTGGCTGAAGCTGGAGTCATTGTATATGACTAAGTCGCTAACCAACAAATTATTACTGAAGCAGCGGTTGTTTAGCCTCCGAATGCAATCAGGTACTTCCTTACGAGAACATCTAGAAAAACTTAACTCTATTTTACTTGATTTGCTTAATATAGATGGTAAAATTGATGATGAGGATGCTGCGTTGATTATACTTGTTTCTCTACCGTCTAGTTATGAGAATTTTGTGGAGTCTTTTGTTGTTGGTAAAGACTCACTGACCTTAGAAGAAGTGAAGGCAACACTTCATACTAGGGAACTTTGTCAGAAGGCTACAGGTGATAATGGGGATAGTGGTAGTGGGTTAATTGTTAATTCCGGGAAGTCTAAAAAGAAAAAGGGGTTTAACAAGGGGAACAATGCTGGGTCGGGTGCTGGTAACGACGATGGATCTGGTAAAACTGCTACTAAGACCTGTTATTACTGTAAAGAACCGGGTCACTATAGGGCTAATTGTCCGGTGAGGAAAAACAAGTCCCAATCTGCTGTAGTTGAAGAAAAACCGAAAGAGAACTATAATTCAGAGGAAGATTTAGCATTAGTCAGTTCTGCTAGGTCTGACGGTTTACCTGATTACTGGGTTCTAGATTCGGGGTGTTCGTTCCATATGAGTCCACGTCGAGATTGGTTTGATACATATGAGCCTAGCAATGGAGGTACGGTTATAGTAGGTAACAATGTTCCATGCAAGGGCACCGGTATTGGTTCCATGAGATTGAGGACTGTTGATGGGCGGAGGTTAACTTTGACTAGGGTGCGACATGTTCCTGCTTTAGGAAAGAATCTGATTTCATTGGGTACTCTAGATGATTTGGGGTACAATTGTGTGTTTTCGATTGGGAGTTGTGTATTTACAGAGGTTCTGAGATGGTACTTAAGGGTATCAAGAAGAACACCCTCTATGTCTTTGAGGGTGCTACACTGTCTAGTTTTGCGGTTTGTGCATCGGTGTCTCACCAGGAGATGATTAAGATTTGGCACATGAGGCTTGGTCATATGGGGGAGAAGGGGATGCAGCTATTGTCCAAGAGAGGTCTTCTATCCGGTGTCAAGGTTGCCAACCTTGAATTTTGTGAGCATTGTGTGTTTGGTAAGAAACACAGGTCAAAGTTCAGCAAGGGTGCTCACATTACTGAAGCTGTGCTTGATTACATCCATTCAGATTGCTGGGGTCCATTTAGAGTTGAAGGTATGGGAGGTTACCACTATTTTGTGTCGTTTGTTGATGACAAGTCCCGATACACATGGCCTAGGTTGCTAAAGTCAAAAGATGAGGCCTTCAAAGCTTTTAAGCAATGGAAAGCTTTGGTGGAAAATCGACAGGGAAAGAAGATTAAGAAGCTACGAACGGACAATGGGCTAGAGTTTTGCAAAGACGAGTTTAATCAGTTCTGTGTAGATGAGGGTATTGGTCGGCATCATACCGTCAAGAAGATACCACAGCAGAACGGTGTTGCAGAACGGGTTGATCAGACACTGCTAGAGAGAGTTCGATGCATGCTCTCTAATGCAGGTCTAGGGAGGAAGTACTGGAGTGAAGCTGTGTTAACAGCTTGTTATGTCATTAATAGGGGTCCTCGTTCAGGAATTGATTTCAAGATTCCTTTTGAGATCTGGAGTGGTAAGTTGCCTAATTTTTCAAATTTGAAGATTTTTGGTTGTGTTGTGATGAGTGACATTTATGTCACTCTTAGGGTAGTATTTAGGTCTTTTTCCTCCTATTTTTCTTAGATTTTTCCACCTCATTTATCCTCTTATGGCTTCTTTATGTGTTGATGAAAAGTAATGCTTATTTGCCCTTATTTTGATAATCTTTATGCATTATTTTATCATCCCCATGCTCTCGTGAACTTTGCTATCTTTTGCAGGTTCCATGACGGTCCTATGCACGGTGGGAGGCCCCTTGGCCAAGTATGGAAGCCATGGACAAAGGCAAGAGGAGAAAAAGGGAAGGAGAGGAAGCAAGAAAAGGAAGTGCAAGAGGAGGTGTGGCCGAACCTCTGAAAGGTTCGGTCGAACCTAGGTGTGGTCAAACTTTTGAAAAGTTTGACCGAACCTCCAAGGTGCAAAGAAGGCAGTGTCAAACCAGTTTTCAACAATTTTGCAAGAGAGGTCGAACCTCAAAAGTTCGACCAAACAAGGATCAGGGAGGTTCGACCGAACCTACCCAGAGTTCGACCGAACCTCCCTGAGTCCGACCGAACCTACCCAGAGTTCGGTTGGACCTTTTCCCGATCTCAGCCAATTTTGTACGGACTATTTAAGGTCCTTTTGAGATTGTTTTTTAAAAAAAAGGAAGGAAAACAGTAGAATAGTTTTCAGCAAAAACTCTCTTAGTTAGCACCTTAGTTCATTAAATTAGTTGATTTAGTTTTAGAAACTCTCAAAAAATCTAATCATTTGTAGAAGCAAACTTCAAGGATTATTCTCATATTTTCAGCAATTATTCAACATTTTTGAAGCTTCATTTTAGTAACTTTTCTCCTTCCACTTTACTTGGTTTCTTATTTATTTTGTTGTACCTTGTTATTTGAATCCCTTTTAGTTCTTTGATGATTGTTGTTGAATGTTAGTTCTATTTGTAGCAAGTTACTATTCCAAGTTTGTTGAGCAAGATAGAACCCTAAACTTTGATTTTGTGCTTTTCAATATGATGTGTGAGTAGTTCCTTAGCTAGGGGTTGGGTGAAACCCAACCTAATGGTGATTATGTGACTTTGGGAGTGTTTTTGATGATGGATTGTGATTAAAATGGATTATATGAGATTGCTTGTTAGTTCTTCATGATAGGAGTAATTAACCTAGATTATTGAACTTGACGACATGACATGTTTGGTTCGACATGGAAGTGTGGGTTGAATGTTTCATTACCTATTGCAATATGATTATGTATCTTTTGTTGCTAAGTTAATGAGGGATCTAAGCTTAGTGATTTGAGTTGTTTTCATATCGTTTGAAGTTGGTCTTGCATGTGGTCTTTGCTATCCCATTATCCTTGCTCCTCCCTATTCGCCTAATTGCTATTGGTTGAGTGAATCTCATTCCCCTAGTGATTTAATCCCTTGAATTCAACCTTTAGTTGTAGTTTGTTAGTTAATCACCACTCATACCTTGATTTCGATTTAGCTTGAGCGTTAAGATTATTTAGCAATTGATTCCCGTTCTCCGTGGACCGAACCCTTACTTGCCATTATACTTGTTTGAGTGAGGTGTTTGTTATAAATATGTTTAACCTAGCCTAGATTGTGCGACCGATTTAGCGCTTTTCATGTTGCTTATTATCATGTTAGTGAGGGTAAGCTAGATCCACAAGCCAAGAGGGGGTGCTTTGTTGGGTACGGGGATGGTGTGAAGGGGTTTAGAATTTATTCACCTTCGGAGGGTCGGGTCATTCTTAGTAGGGATGTTACTTTCGATGAAAACTCCATGTATTCAATTAAAAGTACGGAGACTTCGGATTTGGGAAGGGAAGGGGAGAACTTATCACAAACAGATGGGGTGCTTGAGGTGCATCAGTCTACCATTGCTAATTTACCTCGGGTACAATACATTAATGATGATGCCGATGTTCCAGTCCCACTTGAAACTGAGATTACTCCAACTCATCCTAACTCTGGGGAAGAGGTGGAGCAATCAAATCAGGGATCATCTAGTCAACCTAACACCATTCTTGAGAGGCCTAAACGAGTTATCAAGAAGCCTGTTAGATTGATTGAAGAGATGGAGGGAAGAACTTGCTGTGTTGATGAGTTGACAGGTTATGCATTGAGTGTAGCTGATGATGTAGAGTCATTTGAACCTGCCACATATAAACAAGCAATAAGTTGTAGTGAGTCGACACAATGGCTTGCTGCAATGGGTGAAGAGATGCAGTCTCTTTACAAGAACAGAGTGTGGGAACTGGTAAAGGTACCGGAAGGGAGGAAGCTTGTAGGGTGTAAGTGGATTTACAAGAAGAAAAAAAGGGTTATCAGAAACTGATCAAGTGTGTTTTAAGGCTAGACTAGTTGCTAAGGGATTCAGTCAGGTAGAAGGGGTTGATTTTGTGGAGATATTCTCACCTGTGGTTTGGCATACTTTTATCCGTGTGTTATTGTCAATTGTAGCACACTTTGATCTTGAATTGGAGCAGTTAGATGTTAAAACGGCTTTCCTTCATGGTGATTTGGAGGAGGAGATTCTGATGAAGCAGCCCGAGGGATTCGAGGTTCCTGGAAAAGAACATTATGCCTGCAGATTGCTAAAGTCATTGTATGGACTTAAGCAATCCCCCCGACAGTGGTACAAAAGGTTTGATTCTTTTATGGTTTCGCATGGTTTTGATAGGAATTCATATGATTGTTGTGTGTATCATAGTAAACTGGAAAATGGTTCCATGATTTATCTGTTGTTATATGTTGATGACATGCTGGTTGCCACAAAGAATAAATCTGATATTACTAGATTGAAGGAGTTACTTAACTCGGAGTTTGACATGAAAGACTTAGGTGCAGCTAGGAAGATTTTGGGTATGGAGATCTATCGAGATCGAGCTAGAGGTAAGCTTTTCTTGACTCAGAAAAGCCACATTGAAAAGATTTTGTATCGTTTTGGGATGGAAAAATCAAAGCCTATAAGTACGCCAACTACTGTTAGCTGTAAGTTGTCTTTGTCTATGTCACCTCAAACTGAGGAAGAGTTGACTTATATGTCTAGAGTTCCATATGCCAATGCAGTTGGCTGTTTGATGTATGCTATGGTCTGCACTAGACCAGATATTTCGCATGCTGTTAGTGTTGTAAGCAGGTTTATGGCTCGACCTGGAAGGGAACAATGGCATGGGGTGAAAAGGATTTTTCGCTATTTGAGAGGGACAACTGATATTGGTCTTGTGTATGGGAATGGTAAGGAGTGTTTGGTGACTGGCTACAGTGATTCTGATTATGCAGCTGATGTGGATACCAGGAGGTCCGTGACAGGGTATGTGTTTACCTTGGGTGGTTCTGTGGTTAGTTGGAAGTCTACATTGCAGTCTTCGGTTACGTTGTCTACTACTGAAGCTGAGTACATGGCTTTAACTTCTGCAACTCAGGATTCTATTTGGCTCAAAGGTCTTGTAGGTGAACTGGGTATTGCACAGGATTTTGTTACGGTGTATTGTGATAGTCTAAGTGCCATTTGCTTAGCTAAAGATCAAGTGCACTATGATCGGACCAAGCACATTGATGTCAGGTATCATTTCTTACGTACTGACAAGAGGATTAAGGTGAAGAAGATTGGGACTGCTGACAACCCGGCTAATTTCTTCACTAAGCCTATTCCATTTAGTAAGTTCAAACATTGCTTGGACTTGCTAAATATCGATTACTATGTGATGTAGTGCGCCTTTACAGGCGGTATTGGGGAGCTCCTGGTGTAGGTGTGTTGGCCTTAAGGTGGAGCTTGCATGGGGCTTGTGATGCAGGTGGAGCATTATGAGTTGTTATACTTGGAGACGAGTATGTGATGGGTCTTGGTTAAAGGCTTATCGGGATGAATCTTGGTTGGAGACTTATCAGGATGTACGGCTTATGCATGAGCTTTTGCATCGGGTTAAGTTTGAGATATGTTTCACTATGTGATTGATGGGATCGTGTTAGCTGACTACGAGTTCTCGTCAAGGTGGAGATTGTTGAAGAAAGTGACTCGAATCGCAGGAAACCTTCACCGCCCAATCGGGCGGCCCTTGCCCGGTCGGACCGGGCAGCGAAGAGAGGAATGCAGAAGAGGGCAGCCACGAAGACCTCCACCCGCCCGATCGGGCAGACCCTGCCCGGTTTGATCGGGCGGTGTGGGGTAGATGGTGTAAGTTGGCAGCCTGGGCAAATTCAAGAAACCCCCATTGCCCGATCAGGCGGCTCTTGCCCGGTCGGACCGGGCAGTGAGGGGATAGCTTGGTAGAGTGCACTCAGGAAAATCTCCCTAATGAGTTTTGACTTTCTAGACTATAAATCATTATATGAAAGAAAAGGGCTCTGCAGCTGTTAGGATCTATTGAAAAGAAGTCTTTATTCAGGAGATTAAGAAGAGAAAAAGAGAAGAAAAAAAAAATCTGAAATTGATAGAGTTGAAGTCTGTTATGAATTGATGTTCTGGAGCCTCAGAGCAACTAACCTTGAGGCTGATGACTGCTATACTGCAAAATTAAGCAATGCTAGTATACAAAATCTGGTCCTAAGGCACATAAGATAGTGTGTCAAGATGAGCAGTATCCATAGAAATCTACACTGCCGGAGAAAGAAGCTTGTCGAAACACAATGCTACAACTACTGGACCCGCCATATCTCCAGCAGCACAACCTGTGAGATCACATGGAAAGTAAGGATGACGGCACACTGTAATGGAAAACTTACATAGAGGGGGCACAGTGGAGTAGAAAATAAAAATCCTATTGAAATTTGGCTATATATAAAGAGCTCCAAACTGAAATAACATCTAGCTGAGGGGTTTGTGGTAGTATTGAAGTTCTTACCAAGCCATTGACCAGATTTAGGATGTATGTCACGTGTCAATGACGCACCAAGGCCTGCCCCGATGGCAGCAAAGATCAATGACGCAGTGCATTTGAGGGATACAGCATATATCTTCCGACCAAGAAGCTGAAGTTCCTCTGTTGTATTAACTTCTTCTATATCATCCTTAGAATACCAAAATAGACGCAAGATGGTTTTGTATACATCGTATCCAACTTGAAAAATCCAAGATGCTGCCACTCCTAGACAGTGAGCTGCTCCAATGGGAAAATAAAAATTCACCCCCAAGCAAGAATCAAGCAGAGATAAAGTCAGAATTGAAATCTCAAAAAGGTAAGTAAGAGGGAAACTTTATAATCAAAGAATCACCTCTGGCAGTTGTTCTAGTAACAGCACACATGTAAGAAGTTATTGGCAGTCCTCGCTCTGCCTTACGCACAGAAGATTTAGAAGCATCTACAGACAAATGGCAACGCAATATATAAATTGGTGTCAATAAATGTTCATTTTTTCCCTGCTTATATATATACAGCATGGTGCAAATAGCAAAGGTAAAGTGGAAAATTAGATTAGCTAAGTATACAGCATACCTTTGATAAGCTTCCATGCCATCCGTTGGGAGAAATAAGAGACGGCTAGTCTTTCTAACACCCTCCTTGTAGTAATGACAGTACTCTGAGATTTAGGGAAAAACGGACAGTCTCAGTGCAAAACAAAGAACCACTTTATTACAATATGACTATACAAGGAAAGCACACACTTTATCACAACATGAATATGCAACGAAAAGGGCAAAGACTCTTCTTTCATTTTTGAGTGATTGGTACAATTTGTGAAAAAAGAAGTTTAAGTACCATCACAGAGCAAGACGGAGACAGAAAGATTGAAGCTAAAAACTTGCAAGAAAGATATGCTAGTGACTTACACAACAAAGCATTAGTCCTAAAATGATTTGGGTATGCTAAAGAGGCTCAAAGCTAGAAGAGCGGGAGGTAACCAGAAGAGAGAGCAATAAAAGCTACATTAGTTCTTTATTTCTTTGGGACAATAAATATGAATAGGGAGATATGTTATCAGTGGGAATTAAACATAGGGAGAATTAATAGAAAGAGAAAAATGTTCATGTAAAAGGAGAAGTACTAATTCGATTGGCTTAACTAGAACCTGAACTGCAAAGAACCATTGTAATCTCAACATACTTATCATATCAAGATTGAAACTCTCTCCTAATATACGGAGATTAGCAATCATAAACTGCAAAACTCGATGCAAGGCCTCAAAAAGTTCTATTAGATCAAAATTTCAATAATGGTACTTTGGCTCACTTCTGACAGCCTGCCAATTGAGAGACACCCTTAATTATCAAATCTAGCTAACCTATCCTTTATACAAGAAATATATCATGATTCATAGATAATTACGGCAGATAAATGAAGCAATTTATTGAGAAGGTAAGCAGACTAAGTAGAAAACCTTGCAGTTATTTGGCTATAATTAAAAACCAATTTCACATCAGACAACTGAAACCTATGTATATTGGATATTATCAAATACATAGAGACAAAGGTTGCCCACAAAATAACATAAGCACGTACACATTGGATATAATCACAGTACAAGAGAAAGTAGCTAGATCTCACATAAATTACTATTCAATGGCCTAAAGTTGTATTTGACAAAAAAAGAAGACATTGTTAAATATGGAATAGTAAAATACAACAAACCTCGCGAAAAGTTTGCCTGACTGCCTTGTGGAAGGGAGTAATCAAGTCTACATGCCTCTCTTCTGAATTATCAGCAAGGAAATCTTCATCATCATCCTCCAATGCCGCACGAGGCTCCAAAAGTGGTAAATAAAACATTAAAAATGATCTCAAGGCTGTAAGCGCAAATGTACTTGGATGAAAGGCTGAGAAAAGTGATTTTAGTTCATAGTTATAGACTTTTCCAGAGTATGATAGGGATTCAGGCTCAAAAGTATATCTAGAAGCGTCATTATCCTTGGAAACATGCTCATCATAAGCCTCAGTGATGTGATCCACATCCCATGTTGTACCAGCATCACAATAAGCAATTCTGTTATTGCTGTAGACCATTATATAAAGTTCATTAGGTGAACAAAGAACCTATAAATAATACATCAAATCCCAATCCCTAAAAAATAAATAGCCAAGTATTAATCCCAAACCAGAAGCTATTTATCTTAGGAAAACTGCTTTTAATTGTACCACAAATGAAAGTGTATAAATTCGACAATAAAATGAAACAGAACAAAGACTGAAACATAGTATTGTTTTGTTAGAAAGGTCAATTATGGCAAGGCATCAAAATTTTCAAGACTTGGACGCAATAGCCTCTTAAATTTGTCCAACAGAAATCAAGAACCAAATCATTGACAGCTACGCCGTTTAAAGCTTCTTTCTTTCCAACTATTTTGTAACCAGTATATCACCATTCAATAAAAACTCTTCAGCTCAAAAATACAAAGCAGTAGACACTATACATGAGATAATAATAACACAGCAGTATAATCAAATCCTCTACTAAATACTGAGGTTCTATTGCACTACGGCTAACAGTCACATGCCCACTATGATTGACAGATACAAATGCAGCTTGAAGATGAATTTTAGAACACGGCTTAGTAAGAGTGTAAACACCCAATGTGCAGAATAGTTCATGTATCCGACCTCGCCTTACAATTTCAAAAGATCTCTAAAGTAGGAGTACACATAACAGTTCAATTTAGTTCAGTTACTTACAATCAAACCAATGAGAAAGATTACAACTTTATAGCTCGTATAGTAGGAATACACTGATATAACCCACTATCCATATTCTTTAACAGAAAAGGCTCGAATTTACTCGAAGACGGACATCGCTAATCAAAGTCTACAATCAAACAACCCCATAAACATAAGGGAGGCAGGAATATATGAAAATCTTCATCCACACTGCTTACAAATAACCAATTTACTCGTTTACTCTATTCAATTGACAATGTTCCAACCATATTATATCAATTAATATGCATATTAATATTAAAATCAAGACATACCAACATCAATTAACCAAAACCCCATTCCAAAGTATATAAAACAACATCAATTAACCAAAAACCCATTATACGATCTCAATTTTTTATAATATTAAACTACAATTAGGAAAAAAAAAATAAAAATTACCTTCCAAGAAAAGCCTTAAACCCAAAAGGGTAAGAGGCAAGAACAGAAGCGGCAGCGCCAGAGACTGCAGCTTTAGCAGATAATGAACCAGCTGAATGCAAAGTATGTGTTGAATAAAAGTTGGGATTTTTCCTCATCAGATCTAATATTAGAGCAATTCCTGACATTTTTCAATGATTTTTATAAACCCCCTTTGTTAAATTTGATCTCAAACCCCAGAAAACAAAAATACCCAATTCAATCAACTCTTTTTCACTCAAATCAATTCAATAAATCCCACAAAAAAAATTGAGGATAATTAAATAAAGATTGAAACTTTGGCCCTTTGGGCACTTATTTTTTCCTTTTTTGTTTTTTTTATTTTTTATTTTTATTGTATTGATTGGTTTTAAAAGAATTATATCATGAAGAAGAAGTTAAGGTGTAGAGAACTAGAGCAGTGAGTTGGGGGGGAGAGAGAAAAAGGTCGTTGGAATTTGTAATAAGTTTTGGGTTTGAGGGTTTTAACTAGAAAGATTAGCTTAAGCTTAAATTAAGGCTTGAGCTTTAAATCTTTAATCCTAGTAGACTTCTGACCAATCTAGCTTTTAAAGTTGAACACTTGAACTGCTCTTATTGTCGGTTTCTTGTTCGTCTTAATTCTTAAGTTTCCTCTATAATGAAAATCATTAAAGTGATTAGTGATTGATTATCTAATAATCATGGGAGATTAAAGTATTAAACAAACCCTCTATTAAGGAGTTTTTGAGTTAAACCTAAATAGATTATAATTAAATAGATACTCCGTATGTTATGATATTATTCAGATTTCATTAAAAAAAAAAAAATTAGGAACCTATACATATTGTTATTAAATTATTAGCATATTTATATATTTTTTTTAAATTTTCTCTAATGTAATTTGATTTAATTACTAAAATATATTAATCTCAAACGGTGCTTTTTCTGTGTGGTTGCCACACCATGTGGCCGAAATTACATATTCAGGGGTTACTTATTTAGTTGTTACTCAGTCGGTCAAGGGTTACTTATTATGGGGTTATTCAGTCAGTTAGTCTGTTTTCACCGGGGTTACTTATTAAGGGTTACTCAGTTGATTAAGGGTTACTGATTTTCGAGTTACTCAGTCAGTTAGCATGTTTTTTGTGTGAGAGTAACCCCTAACCGATCGAGTAACCCCTGATCGACTGAGTAATCCCTGAATAAGTAACTCATGACCGACCGAGTAATCGTTGAATAAGTAATACCGGGCATACGGTGTAGCCAGCTACATATAAAATTTGTGAATCTCAAAAATTAAGCTTTTCACCAATTAATAATATAAGGTTGAGTGAGATTTTACACAATTTGAAATGGATCACGAATAGGTTTATCAACAAATATGAGTGGGTTGTTTGTAAGTCTAAACAATAAACAAACCATGGAAATTTTGCTAGCAGATTATGTTATTAGCTTTTTTTTTCCATATAATATATGTGTGTGTTGTTTCCTTAAAGTATATTTTACGCATCTAATTCCTTTTACCTTAACTCTTTAAGGCATATAACTTCTTATACGCTCAAATTAGTTAATAGGGATGATTCAAATTAATTCACAATTAAACTAAGTATAGATGAGTTCATTACGTGAACCATAAACTAACATAAGTTAGGTTCATGGATAATTAACATCGAAGTAAGATGGTTTTGAAAAGTCAAATATTAGTGGATCAAGTTCATGCAATTCCAATTTTTAAAATATCATGTTGAACTTTATAGGTGAAATTCAATTTATAATAAAACTCTTGAATTTCGATGGAATAATTAAAAAAAATTAAAATGATTGCATAATTGAGTATTGCTTTCAGTTTTTTACTTTAAATTTAAATTCATAAGCAAAATTAGTTCGGATCAGGAAAAAAAAAAAAAAAAAACAAAACACGTACAAGTGTATAACCTCAAATCTCAATTCAAATCTTCAAAGTAGTACGTACACTGTACACAGACACAAGGTACACAACTCAAATTCTGCATTAGACTTTTGTGCATTTTATTCAAACTATTGCCGCCCACAATTCTTACCAATTCTAACTCAATTGAATTCTTCCAGGAAAATCAATATGAACCCTAATTCCATCAAACGATTCAAACCCAAATTATCGAATTAATCTTCGAATCTAAAATCCAAATATAATTAATTTGGGGTTTCCGGAAAAGGGGAAATTAGGGTTCATAATTTACACTCAAATTCCAGAAAATGCAATTAGGTGATCTTAACAAAGTTTGGGAAATTAGAGCTTTGAAAAGAAAGCCGCGACAAGATGAAGCAAAGCAAATTCTTGAGCGCATTGCTAAACAGGTTCAACCAATTATGCGCAAACATAATTGGCGGGTTAAAGTTCTCTCTGAAATGTAGTATGTCTCCCGCCTTTTTTGATTTTTTTTCTTTTTTTTTTTTCCTGATTTTTACATTCTTTTTGTTTAGTGTAAGTGTGAATTTTGTTGTTAAAAATTCCAAATTTGTTGGTTTTTGAAGGATTGGAGCTAATATTTCTGTTTTTTTCATGTTCAATTTAAAGTGGTTCCTAAATACCTATGTTCATATTGTTGATTGTTGAAGAATGGTTGTGTTTTTAGGTGATGTTATTTGAACTTTCGATTTTCTTTCGAGTTTGATAGTATGTGGTAGGAAAGTGTAGATGGTTGTTAGGTGATTGTGGCATGATTTTAAATTTTGTTGGTTTTTGTTTTGTTGCTGCATTGCTGTTCTTGATGTATAGACAATGGGCTCTTTATAATTGAATTGTAGCTTGTAGATCATGTACATTTTATAGCACTCTTGAGCTTTGTCCCCACTGCTGAACCTCGCGCCATTGTACCTAGGTTCGAGAAAAAACGAATTGTGCAGTTGAGTATACAGGATGAAACCTTTCAGGTTTCTAGCACCCTATTGTTTTTTCTGTTATGTTATACTAGGGACAAGCATGGGTTCCTTGGATTGAGTAGAAATCTGAGTGTTGCAGCACATACACACGCATACAATGTTTATTTTTCAGATCTTTGGGGTTTGCCTGGATGTTTAATTTCTATATTGCATCTCATCGACTTAATAGAAATTCACTTGCTGGCCTTGCAGTCCCAAGAGGAATGAACTTCTTGGATTGAATGTTAATCGTGGGGTAGAAGTGAAGTTGAGGCTTCGGAGGCCTGGCAGGGAGTTAGAGTTTTACTCATTTCATGAAGTGTTGGATACAATGCTTCATGAGCTTTGCCATAATGCCCATGGCCCTCATAATGCGAGTTTCTATCAGCTATGGGATCAGCTTAGAAAGGTCAGCATCAAGTTTCATACATAGTTTTAGTTATGTGACAGTCTCTATGAGCTTATGAAGTGGAAGCGTTTGATTTGAATGTGTGAGCTGACTATAAAGTAACATTTTACTTTCTAGAAACCCTAGTTCATACAACATGAGTTTATTAAATGTTATATAAAATTTTAAATTCAAATATATGGCTGGACCATAACAAATCAAGGTTCTTTTTGGGCATCAAAATCTGTTCGTTTAAATAATATTTGCTCTCTGCTTAGTTACCAGATATTCATCAAAGGAATTGCCGATCCCCTTAGGGTAGTTAAACTCATGAGTTGTTACTTGGGGACTCTTCAATACATTTTTCATCTGTGTATTTTGTGCAGAATGGTTTTACTTAGTTTACCCAAGGCTGTAAAATAAGCCATTACATATTTACATAAGCAGGTTTTGTAGTTACTTTTCCTCGTCATTTACTTTTTCCCCAACAAACGCAGGAATGTGAGGAATTGATGTCCAAGGGAATATCTGGCACAGGAGAAGGCTTTGATCTTCCTGGAAAACGTTTAGGTGGGTTCTCTCGTCAGCCACCTCTAGCTTCCCTCCACAAAACGACCCTGGCTGCTGCTGAAAACAGAAAACGTCTCAATTCCCTTCTACCATCTGGACCTTTACGGCTTGGTGGTGATAAAAACATAATGTCTTCGTTAAGCCCTGTTCAAGCTGCTGCCATGGCAGCTGAAAGGAGACTACAGGATGAAATATGGTGCGCTTCCGTTTCTGGTGGCTTTGCTGAAGATTTGGGGGATTCTGATCTCTTGGAAACAGTAGTGCCCTGTGGGCCAGCTGCTGCTAGTGCCAGTTCAAATGCCTCTGATATTAACAATGTACATTCTGGAGCTGCAGCATCTTGTAACAGGTCTCAGAATAATGTTACAAATCTCATTGATTTAAGCAACAATGTAAATTCTACCTCAATTGATGTTCGTGGCACCAAATTAAGTAAAAGATCCATTTGTTCCCATGTCAGTTCATCTGCTAGTGCCAGTTCAAATTCTAATAATGTCTCTGGAGCTGCAGCATCTCGGAAAAGGTCTTGGAATGGTGATATTACCAATCTCATTGATTTAAGCAACAATGAAAATTCTGCCTCAGTTGATGCTTGTGGCATTAAATTAAATAAAGGATCCATTGGCTCCAATGCCAGTTCATCATCTTTATCCATGAGCGTCTCATCCTCTGGGTTAACTAATCTTGATGCGGAGAACACACATGGAGAGTCTGCCACATGGACTTGTGAAACATGCACCCTGTTGAATCCTGTGAGTTACCCTTTAGTAATTTATGTGTATTTTTCTGATATCTTGCATTTTGTTAAATGGCACTCTGCATCAAAATTTTGCTTTAGTTTATCCATTGTTTGATTATCTACTTACACAACCAGAATGTTTTTGTTTTTGTTTTATTTTTTTTTTCCATTCACGTCATTGGTTAGTATGATCACATTAAGCATAAACACTATGTTTCGTAATTTACATCATTGGATGAACAATATTTGTAGCAGGTTAAGGGCAAAATTGATCAATTTTTAGCCTAGGGTTTTTGTTTTTTTACAATTTTCTTAATATATAATGAAACTTCAGCATGCAAACATCATGGAGATGGAGGTGGTATATTGTACTCGGTATTCATTAATGTTAATCATGAAAATTTTGCAGCCACTGGCTCTCGTATGTGAGGCATGTGAAACCCTGAAGCCGAAAGATATATCAGTGAAGTATAAATTCTGGTCCTGTAAATTCTGTACCTTGGAGAATTGCGTGAAACTGGAGAAATGTTCAGCATGTGGTGAATGGAGATACTCACGAGGTCCTCCGTTGTCATCATTGCCTCCTAATCTCGGCACTTGACAAGAACAGTTGAAGTTAGCTTGTTTTGGAAGTATGTAAATCTCTCAGTTGCTATATTTCTGCCAATGCATGCTTATGCATATTTGACTTGGTTTATTTATGAGATGGTCTTTTAGGGCTCCTGTTGATTCAAAGATGCTGCTGAAAAGCTACGAGAAAGATAGTGAATATTTTTGGTACTTATTTGTAAATTGGGCTTCGTTAAGTCTCATATTGGTCGACTAATTGTAGAACTAATTTCTACATAATTTTGATACTCGCTCCCCAAGAGATGCTGAAGCTGTAAAGATGACATTCATTGTGCCTATTTTGGTTAATTTTTTTCAATCAAGGAGAAAGAATATGTGATTTTCTACCTAGTAAATGAACTTTTCGTTTTCCCAACTATTTTTTGGCTAGTAGTTTTTAACCCGTCTACAACAGCTTTTGGAGGATTTGGCTCCTTGCACATTAGATTCACAAATTTCAAATTTAATCCACTACTTGTCACAACATTAGTTGGATTGATTACAGATTTTGTTTGGATAATTGGATGACGTCTAAATACACAGCAAGTACAAATTCCAAGTTAAAACTTTGGGTAATATTTTTTTTTTTGGTTGTAGACGGGATTTGATCTTATTCATAAATCATTGAGATTAACTGATATTTATAACATTTGCAAGCAGAGGAAATTGACCATGTAGCAAAAATACTTCTTTAGCAAGTAGCTACTATTCAAACAGGAGCCCTTATCGTACAGAAAAATGTACCAAAGTGCATCTGAACTGAACCTTTTGGTGGCAACACTTCCCCTATTTTCATTGAACTAGCAGTTTTTACAGGAATATAAGCAATTATACAGCTTGCATATTTTTTTGGTGGAAAATAAAGCTTACAAACGCTGGAAAAATTAACAAAGCTAACTTAATTCTGCAAATTTTTAACACAAAAAAATCCATCGAGACAGGCTTTTTGATCTTCATCTGCAACCACTGAAATCTAGCAATTTTTACAGGTCCTGGAAAAAGAAAACAATGTCAGTCTGGTACATGAACATATAACGGCAAACTTTGTAGCAAGATAAAAGTTATTCAAGCCATCATGATTATATATCTAGTTCCAACTCAAATCGTATTAAGCCATCAAAATCATGGCTGTCATATATAAATCTAGAGTCCCTTAAACATATGCGTATTTTGAATGGTCGTTTGATCTCCCAAGTTCCTCCAGCAATCAAAGTTTAATAAGGTGATAGTTTAATGTTAAACTAGTTTTGAGTCATTCAGTCCGAAAAGTAGACTGATGACTTGAGCAGTCTAATACAATAAGTAGACCTTGAGAGTTCTTACCCAAGATCTTCAGAGCTTAACTTCCACATCGACACCTGCAGGGAGATCAAGTTGCATCAACGAGTCAATTGTCTGGGCAGTTGGGTACAATATGTCAATAAGGCGCTGATGAGTTCGGATTTCAAAGTGGAATCGGGCATCCTTGTGCACATGGGGTGATTTGAGTACACAATATATCCTCTTCTTTGTTGGTAATGGTACAGGCCCCATTGTTTTTGCATTTGTCGTCCTTGCAGCATCCATTATCTGCTTGCAGGAGTCTTCTATCAAGGGGACCCAGTAGGACCTCAGCTTAATTCTTATCTTCTGCTTTGGAGCCATCTGAAATTACACATAAACTTACCTTAAGCAAAGATTTCAGTTTAAACCAGTCAAATATAAGGAAAAGATATTTACGATGTCTAGAGTCTCCCAGGCTTCAGGGTGTTACTTGGATCTTAAAAAAGTAATTGTGTCAACACTAAACACTAAATTTGTTAAATTCATTTTTCCAAGCTGAAAGCATGTCAGAAAATTGGAGTGCAAGAAAAAAGTTCTTGATGAAGAAAGTGTGATCGTCTCAAAAGCGATTTCAGACACTTCAGAGAGGGATTTGCAATAAAAACACTTTTGATAAGCTTTCAATGTCAGTTTATAAATCAGCTAGGAAGTGAGATACTTAGATGGGTTGGATAGAAGATAGCCAAAACTGCAAAAGGGCTTACAACTGTTAAAACGTTTATGGCAAACATTAGATGAGCTATGTTAGAAGTTGTGCTTGAATTGCATCTATTGGTGATGTATGGAAGGTACAGGCATATAGCATGAACTAACAAGGTATTGTCTGATCGTCAGAATGTTTGAACAATACAGAGACTGTGCTTATAGAAGAGTGAGCTCAATTAGGCAAAGAAGAAAGCAAGGGAACTATACGTAGAAGACCTGCTTAAGTTGCATCTGTCTATGAAGTATGAAGGGAAGGGCATGGTAGGAAAAAAAAAGAGCCAGAAAAATGGATGCAATCATGAACGAGAGTATGTTTCAACTCTCAAGCAGGATCAACATCAAATTTGATGGTGAAATTAATTGTAATCTAGTCTAATCTTCCATGGGTTTGTTCCTGATTATTGTTTGTTGCAATAGAATTAAGCTGCTTTCATTGAAAAGAGCTTAGAGGTATTTGTAATTCATTCGTGTCTTTGAAGTTTGTATTTCTCTGTCCTTTTCTTCTAAGGACTTCAGACTTGGGATAGGGGTTGCTCTGATTTTAATGTCTTTGGAGGGTGGTAAACCACCATCCGTATATGAACGAAATCAAATCATTGCAGAATAATACAAAACAAATGCTAGTCATTCAGAATTTGTGCCCCCCCCCCCCCCCAACCCCCTCCTATCCACAGAAGAAAAGGAAAAAGATTCAGGGTTAGAGATGAACAAAGCAACTCAAAGCTGTATTTCCTGCTATAGCAGTGTAGTCTTGCAACATTATCTTCTCTGTTCAATGATCTATACTCAGCGCAACAAAAGGACTCTTAATGAGAGAACTACTTACGAACCACGGCTTGTGTGAATATTGAAAATCAGCTTTTGACTGTCATCCCAATTTACAATTCATCTTCACTATCTAAGCATAGAGGATGACTCTAGACACAGCGATGAAGAGGTTCACAACTTTCAATGACATGTAGGTTCAACAAGGAAAGGCAGGCAAAATTAAATTTCATAGTGATGCATTAGATTATCACATCTATATAAGACTATAATGCTAGAAAACATAAAGGTCTTAAGTTTGTAGTCTATATACACTCAAGATACTTATACAACCTGGAAACATGGTTGACTCCAGAAACTTGTTCCAAGCACCCTTACAGTGAAAGTGACAAGACATAAGAAAAAAGAGCTTAACTATGGAACATCGATGGCAAATTTTTGCGTGGGTTTAAGCTTTATACACTAGCTATCTTTAAGTTATTCAACATGAAATTTTCGAAATAATTTAACTCTGTAGCATCAGGAATAGCAACCAAGGGAAGAAAAGCTCAATACCTGATCAGAGTCAGTACCAATGCTGAGAGTGGAAGTCTCAGAACCATCCTACACAACAGAATAAAACAACCATAAGGAAAGAAGAAACAAACTATTACCTTCATCTTTGACAAAAACAACATAATCTATCATAATGTCACACCTTACACAAGCACACCAGCAAAAAAAACACAAATCTTGTTACTCTCAATTTTCATTGCACCCCGACACCAAAATACTAGAACACACATGCCCGCACACACATACACACATCAACAGGAGACTGCTGCAGTGTAAATGACCCACTTAAGATGCACTTATATCACAATTACATTCCACAACAAGCACATTATTCCAAGACATATTCCTCTTAAGCTAACGAATAAAACCAGGAATTCAAAGGGATTTTTTTTTTTCCACACTAAAACTATGCACATAACATATAAATTTAACTTCATTTCATATTAAAACTTAGCAAAAATTTCTCAACTACAAGCTCACAAGTAAAACCAAGAAGCACTATATAGCAAATTTCAGAACATCAGAGCAAATTAATGATTTAATTATCTAAAATCAAAATTATTATATACACATTTCACAAAAACAAACAATTTACAAAATTATGATTTTCTCATCTCAAAATTCAGCACAAATTACTCATTATATACCAAATTTAAGAATATCTAAACAAAGCAATGACTCAATTATCCAAAAATAACAAAATTATCAAATACCCATTTCACCAAAATATGCAAATCACACAATTAAGAAATACCCATCTCAAAATTCAGCACAAATTACTCACTACAAGTTCAAAACCAAGAAACTAACACAAATAATACAATAAATCCCTATATTAAACCAGAAAATCAGACCTGAAATGAATCTGGGGAAGTTTCGACAGCCTCCAAAGTTTCAGGAGCAGCAAAAGTAGTGAAATTAGAGGAGTTGGAGAAGGTGGATGATTGTTGAGTAAGAGTTAGGGTTCTTCTGAGGTTTAAGAGAGAAGGAGAGGTAAAGTCAAGTTTGGTTGAAGAAGAAGATGTATTACGAATTGTAAGAGGAGAAAATAAAGCAGCTGAAATCGAAGAAGTCGCCATTGTTGTCACCCAAACACGCCTCTATCTCTTCTCTCCTCCCTTAGCCTAGTGGTTTGGTTTTACAGGGTTATGTTATCCGAAAACTTTCTTTTCTTTTTCTTTTTTATTATTTTTTTCCAATTGTTTTTAAAGGATTATTTTTTTAAAAAAAAATAAATTACATCCTCCGTTCTTTTACAGTTGACCCGCTTTGACTTTTACAAGAAAAAATATATACATGCAAGATTTTTTTGAATTTGTCTCAATGAGTACTATCATAATGTATAACTTTTTTAATTTTTACTTATGAAGAATTAAACTTATTAATCGTTAAAGTTTTGCATTGACAAGCGTGATAAAATAAACAAGTCAAGTAAAAAAAACAGAGGAAGTATTTATTAGACTTTTGCTTATTTGGCGGTCTGTAATCTTTACAAACCGCTACTATTAGCCTATGGTCATTTTACAGGCTACGAAGTACAAACACATTTCAGGCAACAATCTAGTGATTATAATGACTTTTTTTTTCTTGGATAGATGAAGCATTTTAGCAAATAACCATATTAAACGTTGTTGTGATGTATAAGAGTGGGCCACATAACTTTGGTGTCTGATTATGTAAAGGGCTTCTTAGCATGAAAGTATGGAAGTGTATGAATGTAAAGTAGTCTAGTTGGTAATAAAATAAGCGAAGGAATGCCTAAGAATGAGTAATGTTTGCGTCAAACATTGCATATTGTTAGATTATTGTAGAAATATAGGCGAGATTCAATTTCAGCTCATACTTTAACCGATTGAAGTAGTTGGTGTCCTCCATTTGTGATTCATATGCAATGAAGAGTAATATTACATTTCAATGATGTAATATGGAGAGTCAAGCATTTAAAAACTAATTAATTTAACTAGTTTATTAAATTGTTTAAATCAACTTCTTGACATAAAAGAGAATACTTATAATCTATTCTCTTAATGATGAGTAACTTATCTATATATCGTGAATTAAAGGACATAAAAGAGGATATCTTCCAAAAAAAAAAAAAATCATCCTATAATTTCTATAGTTGTTCATAGAACAATATACTCCATATCCTTTATGAGACCTTAAGTCAGTTCAATCAAATTTCTAAGAGGTTCTCTTACTTCTCTATACTTTAATGTTTTATCAAAATTTTCAAGAGTAAAGAAGATATAGAACAAACCATTAAGCATTGCCATTAAATTGTACTTCATATGAACCAACAAGCTACACAAGTTAGCATGCATCCAGTGCACAGCTATTTTGCCTATTTACTTTAGATGTAACTATGTAACATAACATTTTCAATAAGCTTAAATATTGACTTGTACACAAAACTTTGAAAATGGATTTATTGTAAGTCAAATCATTCTTATGAACAAATAGTAACATTGTCATATTGACATACATCTTCTTTGAACGAGACAATGATGAAGTTTCTTGAGCAAATAGAATTTCTTGGGCGTGACATGCACACATGTGATATGCTTACTGAATTAAAGTATATTCACAAAATCATACTAACGATAAATAAAGTACGTTATACACTCATCATCTCTTATTCAAAAGTTGAATTGTCGAGAGTTTTATTCCTATATAATTCTTATATACATCTTTCTCTTTTTCTATCAATTAAGGCGTTGAGAGTTTGATTCTTATAGAAAACTGATTTCCTCTTTCAAACACCCACACTAAGTAGACTCTACATAAACCAATCCAATATACACACATTCTTTATTTTTTCGAAATTGTTATTAGAGTTTAAGACTATATGTAGAAGTCTAGGTTGTAAATGCATTGAAGGTGTGATTTTATACAAACATTTTTAGATACTTAAAACCCACATTAATGGCAAGTACAACGGCATAGTGCTTGCTCAAATAGAAAATTTTCATTTTTCCCATGACTCTTTGCCTCACTTCATTATTTTATAGGCTCTTACAATATGAATGAAACAGTAAAAAAAAATCAGCAAAAACATTAATATTAACTATTTAAGGCAGTTATTTTAACTCCTTCTAGCTTCCTCTTTAATAACTACCCCATTAAAATTCACTCATAAAAATATTTTTTTGAGGGAAAGGATATAACCATAATTAAACTTTAAATTATTTATTAAAAATTAAAATCAAGAACATGTAACCATTTTCTTTGCTCTCAAGTTTAACCTCACTTTCTTAACTACTCATTCTTTCACTGAACTTTTAGAACAATCTCAAAAAAATGCAAATTCTCAACTCCTCCATTATCACTACAATTTCATCTTACCCAAAATATAAATTTGGGATTATAATAATTCTAACACTCTTTTTATGACACCCATTTTTCATCAAATTAACACAAAAATAGCAGAAATTAACCAGCATTTACACTCAAAAATTAAATTAGTTTACCACCGAAGTGTCACACAAAGTAGACGCTCCAAGTATTAAATTCTCTCTCCTTTTTCACATTCCCATCAAAACCAACAATACCCACTTCAAATTTCATCAAATCCTTCAATTTTAGCAATTACCCACACAAATCCACATAATTTGAGCTATGTTACTGAGAAAAGTACAGATACTCTGTTTTCTGGGTGTTTTAGTTGAGTTGGGATTTTGTCAAAATTTTACCAGAAGTTTTGCAAGAGATTATAATTATATAACATGGGATGATATTAAGGTTGATGATTATAAATATTTGGTGTCAAACAGTGAGATTAAAGATAAGCTAAATTGGAATAATAGTGGGGTAATTGTGGTTGATCAAAGTGGAAAAACAGGGGATTCAATTACTGTTCAAGGTGCTGTTGATTTGATTCCTTCTGGGAATTCTCAGAGAATTAGGATTCTAATTCTTCCTGAAATTTACAGGTATTTTGTAAATTGAAATTTGATGATTTTTGCAGAATTTTGTATGTTCATTATTTTTTTTGTGCAATTTTTGTTTCTAGATTTTCTGCGGTTACTGAGTTGGCAGTTCTGGTGTTTTGAGTCGTATTTTTGGAGCTAGTGGGTGTTTACCGCTCGACAGTTACGCTGGACTTTTTTCTTTTTCTTTTTTTTTTTTTTTGTAAATTTTTTTTTTCTATTTTGTTTTTTTGGAGCGGAAATTTAGGTCGGGTGCTTTTATTGCAAATCATGATTCGCCAAAACAAGATTATTTCGAGGGAATGAGACTATACATGACTAACTCGAGTTTCGAACAACTATGAGTGTTTCATCTTGCTACTAGATGAACCACAAAGTTAGATTTTGCTTCCCCCGCGTTTTTTTTTTTGTGGAAAGGAAAAACTTCGTACCTACTAAGTTCTAACTTGGGAAATATTTTGGGAATTGCTTGTTGAAGTGAACGAGACATTTTGGTTATTGATGGAAGTAGTATGATTTTATATGAATGAAGAAAATTAAACAATATGTATCGATAATTTACTATTCTCCTTTTTTTTTTTTTTTTGCTACGTACTTTATATCAAATCCCTATCAATAGGAATTAACACAAGGAATCTATATTTCAAGTTAGATTAATACAATGTTTGTTAAAAAAAATTTTGAAGTTATTTTTCTTTTTTTTGTGGAAAAAGTTGATAAGATTGAGACATGTACAAGTATTTGGTAGGAAAATCAATATATTTTGGTACTAGATAAGTAAATATACTTAATTTTGAGTATGATTTTTGTTGTTGAGCAGGGAAAGGGTAGTTGTACCAAGCTCCAAGCCTTACATTTCCTTCATTGGGACAGAAAACCAGACTTCTAATACAGTAATTACTTGGAATAACAAAGCTTCTGATAGAAATAGTAATGGTGCTGAACTTGGAACTTTTGGTTCAGCTACCATCAGCATATTCTCTGATTATTTTTGTGCATCTGAGATTACTTTTGAGGTACCTTCTCATTCTTTTTCTAGTATTAGAGACTGTAACCTTCTCGACGTGTCTTTTGAAAGGGTTGCTCGTCGACAATTGAACACAAGTAACCTTTTTTTTTTTCGCTTACATGATGGGTGCAGAATACAGTAGTGGCAATACCAGGAGGATTGGGGATGCAAGCAGTGGCACTGAGAGTATCAGCTGAAAGGGCAATGTTCTACAAAGTCAATATCCTTGGTGCTCAAGATACTCTCTTAGATGACACAGGATCACACTACTTTTACCACTGCCTCATCCAAGGATCAGTCGATTTCATATTTGGCAATGCAAGATCATTATATCAGGTAACCTGAAAACAAAACATTCCCTCTATCGCGCTTTAAAGACTTTTTGGCCTTTTATGTTCTTCTGATATTGAAGAAATACATACAACAGAATTCAGTTCTTCATTCAATAGCCAATCGATCAGGAGCAATTGCAGCACATCATCGAAATACACCTGAAGAAAATACCGGGTTTTCATTCTTAAACTGTACAATCAATGGAAGCGGATTGATTTACCTGGGAAGAGCCTGGGGGCCATACTCAAGAGCAATATATTCATACTGTGACATTGATGATATTATTGCACCAGAAGGGTGGAGTGACTGGGGTGACCCAGAAAGGCAGAAGTATGTATACTGAACTACGGCTAAAACTTGCATGATATATGAACAAAGATACGAAAAGTTTAACTATACTGATACAAATAATTCTGGTTTTGGCGTTATGTTTTTTAGGACGGCATTGTTTGGTGAATTCGAGTGCAGTGGGAAGGGAGCAAAACACAACAAGGCGGGTAAAATGGGCAAAGTCTTTCACTATTGAGGACGCCAGGCCATTTCTCGACATGGAATTTATTGACGGCAATAAATGGTTGAGACTATAGCTAACAGTAACAATCGGATAAAATATGTAGGACTAGTCACTTCAATTGGTTAGCTCTCTATGTAAACATGTACAATACAAAGCATACACAAAATTCTTTCAGTAAAAAAACACCAAATTGTTTCCAGCATATTGTCCTAAGATTCATTTTAAAGATTAACAACTCCAGAAAAGTTCATGTCTTCAAAATATAATTAGTCTACTCTCTACGAACCAATGGAAATTTGCAATACACTTAATCACAGTATATTTACAAAAGGTTAACGACTACTTTTGTTAGTAATGCCTTTTGAACTGTTGTTTGGAGTAACCAACAATGGCAAACATTAAGTGGTGGCTGAAAGTTTATTTCACTACGACTTTAGATCATACAAACTAGAAGTTCACCTTAACGTTACAACAGGAAACATAAAATCTAATTCACTTAAAAGGTACTCTATAACAGCTGGAATTTGATCCAAGGCATTTCCTAGGAATTTAACTAAGAAAACCAATTTGGAAGACTCACCTAATTGCTGTACACCTGGGAGTATTGTCTCAAATGCAAGATCAAATGCCATCAACATCACCTCTCGCTCGCTACAGGAAATCTACACTAGTTTGTACAATAACAGTTTGAGGAACAGCTCTAGCCTCTAAGCGACACCTGTGCATTCCAAAACTTCATCAGCCTGAGCAGTAGTTTCCACATCAGCCTGAGCAGCAGTTTCCACATCAGCCTGTGCAGCATTTTCCACATCAGCCTGTGCAGCATTTTCCACTACAGCCTGAGCAGCAGTTTCCACATCAGCCTGTGCAGCAGTTTCCACATCATCGGTACCTGATTCACCCTCCTTACAACCATCATCTTCATCGTCAACAATTTTCTGATCATCAACATCGCAGCACAAATCTTGCAAGCTGACATCATCACTTTTGTCATTGACATGGTCTTGCAAGCTGACATCATCACTTTTGTCATTGACATGGTGACCAGCATTATGATCATCTTTGTCTGAAGAGGAAATTTGTTCGGCATGGCCAACAGAAGAGGCTGGAGCAGGCAAGTCAACTAAGTTATCCTCATTTTCATTGTCTTTAATTTTGACGGCAGAATCATCAGCAGCATTTTCCTTCCCGAGGATTGAGACTATAGGTTGTGTAGCTTCAGCATTGATATCTGAAAGTATATTAGGATTCGCCTTAACATCAAACCATTCTCCACCCAACCAATCTCGGGAAACTCTGAGATCCTTTCTAAGTACATCTAAATACTTGTTCTCACCTGATAAGATAAAAAAAAAGTAGCATTAGAAAACATAAAATAGGCACATAAACTGATTAACTTAATGCCTGATGACTAAAAGGGGAGAAAAAAGGGACGGCTAGTACCTGGAACATAAACCTGTACTTTATCATTTCTGGCACTGTTAACTACAGTTACAACACCTTCCCACCAGCCATCACTCCACCATGCATCCACAGGAGCTCCAATTCCAAATTCAACATCTACAGCATCGCTGGCATCGCTGATGGAGGACAAGGCCTGATTGTAGGTCGTCCAGGACATCGCATGCCAAGCTTATCTGGTGCAGCCATCCTAAAAGCTGGAATCCATTCCTGAAATTTATCAAACAGCATAAATCAACAATGTCGACATATATTAGTTGTATCCTCAGAAAAAGTAAAGAACCAACCAACAGTAGCACATTACATATAGACTATACTCCCTCCGATTTTATAAGTGTTACATTTTGACCGGCACATAGTTTTAGGTGAATTAATTGACTTTAATATTATAAGATGTAAGTGGGGTAGTTGGGGTATTAAAAAAATTATAAGAAAATGTAGTAGAGTTAATATTGTATTAAAAGTAAGGGATGTGAGAGGGAAAAAAGTACAATAACAAAGTAGTTAGACATATTAGCAAATGCCCCTAATTAGTCCTGGAGTAAGTAAGCTAATGCTATTACTTCATCATGTTAGGACTTCAAAAGGGCAATATGAACTTCAACTATCAAAGAAAAGTTATAGTACTCTGTGAAGTCACGGTCTTGTTGCTAGAGCTCACTCAAAATATATTTTTTAATCCAGCAGCCCATTGAAGCAGTTACACAAGTAAATTTTCATCTCTAGATCACATAAAGATGCTATGCTGAGAAGAAATTCACTAGTTGCCAGAAAAGGAAAAGAGATCTCCAACCAAGAGAATCTCACAATCAAAACAAAAAATGCATTGCAAGTGATGTAACAGGAAGAACAGATCAACTGAAAGGAATGTAACATGCAACTGGCAAACAGCCCAAGCATTGATTTTATGATAGCCATGGAGTAGTTTATTTGCATAGCACTAAGACCATTACATTGCAATAGAGTATAAGGACACCACCAAATAAAATCAAATTTTAATCTAACTCAAACTTTAGCCAAGTGCACCAAACAGGGGTTAATATTTCCAACAGAACTAAATGGCCATTTGAATCTTATAACAGCCAGAAACAATGATCTTCAAGGAGAAAATCATTAAATGTCATTCCAGGCAGTCACTAAGCAACTCATCATGAATCAAATGCAAAAGACATTAATTGAGTACCTCAAGGTTTCCACATCCATCTTGGTCCTCCAGATCCCTATATTGGAGCTTCATCTGCTTTCGAGATATCTCCAAGACAATACATCTAAACCAACAGCCTCGAATGCCACTGTCCTGGCACAGTAGCTCTATTTTTGTCATCTACCTTAAAAAACTGGATGTGTGACCGCTGGAATTCCCCATTCTTTAAAGAAAACAACCTCTTATCGCAAGCATCAGTGTTACCATTCTTAGAAAATGGTCCACGCATAAATTTCTTCCTTTCAAAGCCTTCCGCACCATGAGTTGTCAAAAAGCTTTCTCTGTCCCCATAATTCCTAGTTCTCTTAGTCCCTTTTGCTACATTATCATTTGATCCAAACATCTTAACTTTATTCCCAATCACCCCACGGCATACAGAGTCAGAATTCAGAAAGGAATCAGACTCTAAACAAGAAATATATAGGCTGATTATTTATAACCCCGCAATTTCCTAAGATCAAATGGTTTAATTTTGTTACTTCTAAACTGACGGCAACAAAGATGTAGCTTTCCCAGCAAAACCATCTGGAAGGCCCTCTAAGCATTTTTTCAAAATGCTCACGGGTTAAGACTATAGCAGGACCATCAACACACTCAACACTTATCACCTGCGTGTAAGGTGTAATGTAAACTTCCTTCGGGTGAGCATTCCGTATACGAACTATACCCTTCACTTCTTGACTGTGATGAAACCATCTGACTTTAACTTTCTTCATCCCCTTCTTATCTTCGTACATATCCTCTAGATAGGCAACATAACGATTTCCCTCTTTAGCCATCACAAATACAAATGCTTGAACCTGATAGCAGCAAAGTGGAATTCATTAGATTACAATCAAAATAACCCTAATGACTGAAAAGGTTACTTTCATGTGCAAAAGCCATGAAGATGTGAACCCATGACCCTTGCATGTAACTAGTCATTACATGGAACTAAATTTTTCAAAAAGGTAAAGAAATCAAAGTCTGGACGTTTTTTTCTTAATATTCAACAAGGCTCACTTTTCTCTCGTCAACCTAGTATAACACTGTTATGAGTGTTATCAGTTATGTAGTTCCTTAAATGGTTATTTCAGTAGTTTGATACCTTTTGAGGCATAGAGTTGAGTATGACATGCATAGGATACATGGACACTTCATCCAACTGCCATGTCCGTGTCAGACACCGACACTCGTGGGACACACGACGATACGTCTCGGACCGTATCCTACTATGATATGAACTGTTCAACTTTTTTTTAATGAGAAAATTTAAGAAAAATAAGATAAATAAGGTAATTTTTAAATAATATGGGTGCCTTCATATATAGCTCATTGTTAATATGATACAATATGATCTAATGAAAATGACGGAATGACAAATATATGGTCAAATTCTTTTTTTTTTTAAATATATTATATGAATTTTAACATCTCGTACCCGTGTCCCTTATTTTGAGATAAACGTTTTCCCGTACCCGTTTTGTACCCGATCCGTGTCAGTACCTGTTCTTGTGCAACCTAAGTTTTCTAGATAGTCTCTTGGTGGTCATCATAATTCTTAATTTAGATTTGAAAGCACAGATAAAGTAGGAGTAAAGAAGGAAAATTCAGCAATGGTCAGAGGCGTCAAGTGCATATTTGGCTGGGCACTGGGCAGGCAACATAAGTTGCATTGATGAATGCAGGGGTTTGACCTCTACCATTTCCAGAAATCAGCATGGATCACCATGCATATTGGCAAAACCATGGCATGTTATAGATACTGCTGAAGTTGGTCCGTGCACAACATATGACATGTAATATTGTAAATAATCTGCTACCTTATCCTTAAAGTTTTTTTCCCATGTTAATACCCACTCCCATTTGGACATATTCATGGTGTGAAGAGAAAGAGAGCTGTTTTCTCTCTTTTCCACGAGATTAGGGTTTCTAACAGGGTACTATACACATCCAATGAGCACCATTGAGATTGTAAGAGCCGGGGGATCTATTATCTTTGCACTCATTGATCATAGTGAATAGCAACCACCTTTAGAGTGTATTTGGATAAAGAAAGGCGAATGAAAAAAGAGGAGGTAGGGTGTGATGGATCCGGGTCAGCCACAGCCTATTCGGGTCTATGCTAGAAGGAAAGTCAATGGGGAAAACCAAGAAACCAAGACTAACGGTGGGATGTTCAAAGCAGGGGACCAAGTCAGCAAGATAAAAGGGTAGCAGAACCCACGGC